>NC_083431.1:40761856-41078910 GCF_020745735.1 Hemiscyllium ocellatum
GATTAACCATTTTGCTAATGGCCCAAATCAACTCATTAACGTTCAGCTTTCGATATTACCAAACTCTCCAACCAAGCAAAGACTCATTATGGAAACCAGAAATGAGTACTGAACAACTTCAACTCACTTCTTGCTCTGAATGACCTTCCTGATTTGTTCAACCAAACTTAATCTCAGAAGCATATTCGATGGGCATCAGCTGCACACACCCATCATCCATCGACATTGATATTTACCACGAGCATAGCCCACACAGCCAATGTGGCACAAAGTCTACATGCTTTGGCAGGGACCATTGATTCATCATTTGTCATGTGGAAAGTTGAACATTTGTGGTGGGTCTAAGATAGTAAGGATGTCGAAGCCTTGTAGACACTCTTTTCTCAATGATTTTGGATGCTCACTTAGCCTGCATGGCACCACCAAACAAGTTAGTACACCCTCTGAGCCTAAAGGTGCACCATAGTGGTAGGAAGATCGTTAGTGCATCAAGTTTGGTGAGATACAGCAAGAAACCTCATTAAGCCTTGTGTCAGAAGTTCTTCAAAAAATTCAACATAACTTCAAACAAAAGCCAAACAAAAAGAACCTTTTTTTTCAAATGAGAGATTTGCTTCCCTCTGTCATCTCTTCTAGCTGCATAGTTCTTTCACCATTTGTCCCATTGTTTCCATGAAGCCTGAGTTAAGGGCCTCCAGTATTTACTTCTTTTCCCTGTTTAGAAACAACTTGCCGTGTAAAAATGTTGCTTCCTCACGTCCCTGGTTCTTTTGCCAATCATCTTGGTTGTTTCCTTTGTTTAGATTGTTTACTCTGTTTTGCAGCCTTTCTTTAACTTAAAACAAGTTTTCTTTGTTTATTCTATTCATTATTTTGAATCTCACTGTCAAATCATCTTTTATCTCACTGTGTTCTAATGAAAGTAATCCAACCATTTCCAGTCTTTCTAAATGAATAAAGTGGCTCGTTTTGGTAACTTAATTCTTCCCTTTTCCATTTCTTGATTTTTTTTGGATTATTTTAATACATTTTGAAAAATTTTTTGATTCCCATGGATACAGATTCATTATCTTCGCTCAAGGGAAGATCTCCAGACGTTTACATTAATTTCTTTTTTAAAGAGTTAATGACAGCTACACTCTTAAATTATTCTTGGTATTTTTGTTCCACATTTCTTCTTTGTAAGATGTGATTCTGCTTTTATTCAATCCTTCCTTTTAGATTTAGCTTCTTTAAATGCTTGTTTAACTTTGATCTTCAAACACATTTGTAGTGCTTTCTGTGGACAATCTGCCTTATCAGTCATTGTTTGGAATCTATTCATTGTGAAATGGTATAAGTAATCTTTGTGAACAGTTCTGATCATTGTATGAAAAAAGTTATGTGCAAACACTGATAAAGTTATAAAAATGACTTTAAAAGACAATGCGTCAACTAAGAGTGCAAACTATCAGGAGAGATAGTATCATGGTCAACCACAGATATGTGCACTGTCCTGTTCTATCTGGAAAAGAAAAGATTGAAAAGCTAAAAATGATAAAGTATTATAATTGATAGGGTAAATATAAAATAAATTGTCTGGGTTTTCATGCATCTGCCAAGTTACTATCAAGATGGAATCATCATTGCTCAGAGTGAGTATGATTATTGTAGTCAGGACAATCAACCAGGAAACAGGTTGGAGGCAACTGCAGGACTGATGGGTATTGAGGTAGGCTTTTTAAAGTCACATCTCACTGTAATGGGGTTTCTTTATTATAGTCTATGGGACTACAATGAGAAAAGAAAGGCATTTTAGCCCACATCCTTTCTATCATTTCTCTCCCCATAGGTTCCCCATATCCTATCCTGAGGCCTAATGTGCTCTCTCTGTTAGAAGTCCCGGCAAGGTCCATGATCTACCGCTGTCAATATAGATTAAAATATCTTCCTTCACTCGCTTTGACCCCCGAACCTAACCTCCAACACCACAAAGTCTGAATGGCTTCAGGACTGCCTCCTCCCTCCCACAGCACACCTCACCATCTTTTCACAACCTGCACCAACATTGTTAAAAATCACACAACACCAGGTTATAGTCCAACAGGTTTAATTGGAAGCACACTAGCTTTTGGAGTGACGCTCCTTCATAAACCTGTTGGACTATAACCTGGTGTTGTGTGATTTTTAACTTTGTACACCCCCAGTCCAACACCGGCATCTCCAAATCATGCACCAACATTAACAGCCATGCATTTCTCATTGTAGTCCCATAGACTATAATAAAGAAGCCCCATTACAGTGAGATGTGACTGTAAAAAGCCTACCTCAATACCCATCAGTCCTGCAGTTGCCTCCAACCTGCTTCCTGGTTGATTGTCCTGACTACAATAATCATACTCACTCTGAGCAATGATAATTCCATCTTGATAGTAACTTGGCAGATGCATGAAAACCCAGACAATTTGATTTCACTCATTCCCCCCTTTTTTCTCAATCCCAGAGATGGCAGACCACATTAGGGCAAAAAGGGCACAGATGGTGGAGAGGTGCCTGACATTCGATACCTCAATTCTTACAAGGAGACAATCATGACTCACGCAGCAGACCAGGACCACTCCTGCAGGCACACTGTCGCACCAACTGAGTAACTACCACTCTTCGTTCCACTCCAAATTTTACAGTAACTCTGAAGTCACTCTCATTCATTGCACATCACTTCTAACCAGTGGACACAAGACCTTCTCATGATGTGTTATTGCCACTCTCAATGCCAAGTGTGTACATGAGGTGAAGTGTGTCATTACCATGGGTCGGAACTCAGGAGTACCATAGACAGTTTTAGTTCTTCAATTTAAAATACTTTTTGCAATTTAATGAAAGTGAACTGTTTTGGAGCCAATGTAAATGCAGGTATACCAAAAGTCTGTGCCGGATAAATGTGACATAATGCATAAAGGTGTCAAAGAAACTTCAAACAGACTGGAATGTGATCATATATGACTAGAAAAATAATGGTGGGATGACAACTCTCTGCTCAACAGCAAGTCACCCCCCTGCTGATAATGTTCCAAACTACAGACTCGTATTGTGCTTTTCCCTTTGAAGAATACACAAGGACAGGTGTGAAAAAGTCACATTCTCTACTGGAGTGGATTATTGTGTCTGAAAGCTCTGATGTGTCCCCTACCTGTGTTCTAGTGTTAGTGTGTGGTAAAAATCACAGGGAAAGTATTATCTCCCAGTTGCCGCTTGGTTATGGGTAAAGTGCCACAATCCAGTTAAGAAAAGGAATCAGGACATAAGAACCTAAATCAATTAGTCTGCAAAACTAAGATGCTCAAAAACAAACACCAACTTCAATGCTACCAGGTGCAATGTTCATCTATCCACTACAATTCATTTGCTGACCTTTGCTAACTGAAAAAAATCTGGTTAAATTGGCTCCTTTTAAAACATAAATTGGAATTAAACTTATTTCCACCAACAAAGAGAATGAGTGAATAATGAAGGGGTTCATCCTGCCTCTCCCAGGAGCTTATCAATTTGGGGACCATCACCCAAGGTCTGGTCATAACAAATGTCGTGGTATATCAGTATCAATCTTCATTCACTTGCACATAGAGAATTAAATGATCCTGCACATGTTTCCAGTGGGTCCTTGGAAGCAGCCAGTGCATAAAGATCTTGTGCAGATAGCAGATGGTCATCCTCTGGAATAGGGAGATCGCATATCCCATCAATTTATAAATCCTGCACCAGTAGAAATCACAGTCCTATGTCAGTGTCCCAGGATATGCTCCATTCATCATGAGCAATGTGTTTTGCTCATCTGGAGATAATGGTATTGAAAGCAATGAACTCTGGGTCTTCTGCCCCTCCTCCAGGGCGGCACGGTGGCCCAGTGGTTAGCACTGCTGCCTCACAGTGCCAGAGTCCTGGGTTCAATTTCCGCCTCAGGCAACTGTCTGTGTGGGTTTTGCACATTCTCACAGTGTCTGCATGGGTTTCCTTCGGGTGCTCCGGTTTCCTCCCACAATCCAAAGATGTGCAGGTTATGTGAATTGGCCATGCTAAATTGCCCGTAGTGTTAGGTGCAGGGGTAAATGTAGGGGAATGGGTCTGGGTGGGTTGCTCTTCGGAGGGTCGGTGTGGACTTGTTGGGCCGAAGGGCCTGTTTCCGCACTGTAACTAAACTAATCTAATCTTCCACATCCTGAAGGGACCCTTCATTCAATGTACCCACATTATCCTTCAAATCCTCCAAACATTCCCAAATGCTAAAGTTCATCTGGTTCCTCCTTGAATGCATTGGTGCAGAATGTTTCAATGAACTTCCATGGCAATATATTGAACTGCCTGTACACAATAAACAAACATAACACAGAAATAATAGTAGTGACCCTGCACTCACTTAATTCATCAGTAAGTTTCCCAGTCTTCCCTAGGAAACCCGCAAACAGGAAAAAAGCTGAATAACTTAATGTTACATCAATATGTTAACAGGTTTTATACTATTTACTCTGGAGGAATTCTAGGAGGTGGCATAACAGCTGATGAAGCAGAAATGAACATGAAATTTGTAATTTATTCATCATTCAGTCATTTATGCATTGCATTAATAATAAAGCTGAGCTAAAATAACATGGAGAACTCGACAGGTGAACAGGATAAAGTATAATTTACTAAATTAATCATAGAGGAGGATTGTTGAGCACAACTTTAGCAAGGTTAGATCTCATGGAATACAGGGAAAACTAACCATTTGGATACACAACTGGCTCAAAGGTAGGAGCCAGAGGTTGGTGGTGGAGGCTGGTACAATTGCAACATTTAAGAGGCATTTGAATGGGTATACGAATAGGAAGGGTATGGAGGGATATGGGTCGGGTGCTGTCAGGTAGGAGTAGATTGGAGTGGGATATCTGGTCGGTATGGACAGGTTGGACTGAAGGGTCTGTTTCCATGCTGTACATCTCTTTGACTCTATCTATGACTCTATAACTTGAGTTCATCACTAAATGCTTCTTTTTTACACATTTTGATTTAGGAGCAACAGGAGATCGTCATCATTGATAATCATTGCATGCTGATGCTAAAGAATTATCTAATGCAGCTCCACAACCAATAACTTAGTGAACAGTGTGTAAGGAGGCTGCGTCTACATTGGATGTAGTCCCTGATTGTAGCCAAGATTCAACATCTCAGTGGAAGTAAAAATGATCACCACTCTAAACTTTATACCACATCCAGATACAAAGAGATATGGATTACAACAGATATTGTCCTATCACATATGTGATGTGGAGGTGCCAGTATTGAACTGGGGTGGACAAAGTTAAAAATCACACAACACCAGGTGAGAGTCCAACAGGTTTATTTGGAAGCACTAGTTTTTAGACCACAAGCTACCTGATGAAGGAGCAATGCTCCGAAAGCTAGTGCATCCAAATAATTGCGTTAGATTATAACCTGATGTTGTGTGACTTTTAGCTCTTATCATATATAATCAGATCAGAGTCATCGAGATGTACAGCACGGAAACAGACACTTTGGTCTAATTCATCCATGCTGATGAGATATCCTAAACTAATCTAGTTCCATTTGCCAGCATTTACCCCATATCCCTCTCAATCTTCCCATTCTTATACCCATTCAGCTGCCTTTTAAATGTTGTAATTGTACCAGCCTTCATGACTTCCTCTGGCAGCTCATTCCATACACGTAACACCTTCTGCATGAAAAGATTGCCCCTGAAGTCCCTTTTAAATTTTTCCCCCCTCACCCTCAACTTATGTTCTCTAGTTCTGGCTTCCTCCATCCCTGGGAAGACAGCTTATCTATTTATCTACCATTCCCCTAATGATTTTATAAGCCTCTATAAGGTCACCCCTCAGCCTCCAATGCTCCAGGGAAAACAGCCCCAGCCTGTTCAACTTCTCTCTATCCCCAAACCCTCCAACCCCAATCCTCTGTCCTTGTAAATCTTTTCTGAAGTTTTTCAAGTTTCACAGCATCCTTCTGATAGGAGGGAGACAAGAATTGCACGCAATATTCCAAAAGTGGCCTAACCAATGTCCTGTACAGCTACGACATGACCTTCCAACTCCTGTACTCAATGTTCCGATTAATAAATGGAAGCATACCAAACACCTTCTTCACTATCCTATCTCCCTGCAACTCCACTTTCAAGGAACTATGAACCTGCACTCCAAGGTCTCTTTGTTCAGTAACATTCCCCAGGATTTTACCATTAAGTGTATAATTCTTGCTCTGACTTACTTTTCCAAAATGCAGCATCACACATTTATCTAAATTAAACTCTATCTGCCACTCCTCAGTCCATTGACCCATCGGATCAAGATTCCGTTGTAATCTGAGGTCACCTTCTTCGCTGTCCACTACACCTCCAATTTTGGTGTCATCTGCTAACATACCAACTAATCTACCTCCTATGTTCAAATCCAATCATTTATATAAATGACGAAATGCAGTGGACCCAGCACTAATCCTTGTGGTACACCACTGGTCACAGACCTTCAGTCCGAAAAGCAACCCTCCACTACCACCTTCTGTCTTCTACCTTTGAGTCAGTTCTGTATCCAAACGGCTAGTTCTCCCTGTATTCCATGAAACCTAATCTTGCTAACCAACCTACCATGAGAAACCTTGTCAAACCCTCACTGAAGTCCATATAGATCACATCCATAGCTCTGCCTCATTAATCCTCTTTGTTACTTCTACAAAAAAACTCAATCAAGTTCATGAGACATGATTTCCCACGTATAAACCGATGCTGATAATCAGTTCCGTGGCTTTCCAAATACATGTACATCCTGCCCGTCAGGATTCTCTCCAACAACTTGCCCACCACCGACATTAGGCTCACTGGTCGATAGTTCCCTGGCTTTTCCTTACCAACTTTCTTAAATAGTGGCACCACGTTTGCCAACCTCCAGTCTTCCGTCACCTTACCTGTGACAATCAATAATTCAAATATCTTAGCAAGGGGCTCAGCAATCACTTCTCTGGTTTCCCATAGAGTTCTAGGGTACACCTGATCAGGTCCTGGGGATTTATCCACTTCTATGTGTTTCAAGACATCCAACACATCCTCCTGTGTAATGTGAGCATTTTTCAAAATGTCACCATCTATTTCTCCTCATTCTATAACTTCTATGTCCTTTTCCACAGTAAATGTTGCAAAATACTCATTTAGTATCTCCACCATTTTCTGCAGCTCCACACGCAGGCTGCCTTGCTGATCATTGAGGGGCCCTATTCTATCTCTAATTCCCCTTCTCCCTTGGGTGGCATGGTGGCACAGTGGTTAGCATTGCTGCGTCACAGTGCCAGAAACCTGGGTTCAATTCCCACCTCAGGCAACTGTCTGTGTGGAGTTGGAACATTCTCCCTGTGTCTGCGTGGGTTTCCTCCGGGTGCTCCGGTTTCCTCCCACAGTCCAAAAATGTGCAGGTTAGGTGAATTGGCCATGCTAAATTGCCTGTAGTGTTAGGTGAAGGGGAATGGGTCTGGGTGGGTTGCTCTTTGGAAGGTCGGTGTGGACTAGTTGGGCCAAATGGCCTGTTTCCACACTTTAGGGAATCTAACCTAATCTAAAAAAAAGATAGATAGACAATAGGTGCAGGAGTAGGCCATTCTGCCCTTTGAGCCAGCACCACCATTCATTATGATCATGGCTGATCATCTTCAGTCAGTATCCTGTTCCTGCCTTATCCCCATAAACCTTGATTCCACTATCCTTAAGAGCTCTATCCAACCCTTTCGTGAAAGTATCCAGACACTTGGCCTCCACTGCCTTCTGGGGCAGAGCATTCCACACACCCACCACTCTCTCGGTGAAGGAGTTTCTCCTCAACTCTGTTCCAAATGGTCTACCCCTTATTTTTAAACTGCATCCTCTGGTTCGGGACTCACCCATTAGCAGAAACATGTTTCCTGCCTCCAGTGTCCAATCCTTTAATAATCTTACACGTCTCAATCAATTCCCCTCTCAGCTTTCTAAACTCAAGGATATACAAGCCCAGTCGCTCCAATTTTTCTACGTAAGGTAGTCCCACCATTCTGGGAATTGACCTCGTGAAGCTACGGTGCGCTCCCTCAATAACTCCTTTAATGTAATTATAAAATCCCTTTGGTTTCTCCTTAACCCTATTTGCCAAAGCTATCTCATATCCCCTTTTTGCCCTCCCAATTTCCCTCTTAAGTATACACTTACTGCCTTTTTTACTCTTCTAAGGATTCACTCGACCTATCCTGTCTGTACCTGACATATGTTTCCTTCTTTTTGTTAACCAAACCCTCAATTTCTCTCATCATCCAGCATTCCCTATACCTACCAGCCTTGTCTTTCATCCTAACAGGAATATACTTTCTCTGGACTCTCGTTATCTCATTTTTGAAAGCTTCCCATTTTCCAGTCGTCCCTTTACCTATGAACATCAGTGCCCAATCAGCTTTTGAAAGTTCTTGCCTAATACTGTCAAAATTGGCCTTCCTCCAATTTAGAACTTTAACTTTTCGATCCAGTCAATCCTTTTCCACCATTATTTTAAAACTAATAGAATTATGGTCGTTGGTCCCAAAGTCCTCCCCCATTGACATCTCAGTTATCTGCCCTGCCTTATTTCCCAAGAGTAGGTCAAGTTTTACACCTTGTTCAGTAGGGACATCCACATACTGAATTAAAACATTTTCTTGTATACACTTAACAAATTCCTCTCCATATAAACCCTTAACATTATGGCAGTACCAGTCTATATTTGGAAAGTTAAAATCCCCTACCATAATCACCCTATTATTCTTAGTTAACTAAAGTCTCCTTACAAATCTGTTTCTCAATTTCTCACTGACTGTTAGGGGTTCTATAATGCAATCCCAAAAAGGTGATCATCCCTTTTTTATTTCTCCGTTCCACGCAAATAACTGCCCTGGATGAATTCCCAGGAATATCCTCCTTAAGTACAGCAGTAATGCAATCTCTTATCAAAAAGGCCACTACCCCTCCTCTTTTAAGACCATGAGATCATAAGATGTAGGAGTGAAAGTAAGGCCATTCAGCCCATCAAGCCCAATCCACCATTTAATCATGGCTGATGGAAATTTCAACTCCACTTACTCGCACTCTCCCCATATCCCTTAATTCCTTGCGAGGTCAAGAATTTATCAATCTTTACCTTGAAGACATTTAACATCCCAGCCTCCATTGCGTTCCGTGGCAATGAGTTCCACAGTCCCACCACTCTCTGGCCGAAGAAATGTCTCCTCATTTCCATTTTAAATTGACCCCTCTAATTCTAAGGCTGTGCCCACGGGTCCTAGTCTCTCCACCTAATGGAAACAACTTCCCAGCATCCACCCTTTCTAAGCCATTGATTATCTTATAAGTTTCTATTACATCTCCCTCAACCTTCTAAACTTGAATGAATACAATCCCATGACCCTCAGCCATTCATTGTATGTTAAGCTACCACTCCAGGGATCATCCTTGTAACTCTCCGCTGGACTCTCTCCAGTACCAGTATGTCTTCTCTGAGGTCTTGTCCTCCCTTTCTATCCTTCCTACAGCATTAGTATTCTGGAAAATTAGGCTGCCAGTTCTGTCCATCCCTGAGCCATGCCTCTGTAATTGCTATGAGATCCCAGTTCCATGGTCCAAACTATGCCCTGAGTTTATCTGCCTTCCCAGTTTGGTCTCTTGCATTGATGTAAATGCAGTTTAATTTATCAGTCCCACATTGTTCTCTACTTTGTTCCTGCCTGCCCTGACTGTTTGACTCATACCCTTTTCCAACTCAGATTGATCTCTTTCCTCACTATTTCCCTGGGTCCCACCCCTACCTTACTAGTTTAAATCCTTCCGAGCATCTCTAGCAAATCTCCCTGTCAATATACAGTCCCCTTTCAATTCAGGTACAATCAAATCCTTTTTGTACAAGTCACGTCTACCCCAGAAGCGGTTCCAATGATTTAAAAATGTGGACCCTTTTCCCTTGCGCCAGCTCCTCAGCCATGTATTCAAAGAGCTATCCTCCTATTCTTACTCTCACTAGCTCGTAGCATCGGGAGTAATTCCAGATATTACTACCTGCTAGGATCTCTTTTTTAACTTCCTGCCAAACCTTCAATACTCTCCCTTTAGAATCTCATCCTTCTCCCTTCCTATGTCATTGGTGCCACTGTTTACAATGACCTCCTGCTGAGCCCTCTCCCCTTTGAGAATAGTCTTCACCCTCTCTGAGATATCCTTGATCCTGCCACCAGGGAGGTAATACACCATTCTGAGTTTTCAGGTGGCAGAAATGTCTGTCTGTGCCTCTGACTAGAGAGTCCCCTATCACAATCGATCACATAGAACCTGATGTCCCCCTCATTACATTAGAGCCAGTTTTGATACCAGAACTTGGCTGTTCATGCTATCTTCCGCTGAGAGTCCATCACTCCCTGTATTTTCCAAAACAGCATACTTGGTTGAGATGGAGATAGCCACAGAAGACTCCTGCAATACCTGCTTATCCTTCCTTCCCTGGAGTTCATGCATTTATCTAACTGTATCTGTGGCTTTTCTCCCTTCTGTAACTGCCACCCATCACATCCCCAGCTCTTGTAAATTCTTCATTGCCTCCACTGCTGCTCCAACCGATCCATACAATCTGATAGGATTCGTCACCAAACACACTAACTGCAGACATAATCATCAGCAACAGAAACTCTCCCCAAACTTCCACAGCCAACAGGAAGAGCATATCACTCTACTAAAGGCCATCTTTGCTTCTTCACAATCTACAGACCCAGAAATAGCACTGCCTTACTGCTGTAAATGATACTGCTCCAGATTAACATAGTACCTATGTTTTGTATTTTTAAAATTTCATCAAGAGACAGATCTCAATAAAACATATAATCAAGAAAGAACCCACTCTACTCACTACTGTAGACTTACAGTAGACAATATAGACAATAGGTGCAGGAGTAGGCCATTCTGCCCTTCGAGTCTGCACCACCATTCAATATGATCATGGCTGATCATCCTTAATCGGTATCCTGTTCCTGTCTTATCTTCATAACCCTTGATTCCACTATCCTTGAGAGCTCTATCCAACTCTTTCTTAAATGAATCCAGAGACTGGGCCTCCACTGCCCTCTGGGGCAGAGCATTCCACACAGCCACCACTCTCTGGGTGAAGACGTTTCTCCTCATTTCTGTCCTAAATGGTCTACCTTGTATTTTTAAGCTGTGTCCTGTAGTTTGGCACTCACCCATCAGCGGAAACATGTTTCCTGCCTCCAGAGTGTCCAATCCTTTAATAATCTTATATGTTTCAATCATATCCCCTCTCAGTCTCCTAAACTCAAGGGTAGTGTTGAAAATGTGTTGCTGGTTAAAGCGCAGCAGGTCAGGCAGCATCCAAGGAACAGGAAATTCGACATTTCGGGCATAAGCCCTTCATCAGGAATGAGGAAAGTGTGTCTAGTAGGCTAAGATAAAAGGTAGGGAGGAGGGACTTGGGGGAGGGGTGATGAAGATGTGATAGGTGGAAGGAGGTCAAAGTGAGGGTGATAGGCCGGAGTGCAGTGGGGGCGGAGAGGTCAGGAAGAAAATTGCAGGTTAGGAGGGAGTGCTGAGTTTGAGGGAATCGACTGAGACAAGGTGGGGGGAGGGGAAATGAGGAAACTGGAGAAATCTGAGTTCATCCTTTGTGGTTGGAGGGTTCCCAGGTGGAAGATGAGGCGCTCTTCCTCCAACCGTCGTGTTGTTATGTTCTGGTGATGGAGGAGTCCAAGGACCTGCATGTCCTCGGTGGAGTGGGAGGGGGAGTTAAAGTGTTGAGCCACGGGGTGGTTAGGTTGGTTGATCCGGGTGTCCCAGAGGTGTTCACTGAAGCGTTCCGCAAGTAGGCGGCCCGTCTCCCCAATATAGAGGAGGCCACATCGGGTGCAGCGGATGCAATAGATGATGTGTGTGGAGGTGCAGGTGAATTTGTGACGGATATGGAAGGATCCCTTGGGGCCTTGGAGAGAGGTAAGGGAGGAGGTGTGGGCGCAAGTTTTGCATTTCCTGCAGTTGCAGGGGAAGGTGCCGGGAGGGGAAGTTGGGTTGGTGGGGGGTGTGGACCTGACGAGGGAGTCACGAAGGGAGTGGTCTTTGCGGAACGCTGATAGGGGAGGGGAGGGAAATATATCCCTGGGTTGTGGAGTCCGTTTGGAGGTGGCTGAAATGACGGCAGATGATATGCTGTATGCAGAGGTTGGTGGGGTGGTAGGTGAGAACCAGTGGGGTTCTGTCCTGGTGGTGGTTGGGGGGGCGGGGCTCAAGGGCAGAGGAGCGGGAAGTGGAGGAGATGCGGTGGAGGGCATCGTCAATCACGTCTGGGGGGAATCTGCGGTCTTTGAAGAGGAAAGCCATCTGGGCTGTATGGTATTGGAACTGGTCCTCCTGGGAGCAGATGCAGCAGAGACGAAGGAATTGGGAATATGGGATGGCGTTTTTTACAGGGGGCAGGGTGGGAGGAGGTGTAGTCCAGGTAGCTGTGGGAGTCAGTCGGTTTATAGTAGATGTCTGTGTTGATTCGGTCGCCCGAGATAGAAATGGAAAGGTCTAGGAAGGGGAGGGAAGAGTCTGAGACAGTCCAGGTGAATTTGAGGTCGGGAAGGAAGGTGTTGGTAAAGTGGAAGAACTGTTCAACATCCTCGTGGGAGCACGAGGCAGCGCCGATACAGTCATCGATGTAGCGGAGGAAAAGGTGGGGGGTGGTGCCAGTGTAGTTGCGGAAGATGGACTGTTCCACATATCCTACGAAGAGACAGGCATAGCTAGGGCCCATGTGGGTGCCCATGGCAACTCCTTTAGTTTGGAGGAAGTGGGAGGATTGGAAAGAGAAGTTGTTCAGGGTGAGGACCAGTTCAGTCAGTCGAAGGAGGGTGTCAGTGGAAGGGTACTGGTTGGTGCGGCGGGAAAGGAAGAAGCGGAGGGGTTTGAGTCCTTCGTGATGGGGGATGGAGGTGTACAGGGACTGGATGTCCATGGTGAAGATAAGGCGTTGGGGACCAGGGAAGCGAAAATCCCGGAGGAGGTGGAGGGCGTGGGTGGTGTCCCGAACGTAGGTGGGGAGTTCTTGGACTACCGTGTTAGGGACAGAACCGTGTCGAGGGATGCGGAGATGAGTTCGGTGGGGCAGGAGCAGGCTGAGACAATGGGTCGGCCGGGGCAGTCAGGTTTGTGGATTTTGGGCAGGAGGTAGAAACGGGCGGTGCGGGGTTGTGGGATTATGAGGTTGGAGGCGGTGGTTGGGAGATCCCCTGAGGTGATGAGGTTATGGATGGTCTCGGAGATGATGGTTTGGTGGTGGGAGGTGGGGTCATGGTCAAGGGGGCAATAGGAGGAGGCATCCGCGAGCTGGCGTTTGGCCTCAGCAGTATAAAGGTCGGTGCGCCAAACTACTACCGCGCCTCCCTTGTCTGCCGGTTTGATGGTGAGGTTGGGGTTGGGGTTGGAGCGGAGGGAGTGGAGGGTATACAAGCCCAGTTGCTCCAGTCTTTCAGTGTAAGGTAAGACTTACACTTACCGCCATACCAGGAATTGACCTCGTGAACCCATGCTGCACTCCCTCAATAGCCAGAATGTCTTTCCTCAAATTTGGAGACCAGAACTGCACACAATACTCCAGGTGTGGTCTCACCAGGCCCTTTACAGCTGCAGAAGAACCTCTTTGCTTCTATACTCGATGCCTCTTGTTATGAAGACCAGCGTGCTATTAGCCTTCTTCACTACCTGCTGCACCTGCATGCTTACCTTCATTGACTGGTGTACAAGATCTCTCTGTACTGCCCCTTTACCTAAATTGATTCCATTTAGGTAGTAATCTGCCTTCCTGTTCTTGCCACCAAAGTGGATAATCATACATTTATCCACATTAACCTGCACCTGCCATGCATCTGACCACTCCCCTCCCCTATCAGCGTTCCGAAAAGATCACTCCCTCCGTGACTCCCTCGTCAGGTCACACACCCCCACCAACCCAACTTCCACTCCCCGCACATTCCCCTGCAACCGCAGGAAATGCAAAACTTGCGCCCACACCTCCTCCCTTACTTCTCTCCAAGGCCCCAAGGGATCCTTCCATATCCGCCACAAATTCACCTGCACCACCACACACATCATCTATTGCATCCGCTGCACCCGATGTGGCCTCCTCTATATTGGGGAGACAGGCCTCCTACTTGCGGAACATTTCAGAGAACACCTCTGGGACACCCGGACCAACCAACCCAACCACCTCGTGGCTCAACATTTTAACTCCCCCTCCCACTCCATCAAGGACATACAGGTCCTTGGACTCCTCCATCGCCGGACCATAACAACACGACGGTTGGAGGAAGAGCGCCTCATCTTCCGCCTAGCAACCCTCCAACCACAAGGGATGAACTCAGATTTCTCCAGTTTCCTCATTTCCCCTCCCCCCACCTTGTCTCAGTCAAATCCCTCGAACTCAGCACCGCCTTCCTAACCTGCAATTTTCTTCCTGACCTCTCCGACCCCACCGCACTCCGGCCTATCACCCTCACCTTGACCTCCCTCCACCTATCGCATCTCCATCACCCCTCCCCCAAGTCCCTCCTCCCTACCTTTTATCTTAGCCTGCTGGACACACTTTCCTCATTCCTGAAGAAGGGCTTATGCCCGAAACGCGAATTTCCTGTTCCTTGGATGCTGCCTGACCTGCTGTGCTTTTCCAGTAACACATTTTCAGCATTCACCTAACTTGTCCAGGTCACCCTGTAATCTCCTAAAATCCTCATCACATTTCACCCTGCCACCCAGCTTAGTATTATCAGAAAATTTGCTAATGTTATTACTAATACCATCTTCTATATCATTAACATATACTGTAAAAGCTGCGGTCCCAGTACTGATCCCTGCGGTACCCCACTGGTCACTGCCTGCCATTCTGAAATAGAGCCTTTATCAGTATTGTTTGTTTCCCATCAGCCAACCAACTTTCAATCCAAGTTAGTACTTTGCCCCCAATACCATGCGCCCTAATTTTGCTCACTATGTGGGACTTTATCAAAAGCTTTCTGAAAGTCCAGGTACACTATATCCACTGGATCTCCCTCGTCCATCTTCAGATTTACATGTAAAAACCTTGTTACAGCAAGGTTACATGTAAAAACTATGTACGCATCTGTTCCTATGCCATGAGTTCTCCCACACAAGGTCCTCCAAAGACAGCTGTGAATTTCGCTATTTACTCATTTTTCCTAGACGCACTCTGATATTCAGACATGCGTGAACTCAAATAGCAAAGGCAGTAACTCTGCAGATTCTCCACTGTGTCGGTTACCAGTGTAGGTTTCTTTCTCTATCTCTCTTACAGATCATGTGCTGCCTTTTAGAACATAAAACATTAACATTACAGCGCAGTACAGGCCCTTTGGCCCTCGATGTTGCACCGCCCTGTCATACAAAGCTGAAGCCCATCCCACCTACACTATTCCATGTACGTCCAATGATGACTTAAATGTACTTAAACTTCGTGAATCTACTACCATTGCAGGCAAGGCATTCCATACCCTTACTACTCTCTGAGTAAAGAAACTACCTCTGACATCCGTCTTATATCTATCTCCCCTCACTTTAAAGTTGTGTCCCCTCATGTTTGTCATCCCTATACTTGGAAAAAGGCTCTCCCTGTCCACCCTATCTAAGCCTGTGATTATCTTGTATGTCTCTATTAAGTCACCTCTCAACCTTCTTCTCTCTAATGAGAACAGCCTCAAGGCCCTCAGCCTTTCCTCATCAGACATTCTTTCCATACCAGGCAACATCCTGGTAAATCTCCTCTGCACCCTTTCCAAAGCTTCCACATCCTTTTTATAATGCGGTGACCAGAGCCGTACACAATACTCCAAGTGTAGCCGTACCAGAGCTTTGTATAGCTGCAGCATAACCTCCTGGTTCCAGAACTCAATCCCTCTATTAATAAAAGCCAAAACACTGTATGTCTTCTCAACAATCCTGTCAATCTGGGTGGCAACTTTCAGGGATCTGTGTACATGGACACCGAGATATCTCTGCTCATCTGCACTCCCAAGAATTTTACCTTTAGCCCAGTACTTTGCATTCCGATTACTCTGTCCAAAGTGTATCACCTCTCACTTGTCCACATTAAACTCCATTTGCCACCTCCCAGCCCAGCTCTGCATCCTATCTATGTCTCTCTGCAACCTACTACATCCTTCGTCACTATCCACAACTCCACCGACCTTAGTGTCGTCCGCAAATTTACTAACCCACCCTTCTAAGCCCTCATCCAGGCCATTTATAAAAATGATGAACAACAGTGGACCCAACACCGACCCTTGTGGTACGCCGCTAGTAACTGGACACCAAGATGAACATTTCCATCAACTACAACCTCCTGTTTTCTTTCCGCAAGCCAATTACTGATCCAAACTGCTATGTTTCCCACAATCCCACCTTCGCATTTTGTATAATAGCCTACTATGGGGAACCTTATTGAATGCCTTGCTGAAATCCATATACACCACATTAACCGGTTTACTCTCATCTAACTGGTCACTTTGTCAAAACACTCAATAAGATTTGCTAAGCACAAAACAGTGCTGACTGTCCTTCACAAAACAGTGCTGACTGTCCCTGATCAGATTATTCTTTTCTAGATGGTTATAAATCCTATCTTTTATAACCTTTTCCAACACTTTACCAACAACTGAAGTGAGACTCATTGGTCTGGAATTAACAGGGTTGTATCTACTCCCCTTTTTGAACAAGGGAACCACATTTGCTATCCTCCAGTCATCAGGCACTATTCCTGTAGACAATGATGATTTGAAGATCAATGCCAAAGGCTCGGCAATCTCTTCCCTTGCTTCCCAGAGAATCCTAGGATAGATCCCATCTGGGCCAGAGGACTTGTCTATTTTCACACACTGCAGTATTTCTAAAACTCTTCCTTGTGAACCTCAATCTCTTCTAGTCTAGATGCAAGTATCTCTGTATTTCCTCACTATCGTTTCCATTTTCTATAGTGAACACTGTCAAAAAATATTTATTTAGTGCTTCCCCTATCTCCTCTGAATAAACACACAACTTCCCACTATTATCCTTGATTGGTCCTCATTCAACTCTTGTCATTCTTTTATTCCTGACATACCTATGGAAAGTCTTAGGATTAACCCTGATCCTATCCGCCAACAAATTCTCATGTCTCCTCCTGGCTCTTTTGAGCTCTCTTTTTAGGTCTTTCCTGACTTCCTTGTAACCCTCAAGTGCCCTAACTGAGCTTTCATATTTTGTCCTAACATATACCTTCTTCTTCTTCTTGACCAGGGATGCCACTTTCTTCGCAAACCACGGCTCACACGTTCTATAATTTCCTCCTTGCCTGACAGGTACATACTTATCTAGGAGACACAGGACCTTTTCCTTGAATAAGCTCCACATTTTTAATGCGCTCATCCCCTGCATTTTCCTTCCCCATTCTACGCTTCCTAAATCTTTCCTAATTGCATCGCAATTTCCCTTCCCCCACTTGTAACTCTCTCTTGGTGGAGTACACCTATCCCTTTCCATCACTAAAGTAAACCCGACAGAATTGTGATCGCTGTCTCCAAAGTGCTCACCTACTTCCAAATCTAACACCCGGCCAGGCTCATTACCCAGTACTAAATCTAAAGTGGTTTCGCCCCTTGTTGGCCTATCTACATACTGTCAGGAAGCCCTCCTGCACACACTGGACAAAAACTGACCCATCTATAGTACTCGTACTGTAGTGATCCCAGTCAATATTTGGATAGTTGAAGACCCCATGACAACTACCCTGCCTTTCTCCCTCCTATCGAGAATCATCTTTGCTATCCTTTCCTCAATATCTCTGGAACTATTCAGAGGCCTATAGAAAACTCCCAGCATGGTGACTTCTCCTTTCCTCTTTCTAACCTCAGCCCATACTACCTCAAACATCCTTTCTACAACTGTAATATTGTCCCTGATCAACAATACCACACCTCCCCCTCTTTTACCATCTTCTCTGTTCTTACTGAAACATCTGAATCCTGGAACCTGCAACAGCCATTCCTGTCCCTGCTCTATCCATGTCTCCATAATGGCCACAACACCGAAGTCCCAGGTACCAACCCATGCTGCCAGTTCACCCACTTTATTTCAGATGCACCTCATGTTGAAGTACACACACTTCATACCAGGTTCTCGCTTGCCAATGTCAGATAGTTGATTTGGGAACTCCCTACTCTCATCCTCTTCTGTATCTGACCTACAATTTTGGTTCCCATCCCCCTCCTGTATTAGTTTAAATCTACCTTAATAGCTTTAGTGAATTTCCCACCCAGGATATTGGTACCCCTCTAGTTTAGATGAAGGCCATCCTGCTTGTAGAGGTCCCACCTACCCCAGAAAGAGCTCCAATTATCCAAAAACCCAAAACCCTCCCTCCTGCACCATCCCTGTAGCCACGAGTTCAACTCTTTTCTCTCCCTATTCCTCACCTTACTAGCACGTGGCACGGGCAACAAACCAAAGAAAACAACTCTGTTTGTCCTAGCTCTAAGCTTCCATCCTAGCTCCCTGAATTTCTGCCTCAAGTCCCCATCTCTCTTCCGACCTATGTCGTTGGTGCCAATGTGGACCATGGCTTGGGGCTGCTCTCCCTCCCCACGAAGGATCCCAAAAACACAATCAGAGACATCACGGACCCTGGCACCTGGGAGGCAACATACCAACCGTGAATCTCTCTCGTCCCCACAGAATCTCTTATCTGACCCCTGTGAAGTCCCCAATGACTACTGCTCTGCTCCTCTTCCCTCTTCCCTTCTGAGCAGCAGGTGCCCCACTGCTTTCCCCTGGTAAGTCTTCCCCCAAAACAGTATCCAAAACGGTATACTTATTGTTGAGGGGAATGGCCACAGGGGATCCCTGCACTGCCTGCCGGTTCCCTTTCTGTCCCCTAACTGTCACCCATCTGCCTTTTTCTTTTATCTGGGGAGTGACTACCTCTCTGTAAGTCCTGTCAATAACCCCCTCTGCCTCCCGAATGATCCGAAGTTCATCCAACTCCATCTCCAGTTCCCTAATGCGGTTTTCGAGGAGCTGATGTTGGGTGTACTTCCCACAGATGTAGTCAGCAGGGACACGAGTGGTGACCCTTACCTCCCACATTCTGCAGGAGGAATGGTCCACTGCCCTAAACTCCATTCCCACTATTCTAACTCCTGAAGTGACTACTAAAAAAAAAGGATTAGGAAATAAACTAGTTACCTTACCTTGTCAATCTACCTCCCACAACTTTTTTTAGATTAGAGGAGGAGAATGGGTAGTGTCTTGGGTAACGCAACCACACAACTATAAACTGTTCTACTTACCCTTCCCAGAAGTCCTTTGCTCGCTCCTCTCTCCTTGGCCTGAAGGTAAGAAGTTTAAATATACTTACCGGCCTTCCCCGACAATCACCACGTACCAACGTCACTTCCTCCCTTGACTGACTTCCTTCTTTTAAAAGTGCTGTTGTTTGATCTTTTGTCCCCAAAGTTCCAAAACAATGCAACAGCATGTAAAACAGTAATTGCTGCTCCTGGAATTTGAGGAAATCACCTCCAGCACCTAAAATACCTCAAAAAGGAGCAACTCTTAAAACCACAATTTTTGATTGACATAAACAAAAGCCATACATGCTCGTTGATAATTAGAAACCATTTAGCTTAGACATCCTTGTTCCAGTATGGTTGTTGGTGAATCAATTAAACATTTCCATTATCGTGTCAATTGCATCAATTCTTTTAACATTTGAATTAAATTAGACTAATTGAAATTAATTCCAGAAAAGATTTGTAACTACACCTACTGGACTCACTGTGAATTTGTTTTATCTCTTACTTTAAGAGTTTCAGTACTCAGTGAGATAGTAATGCTCTATTTAAGTCATCATATTTCACACTCAAAACCAGCAGGAGTTGAAGACACAACTAGTAGCATTTTAGAGGGAGAATTTTAAACACATTAGAATGTTGTGATTTTCAGTAGTAACTATAAAACAAACTTTCAGATGAATATAAATCAGAAGAAAAGATCATATTCACTCACACAACTGTCCAAAATCTAAACACAATGAAACATCCTGTGCTATTTGACATAATGCCAGAGTATGGGATTGGGCAAAGGGTGCTTGAGGCAGTTCACTACCACCAATTGACCTTTGCCTCTACCCTATCCAGGAGCAATTTAATTATAAGCAGCAGAGATGGACCATTGGCGAGTCTAAACAGAAGAGGCACCAGTCTCCATTAACAACACAGTATTATAATAATAATAAACACAATTTGCATCATTAGTCAGGCAAAAGTGATAAAGAGCTCATCTATCTCCATCCAACATTATCAACATTATCAGTCTGGGTGTTCCTCAATAAAACATGAATATTAACTCCTTCAGAGCGATTGTCTTATACAATTTCGACATGCACGCGTATGTAAAGATGGATACTAGGAATAAAGCATGTGTTTAGGTTATTAGGAGAAATACATGAAGTAAATCATATTTTCAAATTTCAGTTTGCTAAAATGTTCATATTGTAGGCCTGACTGGGCTCTCTCTCTGGGTTTATTGATTTATATTCATTCGTGAACGTGAGCATTTCTGGCTTGGCCAATATTTATTGCCTATCCCTAATTGCTTGGACCAAGATTGTGAACCTAGCAGAATCCAAACTGAGCATCAGTGAGCAAGTTATTGTTGAGTAATTGCTGTTTGATAACATTGTCGATAACTCCTTCCAACGCTTTGCCGTTAAGTGGAAATTAGAAATCTCCAAATGAAGTTATGGCTGAGATTTTATCGAAACAAATATTGTCAGATGAAAATGAATCAATCTGTGTCTGTGTGAATTGCCTGATTGTTAGACAGGGTTCTCTTCTTCTGGCTGGAGGATTGATCCCTCTTGTCATCTTGATTTTGCCCTTGGTTCTTGGGGTAATAAGATTCATGATTTCTGATCCATTTCAGTCACATAATTAATACTTTAAATGTTACTCAGAATGAATGGAAATCTGAAGCCATTGCAAACAATTGGAAATGGAGTTAATGGAAAAAGAGAGGACTGCAGATGCTGGAGACCAGAGTTGAAAAATGTGGTGCTGGAAAAACACAGCAGGCAGGCAGTATCCGAGGACCAGGAAAATCAACGTTTCGGGCATAAGCCCTTCTTCAGGAATGAGTCACTCCTGAAGAAGGGCTTATGCCCGAAACGTCGATTCTCCTCCTCCTCAGATGCCGCCTGGCCTGCTGTGTTTGTCCAGCACCACATTTTTCAATCCAGAAATGGAATTTATGTCAATGAATGATTAACTTTTTATAGTTTTCTTTCATTAATTACCTACCTCAGACACACAGAAGTCTATTAGTTTTTAGTTTTGATTAAGTCTACAAATAAGAGAAAATGTGAATCTCACAGTTGGATTTTGTCCCAAGGCTAGATAGTGGCATTCCCAATGCCCAGGATAATTCTATGGCGGCAGGGGTTCAAAGCCAACAGCAGCTGGTAGAATTTAAATGCAGCCAATGAATTTGGAATTAGAAGACTAGTCTAATGGCAACCATAGAAATGGTGAACCATCTGGTTCACAAATGTCATTTAAGGAAGAAATGTGCTATCCTTATTTTGTCTGGGACCCACATCAATGTGAATTACTCCTCAATGACCTCTGAAATCACCCATGAAGACATTCAGTTGCATCAAATTGTCACAGACGGTCAAAAGCTGTTGAAACTGGATGGGCCAGCTGGCATCCACTTAGGTATCAGTAACGTGTCCTTCTTAACAGCACTGTGGGTGAACCCACCCCCACCGCCTCACACGAGTTGCAGATTTCAAGAAGGTAACTCAGCACTTTCTCAAAGGCAATTGGATAAAGACAAGCAGCGCTGATTTGGCCAGCAGTGCCCACATCCAGGAAAATAGATTAAAACATTGAAGCTTTTAATCAAATGGAGCCATGCCAGAGACTTGAGTTAGTGTGGAGTTTGCAAAAGTCATATAATTCTCATCAGCTGCCTTAGTAGTTTTTTGATGTTCATTATTCAAAGAGAAGACAGTCCAGAAATACTATATACTGAATATATTTCTTGATTTAAGTTATGAATATCACAAGTCTTCACTGGGTATGAAAAGCTCTGATCTTAGTCATTAATCTGTGGTGTAGTCCCTTATGAAAAGTCTTTTGGAAAGCTAAATAAGTTTCACCTGCTGTTTCACCTTAGTGTAAATGCCTACTACATCTTCAAAAACTACAGCTACTTTGGCCTAGCCATGTTGCTTCTTGTTTGAAATCAAAATTAGCAGTCGTTCCTGTCTGCAGAATAGGGAACATTGAAAATAATGTATGTGAAAACCCAAAATTCTGTAATCGATGATCTGGGTTAGCCAAACATTTTCAGGAGGCATTATGCCTGAGACAGGAATTATGAGACTGCACAGTCCAGACAGAGCAGAGTGGTGGGACTTCAGCAGATGTGATGTTACTTGCAACATGCGTGAGTATGGAAGCTCCCTCTGAGAAAGCTAATTGGATTGCCAACAGCAGAGGAAATGAGGCTGATACCGTAGTAGAAAACTGTCTCATGAAGTACAGCATGGACACCATGATAGAATAGAATATTTCAGCATCAAGTTTCTCTAACGTTGTAATAGCCAATAAGAACATCTGGTAGCAACAGTTGACCAGATTACAACTGCAAGGGTGAAGTGAATGAAAGGCTGCAGGATAATGCTAGCCAATGCTATGAGAGAGAACTGATCACTCAGCTGCAGGATGCTGTTAGCAGAGACAACAATGGAAACTTATGCAAAAGTCGATAATGCCCTAAGATGTATAATGAAACAAACAAATGACATTAGTATGTTACTAAACAAAATAAAACAAATGAACTGCAAATGCTGAAAATCAGAAACAAAAAGAAAAAACAGAAATTGCTGGAAAAGCTCAACAGATCTGGCAGCATCTGAGGAGAGAAAACAGAGTTAACATTTTGGGTCCAGTGACCCTACTTGGAATTTCAGACCTTCAGAACTTAGGTGTTTTTGCTAACTCCACACTATTCAAGTCTCTGGTAGTCCTGAGGAAGGGTCATTGGACCCAAAACATTAACTTTGATTTCTCTTCACAGATGCTGCCCAGATCTGTTTAACCTTTCCAGCAACTTCTGTTTTTGTTTCTGGCAAGGCTTCATCATTGAACATAACTGGGATGCCCCTTAATTTTTTTTCCTGGACGTGGGCATAGCTGGCTAAATCAATGTTGTTTGTCTCTATCCAATTGCCCTTGATGAAGCTCTGAGCTATTATTCTAAAGAAGACTTACTGGACCCTAAATATTACATTGATTTCTCTCCACAGATGCTGCCAAACATGCTGAGCTTTTCCAACAATTTCTGTTTTCATTTCTGTTCCTGACATTGGTATGTTCTTCAGCTGAGGAGACTGAAGAAAGAGAAGATTGACATTGAAGATTCTAGTGACTGCACAACAGCAGTCTTATATCCCTAAACAATATCATGAAAGATGCAGAAATGTTCCAGAATTTCACACACTTGTACAAAAATATTGAAGCTGTGTTTGACTCCATTGATAACATGGTAGAGTATATCATGCAGGTCCAAAAACAACATGCAAAGCTGAGAAAAGTTACCGAGTTTGACCATTTGTCATCATTCACTCGGGCAAGTGCACCAATACTTGAACCTCATAGATTGTTACAGAAGTTAAAAGTTTAATCAAATTACTCAAAGTTCCCCAATGTACCTGTCTGATTAGCTGGCAAAAAAAACCATTAGGCCAATTTCTGTAGTTAGTAAGAAGCTATTTATTGCAAATAAATAGTAAGAAGCTATTTATTGCAAATAAACAATTCTATCTATGATATAGCAAGATACAAATTATCAAATTATAAGTCTACAGGTTTAAGCACTACCTCGTTCCTAAGCTTCTACAGACAGATTCAGACAGACACAAACAAACAGAAATGTTATGGGTTGGTCCAAAAATACTGGGGATCAAAGTTTTCTAACACCAGTCCATAGGATTTAATGAGGATTCCCTTTTTCTGCATCAAATAGATTGGTCTGATTCTTATCTCCTTGTTTCAAATCCAATCAAGTCTATGCTGAAGACACAGGGTGGTTGATACTTTAAGTGATCATCTTACAGTCATGTTAAAAGTTAACAGCTTTCAGCAAATAGAGGGAGAGATTAGTTATCTTTTAGGCCTCAGTTATTTCACTGTAGAGAGGGACAAAGAGATAATGTCTCTTGCAACATGGAGACTTTCTGTCCCCATATTGTTCACACCCTGCTCTGAGCCAATCACAGATTTATTGTCATGTATTTACAACACTTCCTGACTGCACAAACCAATAAGCATTGCGTGATTGGGTGAAGTTTGCTCTGCACACAGACCTATAGTACCAAAGCATCACAAGCATCTTCCCTGACTGTTTGAACAAAGCAACAATGTAAACACAAACTAATGAGTTAATTTGATTTTAAAAATGCAGCAACTCCTTCCACATTCCCTGATTTGTAGCAATATTCTTTTCCCATTTTAATTGACAATTCAAAACAAGCAAAAAAAGATATGGCCTTTAATTAGATTCCCTACAGTGTGGAAACAGGTCCTTCAGCCCAACAAGTCCACACCGACCCTTCGAAGAATAACCCACCTCCAACTAATGTACCCAATACTACGGGCAATTTAACATGGCCAATCCACCTGATCTGCACATCTTTGGACTGTGGGAGGAAACCAGAGCACCAGGAGGAAACCGACACAGGCACAGGGAGAATGTGCAAACTCCACACAGACAGTCGACCAAGGCTGGAATCAAACTTGGGACCCTGGTGCTGTAAGGTAGCAGTGCTAACCACTGAGCCACAGTATTAAATCTCAACTTTTCTCAAGCTCAACATAATATGAAACTATTGGCATGAACAAAAGAAATAAAGATTTTTTACACTTATTTACTTGTGTTTTTCTGTATGCTTCTTATTTGACATTTTTGGATGTTAGGTTACACACAGAAACATTCACGTGATAAGTGGGGCCTCGTCAGCTATCACAAAACTCTGTTATCTTAAATTTGAAGGCAGATCCCTGAGGAGTTGACTCATCAAGAGTTTACTGTGTTATATTTTTGATTTCAATCTGTTTTTCTTCTTTCTCCTTTCCTAAAGATGCCATTACTTTTCATACAATCAATGCCAGACATGTAGTTCATGAAGCATATTTATTTCCCTTCTTAAATATAGATTTATTGTTAACTATCCACCAGTCCTCTGACACTACGGCTTTTCTAATGAATTATTAAGCATGTGCAATAGTTTCTGTACTATCTCTTCCCTGGCTTATTTTAGAATGTTTGAACACAATCTGTCTGGACTGGAGTTTATTGTCTTTCAATCTGATTAGTTGATTTAATATTTCTCCATATCTTATTTTAAAATGCAGTTACATAAATTCTAATCTCATCTTCTGATCTCAAATGCATTTAATCTATCTGTCTGGTAAATACTGAAGCAAAATAATTATTCAATGTTTCTGGCATTTCACTATTCCTGCCTACAATTTTATTCTGACTGTCCCTTAACGGCTTTATTCTTATCTCAACTTTCATTATTTATTTATGTGCCTTTAGAATATTTAATATATTGTGTTATATCCCATGATAACTAATTCGCATAATTTCTTTTTGGCTTTGTATTTTAAAAAATATTCTCTCCTAGTTTCTTCATATTCTATCTTACCTTGCTTATCCTTGCTGTTCATGTACTTACTATATCTCTTTTTTATTTCCTCTGGATCTGTTCTCAGCCCCTCAAAAATTAGGTTTTCTCCAATATGTTACACTGGTCTTTGTCATGCTTCTGTCATTCTTAGTTATCATCCCAAACCATGTTCATTTATGATCACTACTGCCTAGGTACTCATCTATGTTTATCTTTATACTTATTTCCTTTACGAACTAGGTTCACTCCTTATAATCAAATCCATTAGTGAATGTTCCTTTCATTTTGCATTAGAAAGGGTCAAAGACCAGATGGACATATTGCCTTATTAGTTTCTAAACTGCATCAAGAAAATTAAGATCTTCTTTTAGATGTTTATTCTAAGAGGTTTGTAAGGTTAATTCGCGACAGGGTTCTTGGCCAGCAGCTGTGTTAGCACCAAACATTCTTGAATTTAGCAGAAGTAAAACGTTCTTTCTCTTGCCAAAAGTGGTTCTCAATGGCTTTCTCTGACTCATCAGTTTCTCAGAAGATCCATTCCCAAAATCCAGAAAGATTAAACTGCAATTCACTCTATTGCTCAAAGAATGGCTGTCTATAATATGTTTGGAGTCAAGATCAGAATGGTGCTGGAAAAGCACAACAGGTCCGGCAGCATCCGAGGAGCAGGTAAATCGACTTTTCAGGCAAAAGCCCTTCATCAGGAATGAGGTTGGGAGCCTCCGGGGTAGAGAGATAAATGGGAGGTGGTTGGGCTGGAGAGAAGGTAGACAAGAGTGCAACAGGTGGCTGGAGGTGGGGATAAAGGTCAGAGAGGAGGGTGGAGCAGTTAGGTGGGAAGGATGATTGGCAGGTAGGACAGGTCATGAGGATGGTGCTGAGCTGGGGGGTTGGTGGCGTGGACCTGACCAGGTAGTCACGGAGGGAACAGTCTCTGCGGAAAGTGGATTAGGGGTTGGGAGGGAAATATATCCCTGGTGGTGGGGTCCGTTTGTAGATGGCGGAAATATCGGCGGATGATGCTGTTTATGTGGAGGTTGGTGGGGTGGAACGGGAGGACCAAAAGAGTTCTGTCCTTGTTGCTGTTGGAGGGATGGGTTTGAGGGCGGAGGTGCGGAATGTGGATGAGATGCATTGGAGACAATCTGCAACCATGTGGGAGGGGAAATTATAGTCTTGAAAGAAGGAGGCCATCTCTCTGTAATATGTTGTCCATCGATTAATGAAATTAGTGGGACTCGTTATCTTTTATGCATATATTCTAACACAACTTCAGCTGAGGGCAGATATGAGTTTAAACATAATAAGCCATAAGCAATTAATTTCACAAAAATGACATCTCACCATCGCTCTCACCATTAAGTAATTAAATGCTATGAAGCTGCTATATTTTCAAGGTTATATTTTTCAATCTAAACTCAGCGCAGAAAGTTAAGCTTTGTTTCTTTCAATCTAAGCATTCATTTTATTTCCCCCTTTTTACTAAACCAATCTTCCGGTCTCACTCTTCATTATCTCTTGTTTTGTCTGATGTGACATTGAATTAATTATTTGAATTTATGTTTCCCTTTTCGTCCTTACATTCTTATTTTTACAATCAATCCCTCTGATTTGACAAAAGTGATTACACTGGTTAGTAGGGAAGTAAGGCAGTATATAAAACCTAAAGAAATCATTTGGTATCAAAACAAAATGACAATGTTGATCCTGTGAACAAGGAAAGATGTAAATAACAAAGTAAATAAAGGAAGTTGTAAGAGGTGCCACCAGGAAATATGAGAGAAAGATTATAAACTCTTCCAAGATAACACTTTGGGCTCCAAAGCAGTTGTAGTTTCAGTGCTAAAAGTATTGTTTTGATATTAAACTAGCATCTATGCTACATGTAGATGTTTCCAGTGTAAACCATGGGGAATACCAGCACAAGTTTAAATATGTGCCCTAAGTATGCAAAGTATAATAATTATGACATTAGTTTGTTTCTGATATTGAACTGGTGGCACTAGTTTTGTATGCAGCTCATTGTTCAAACCATGATGGCTTAGTGGTTAGCACTGTTGCCTCACAACCCTAGGGACCCAGGTTTGATGACTGCCTGTGTAGTTTTTGCTCATTCTCCCCATGCCTGCGTAGGTTTCCTCTGGGTGCTCTGGTTTCCTCCCACAATCTAAAGATGTGCAGGTTAGGTGGATTGGTCATGCTAAATTGTCCATAGTGTTCAGGGATGTGTAGGTTAGATGCATTAGTCAGGAGTAAATGTGCAGTAATAGGGTAGGGGAAAGGGTCAGGTTGGGTTATGCTTTTGAGGGTCAGTGTGGACTTGTTAGGCCAAATGGCCTGTTTCCACACTGCAGGGATTCTATGATTCTATAACTATTTCACTAAAACGCACATAACTGAAGATGCTTTCAACAGCCTGAAGGAACCCACATTAGTACTCGTAAAGAAGTCATCAGCCATTCTCAGGTTAGCGTCTGGTAGGTGTTGGCAAGGTCTTTTACCATCAGAAATTTGGAGTTGTGAAATATACAACTGAGTGCAACAGAGCTGTCTCAGAATCCTAATTCTCCAGAGGCAGCAGGAGCATTGCTAGGAGATGCCAATAATCATAGAATCATAGAATCCCTACCATATAGAAACAGGCCATTTAACCCAAGTCATTTGACCCTCCAAAGAGTAACCCACCCAGACCCATTCCCCTATTTCTTTTTTCACATTTACTCCTGACTAATGCATCTAGCCTGCACATCCCTGAACACAACGGGGCAATTTAGCATGGCCAATTCACCTAATGTGCACATCTTTGGCCTGTGGGCAAAAACAGGACCACCCTGAGGAAACCTGTGCAGACACAGGGAGAACGTGCAAATTCCACACAAACCGTTGCCTGAAGCTGGAATCAAACCCAGGTACCTGTCACTGTAAGGCAACAGTGCCAACCACTGAGCCACCATGCTGTAATAAGGTACTCGAAAATGTTGAACTTGTGGCTGGGAACTAGTGCAGGAAGCAAGGATTTAAATTCTTGGATCACTGGGGTATGTTTTGTGGTAAGCATAGATTCTACAAGAGAGACGGTTTGCACTTTAATAGGTTAGGAACCAGCATTCTGGCAGGCAGGTTGGCTACTGCAACACAGCTACATTTAAATTAAGTAGCGGGGTGGGGGGGAGGACAAATTGGATGTTTAAGAAGGAAATTGGAGGGAAACTTGGAACAAGGGAAGTCAAGAAAGACAACTATATCAATGAGGCAGAAAACTCAGAAAGGGATCATGCTGTAAGGTTGAGTGAAATAGGAGTTGATGGGAAGGGTGAGGGCACTAACAAATTAAAAATACTATACATGAATGCACGAAGCATTAGAAATAAGATGGATGAGCTTGAGGCTCTTTTGGAAATTGGCAGACACGATATTGTGGGGATAACTGAGACATGGCTTCAAGTGGACAGGGCCTGGGAAATGAATATTCAAGGCTACACATGCTATCGTAAGTAATGACTACTGGGCAGAGGGCATGGGGTGGCCATGTTGGTAAGGGATGATATTCAGTCCCTTGCGTGGGGGGACCTAGAATAAGGGGATGTAGAGTCAGTGTGGATAGAGCTGAGAAATACTAAGGGTAAAAAGACCCTCTTGGGAGTTATCTACAGGCTCCCACACAGTAGTCTGGATGTCGGATGTAAGTTGAATCAGGAGCTGAAATTGGCCTGTCGCGAAGATGTTACTACAGTTGTTATGGGGGATTTCAACATGCAGGTAGACTGGGAGAATCATGGTATTGGATCTCAAGAAAGAGACTTTGTGGAGTGCCTCTGAGATGGATTCTTAGAACAGCTGGTGCTGGAGCCTACCAGGGAGAAGGCAATTCTGGATCTGGTATTGTGCAACGAACCAGAATTGGTCAGGGACCTCGAAGTGAAGGAGCCATTGGGAAGTAGTGACCATAATACAATAAGCTTCAATCTGCAATTTGAGAGGGAGAGGGTACAATCGGAAATGACAATATTTCTGTTGAATAAAGGGAACTGTAGAGCTAGCTCTGCTACATGCAACAGTCTAACGCAGCCTGATATCAGCTTGTTGGAGGTGGCTTGCAAGAACCTTCAAGAACAGCAGGGGTGCCATCGGACAGTCTGAGAGGGAGAGAGAGAGAGGGAGAGAGAGCGAGAATGGCTTTTATTTGTCAATTCTACCATGTACAACTTGATAGAGTAAAAACGTGACAGCGTTTCTCCAGGATCAAGGTGCTACATGGACAGTAGCACACGATCATACACAGGGCAGCATAAAGTGCATAAGAAGTACAAAACACACAAATTACAGTGTAATACAAAAATGATAATTAATAGACATTTTTCTAGCAGCAATTCAAATAATTTTCAGATGGAAGAAAGTCTGATCATACAGTATTAAGGAACTTGATGGCTTGTGGGAAGAAACTGTTGCATAGAGTGGCCATGAGAGTCAGAATGCTCTGGTATCTTCTGCCAGATGACATCTGATCCACTGCTACACAAAAGTCACATTGAAGTTGGCAGGACATATTGAGAACATGATTAATAAAGTATCCTTGGCTTTATTAAAAGTTACATAAAGTTCAAGAGCAGAAAAGTTATGTTGAACTTAAAGAGGGCACTAGTGCAAACTTAGCTGGAATAATATGTCTGTTTCTGTCACCTCAGTTAAGAAAGATGCAATGATATTGGAGAGTGCAGAAAAGATTCACACAAGGTTTAAGGGATAAGGAGCTTCATTTGTGGATTTAGATTGAGAAGTTAGGACTATTTTCCTTGGAGGAATAAATGCTGAAAGGAGATTTCATAGAGATATTTACAATTAGGAAGAATCTGGATAATACAGATAGGAAGAAATTGTTCCTATTCGTGAAAGGACCAAGAAGGAGGTGGCATAGATTTGAAGCAATAGGTAAAAAAAACATGTGGAGAAAAGCTTTTTCCTGCAGCAAGTGGAAAAGCATGGATTGAAGAAATAAAAACAAAGGGTACCAGAGGAACTCAGCAGGTCTGTCAACATCTATGGAGAAACAGAATAATGTGCTGAATCTGGTATGATTTTTCTGTAGAAGAAGAGTCATACTGGACTTGAAACATTAGCTCTGTTTATCTCTCAATATGTGCCAGCAGACCTGCTGAGTTTTTCCAGCACTTTCTGTTTTAGTTTCGAATTTTGCTTTTATAATGCCTGGAATGTGCTGCCCTGAAAGTGTAAAGGAGTCAAATTTAACTGATGCATTCAAAAGGGAAATAGACTGTTATTCAAAAAGGAATCGTGTGGAGGGTTAGGGAGAGATATTGGAGAATGGCAATGGATAAATTGCATTGGGAGTGCTGGTACAGATTTAATGGACTGAATATGTTTCCCCTGTGTTATAATAATTCTGTGATCCTAAAATTTTATGTAGATAAGGGAATTTGTATTTCCAACTTTGTTCGACACATTTGTTTTGTGAGGCAATTCTGACAATATCAATTGATTATATTAATGTATTTTAAGTAGGTTTCCAACTGTTTCTGAAAGGAACATTTCACCCAGTTTGGAAATTGAAACAGTCAAAGTTCTAGTGGTAAGGTGGAGGAGGTGCAATGTTTTTCATCTGGAGGACAAGATGGGGTGAAAGCTTAACAGAAATATCAAGCTCTTCCCTCTGGCTTAGTCGAAATTTAATAATGCAGGTAGGTGGGAATACCAGAGGGAATTAACTTTGAAGTTAAGCATAGGTTCATTTGTTTTTTTGTTTGCCATCTGCAAAAGTTTCATGTATTCTGGCATTCATTCAACAGATATACTAAACTCTGCATGACAACTGTATGGTACACACTGAGGTTGTATGGTGTGGATAAATGCTTGGTAAATGTCTTCCATCATTGCAGAAGTGTTTGTGTTCTTTACTATGGTGAGGAGGATAGACCCACTCAGCTCAGTGATATTGAGAATTGCATAGAAGTAAAGGTCAGGGAATTGTACAACCAGCCTGAGCTCATCATTAATGTTGTCAATTTCTTGGCCATTGTTAAAGTGACACCATTGCCATTAGAAATTATTCAGAAAAAGGATTCTCATTGCTGTCACTGATATCAAGTTAGGGTGGCACTGAGTATAAACAACAGCACAGTTAAAGTAAGGCTGAAGAATTTGCAACAATCTTCAAGTGTCAAGTGGATATTTCTTCTCAACCTCCTGCAGAAGCTGGCTGTCTTCAACCAATTTGATTCACTCCACATGATAGTAAGACATGGCTGAGGGCACTGGATACTGCAAAGGCTATGTCCCACATAACATTGTGCAATAGTACTGAGTACTTCTGCTCAGAATGTACCATGCTCCAGTCAGGTTGTTCCAGTAAAATTACACACTGGCACCTAGCGAACAATCTGGAAAGTTGCCAAGGTATATCCTATACTCAAAAAGCAGGACAAATCAACACCATCAGTCTACCCTCGATCATCAGTAAAATGATGGCAGGTGTCATCAGCAGTGCTTTGAGCAGCACTTGGTTAGAAATAATCTCCTCACAGGAGCCCTGTTTGGTTTCTGCCACAGCCACTCAATTTCTGATCTCGTTACAGCCTTGGTTTAAAAGTGGACAAAAGAGCTGAATTCCACTAATGAGATGAGAGTGACTGTCCTTGACATCAAGGCTGCATTTGACTGAAAGTGGCATCAAGGAGCCCCAGCAAAATTGCAGTCAGTGGGAATCAGACAGTAACTCTTTGTTGGCTGGAGTCATATGTGACACAAAAGAGGATGAATGTAATTGTTGGAGATCAGTCATCTCAGCTCCAGGACATCTCTGCAGAATTTTCTCAGGGTGGTGTCTTTGGTCCAACCATCTTCGGTTGCTTCATCAATGACCTGCTCTCCATCATATGGTCAGAAGTGGGGGCATTCACTGATGATTGCACAAAGTTCAGCACAATTCATGACTCCTCAGATACTGAAGCACTTCATGTTCAAATGTGACGAAATCTGGACAATATACAGGTTTGGGTCAAACAGTGGCAGCAACAAAAATGCCACACAAATGCCAGTCAATTAATATTCTCAAAAAAATCTAATTATCATTGGCATTAGTGTTACAACAAGGGGTAAACCCTCCTGCTTAATTTAAAACCAGCAACACAAAAGATTTATCCTGTGCAGTAATCTGTAAAACTTTGAGTGGCTAAGGACTATTTAAAGTACAAATTAACAGCTTTATTTGTTGAAATATAACAGAGAATAACTAACTAACAACTGTTTACCATTCCTTACTCTAACCTATCTGTTACCTTCTCTTCTATAATGCCAGCCTGGTAAAACTCCCAATTAAGATTTACAAAAACATCCTTCTTATCTCAAAACCAGGCAGCTTTCGTTCTTCTGTTCGGACCATCCTGTGGCTTCTTTTCTTCTTTTTAGGAATTTCTTCATCACAGGTTACTGATGGAAAAGGTACCTTTTTAAAAGACCTATTTTTCAGGCAGTCTGTTTACATGCTGGGCTTGTCAGTTCTCCTCAAGCATGCCCTCCACCTCCATCCGTATCAGTCTGACTTCAAGAGGATTAAGCCAATAAGGGTGTTGTTTTATTGGAACAGTATCCCCTGAAACTACTTCATGTACAGTAGCATTGGACCTCCCAATCTGATTCTTACATATGTCCTTGTACTGTAGTAACAACTCTTTCAACTCCGTACTATGGTCCTGAGACAGATAGCTGACTAACCTATCCCATTCCTCAAGGACTTCTTCATTTTTTAATCTAATTTAAGGCACCTCAAAATCCAATCATCTGGATTGGATTCCTCACTCTGCGGGGCAGTAACTAACACCCATTTCTCCAGTTCTTTCTCTCTATATAATAAGGTTTCAACATGTTCACATGACATACTCAATACTTTTTTTTCTATCTGGCATCTTTACTAGATAATTCACCTGACTCAACATTTTCTCAATTTGATAGGGACAACTAAATCTGGCTTTGAAGGGATCTCCCATCACTGGTAACAGTACTAACACGTTATCCCCTTGGGAAAACATCCAAGTCTCAGATCTTTTGTCTGCCACCTGCTTCATTCTACACTGTGCACTCTTTAGGTGCTGCTTAGCTAACTCACCGACTCGATTTAATCTCTCCCTCACCTCCAGTACAAAATCTAAATGTGAGAACTCCACCTTCAATCAATCAATTATAACCCACGTGAAAGGTTCTTCAAATACGGGAAATGGCAACAAAGGTGCTGGTTTTATTATCATCTGTGGCTTACCTACCATTTGGCATGCATGACACGTATGGCTAAAGTTAATATAGAACATAGAAAAGTACAGCACAGAACAGGCTCTTCAGCCAATGAAGTTATGCCAAGTAATATTCCTAATCAAAATAAAATAACCTAACCTATGCACCCCTCTACTCACTGCTATCCATGTGCATGTCCAGCAGTCACTTAAATGTCCCTAATGACTCTGCTTCCACCACCACAGCTGACAACACATTCCATGCATTCACAACTCTCTGCGTAAAGAACCTTCCTCTGAAGTCTCCTGTACACCTTCCTCCTAATATCTTAAAACTATGACCCCTCATGCCAGTTAATCCTGTCCTGGGAAAAGTCTCTGGCTATTGACTCTCTCCATGCCTCTCATTACCTTGTATCCCTCGATCAGGCCACCTCTCTTCCACCTCCTCTCCAGAGAGAAAAGTTCGAGCTTAGTCAACCTCCCTTCGAAAGACAAGCCTTCCAGTCTAGGCAGCATCCTGGTAAACGTCCTTTGCACCCTCTCCAAAGCCTCCGTATTTTTTCAAAAATAGAGCGACCAGAACTGGACGCAATATTCCAAGTGTGGTCTCACCAGGGACTTGTAGAGCTGCAGCAAAACCTCACGGCTCTTAAACTTGATCCCCCTGTTAATGAAAGCCAAAACACAACATGCTTTCTTAACAACCCTATCCACATGGGTGGCAACTTTGAGGGATCTATGCACTTGAACATCAAGATTCCTCTGTTCCTCCACACTGCCAAGAATCCTGTCTTTAATCCTATATTCAGCACTGACGTTCGGCCTTCCAAAATGCATCACTTCATATTTATCCAGGTTGAACTCCATCTATCCCATAAATTACCATACTCTCGGGTAACAAATCAGAAAGAGTGCATATTCGCTCATCTCTTACAATCAGCAGCTGGTTAGGTCCTGTGTCTCTCAAAATTATAACTTTGCATCCTTCTCCCGCTGTTCTTTCTGAGAAAACTTTACCCACAGAGGCAAATTGTTTGTAGAGATCAAGTACTAACTCCAAACCTAACCCATGCCTAGGCTGTGCACTCTCCTGCAGCACATCAGCTCTGCTTAGGGTCACCTTTACTACCTTCATTAATGTCACTGGCTTAACTTCTTTTCCCACACCCTTTATTACTGAATTATCCACTATCAATATCCTGGAGGTTGCCATTGGCTAGTAACTGAACTGGACTGGTCATATGAATAGTGTGGTGACTAGAGCAAGCATGCACAACTGTTCCCAAGTTCTGCGCACAGTGATCAGTTTCAGTATGCCAATTGCAGTTTTGTCTTCCAGTTCCAGATGTTGCTGCCATGTACTGCACTCAAAAGCTGGTGGAACCAGTTAGAAAATTAGATGTAATGCTTCTCCTGACTCTCTACAACCTGACCGCTATCTACAAATCACAAGTCACGAGTGTGATGGCATACTCCCCACTGGTCCGGATGAGTGCAGCTCCAACAACACTCAAGAAGCTTAACACCATCTAGGACGAGGCAGTCCACTTGAATGGCACTACTTCCACAAACATTTACTCCCTCCACCAGCAACGCTCAGGAGCACAGTGTGTACTGTTTGCTAAATGCACTGCAGAAATTCACCAAGACTCCTTAGATAGCACCTTCCAAACTTGTAAACACTTGTATATTGATGGACAACGTTCAGCAGATACATGGGAGCACCACCACATGCCAGCTCTCCTTCAAACCACTCATATCAGAATTTGAAATATATCATTGTTTATTCAGTGTAGTTCAGTCAAATTCATGGTAATATCTTCTTAGCTGAAATATGGTCTCCCTATAGCAAAAGCATTGCTTTAGTTTAAAAAAGGCAGTTCATCACCAAGGGCACTCACAAGGGCACTAAGGATGGCTAATAAGTATTGATCCAGCCATCAAAACCCACTTTCTATCAATGAATAAAATAAATTATAATTCAGGCATTACTACCTATCTATAACTAATTCGTACCTGCTAATTTGTGTACTCAATTGTGATCCAATCCTAACCATTGGCTTAATTTGTGTTGCTGAACCCAGAGCATTAAATTTTCACCAGTCTGTTAACTTGCAAAAGAGTGGGAAACATTATTAGTACCTGATTTTTATGTTAAGTCCAATATCATTAACATGGAGTTCAAAGGCAATAAAATCACCATCAACAAGCCATCAAGCTTTCAGGCTTTTTATGTATAACCTAACAAGGAAAGGTAACTGACTCCAAGCATGTCTTGAAATTAAATGCACATCAATAGATTAAAAACAATGGCTGAGCCACACTACAGAATGATTCACGCATGTAATCCTCTTCTTAAAAAATATTCAGATAATGGGAGAGAGCAAATGGACAGATGCAAAGTCTTGTTTTGGGGTGTGGCTTTGAGAAATGAAACTGAGCAAGTGCAATTCTTGATGCCAGGTTACAAAGTTGCGTTGCTCGAGATAAGATACACTCCTTTTCTTGACTTGATACCCTTTAAAATGACAGAATAATTAAGAAAAAAATCTCCAAAGCTGGGATAATCAAAGTTTGGTTAGAAGATAGGAATAAAGGAGATCGAAGTTGGAGTAGAACAGAGAAAGTAGAGCATGTGATATTAAAGCACTGGATGCAGCAAAGACTTTGAACGTTGACATCATCCAGTTTAATGTTGAATTGTTGTGCTCCAGAACTGGCCACATTCTTAGTCATAGGAACACAAGAACAGGTGTAGGTCATTCAGCCCCTTGAGCCTGTTCTGCCATTCATTGAGATCATTGTTGGTCGATATAGGTGTTGTAGTGAATTAAACAGGTCTTGAGACTCCTGTGCAATTAACAGGATATGGCATTTAAAATCTCTGTAAGAACAAATGAAGTTGTTGCCCCCTTCTCCACTGCCCTCCCTGCCACACCAACCCCAAAGACCCAAAGGACCTCACCTCCAAAGTCAAAATGTTTCAGTCCCCACAACACTGGGTATTTACCCAACAATGCAAATAGTTTTCCAAAAGAGACTTGCTCATTCAAAAATAAAAGCAAGACAGAACTAAAATGACAATTAGAGGTCCATCATTTTACTTGCAATCATCAGCAAATTGATGGACAATGTTAAATTTGAATTCCTGATCTCACCAAGACCTGAGTTCAAATATGGACACGAAAGAGCTGCTTTCAAAAGGTGAAATACCAGTAACTAATTTGATCTCAAGACAGCATTCGACTGAGTGTGGCATCAAGAATTCCTTACAAAACTAAGTAAACTGGAATTAGAAGAAAAGAAAGTTCCATTGCTTAGAGTCACATGTGGCATAGTTTTAGAATTTGGAAGCTAATCTTCTCAGCCCTAGGACATTCCTGCAGGAGTTCTACAGGGTCACGTGCTTGGTCTAAACCTCTTTAGCTGCTTCGTCACTGATATTCCCTCCTTCACAAAGATCAGAAATGGTAAGGTTTACTGATGGTTGTAGAGTTAGGCACCATTCATGATTCTCAGGTACTGAATCAATCTGCGTTAATACATATGGACTGGATGAATAAATAGTGAGTAACATCTGTGGCACACAAGTCCCAGGCAGTGATTATCGCCAATAAGACACATCTAGCCATCCCTGCCATTCAATGATACTACTATCGCTGAATTCCTCATCATCAACATTCAGGGGGTTACCATTACTAGAAACCTAAATTGACCAGCCATAAAAATACTGCAATTAAACAGAAATAGTGCACATATTATGTATAAGTGGGCAAATATTGTATAAGTACTATAACAAGGGCAGAACAGAGGCTGGGAATCCTGCACCTCCTGGCTTCTCAAAGCCTGTCCACCATTGGCAAGGCACAAGTCAGGAGTGTGACAGATAACTCCTCACTTTACTTGGTTTAAGTGAAGCTCCAATAGTATTTTAAAAAGCTGTTGTCCATACTTTGATCACTTCATCCAGTTTATGAATTGAAAACACTTTACCCAAAAGCTCTTGGAATTGAGGCGGACAAAGGGACACAGAATTTAGTTTCCAGTTTAACTCAATTTTATTGACATATATTCCTTATTAAAAGCGCTACATGAGTACTTCCTAAATTCCCATAGTATTTACACCTCATCTAGCTCTATCTATCTGGGAAAGGATATTACTCGCAACAATTTACATGAATGAGCTGGGCTGTTAAAATCACCTTCCCCTCTGTTGTATGGCTGGGAGGGTCTTGCAAGCAAAGATGGGTCTTACCTTGGATCTTCTTGAATTGCTGCACAGTCTTCTATTACGCATCTGCTGTGAATCCTACCTGCAAGTTTTCACTGACTCCACTGAAGGATGACATTCAGGTATGAGTTCGTACTGCCCCTTGTCCTGACCTTCCAGAATGTTCAGTGGCCTTTGGCTGATGAGGTCATGAGTTGGGTTCAAATCATTCAATGAAGTGACGCCAACACCCTTCACTTTGCCATGCTGGGAGGTGTAAATTGCACATACTCAGGCAGTCAAGATGCCAGAACATCTGATCGATACTCCTCCCATACACAACTCTTGGGCTGTGTATATCTAGTTCCCCTTGAGTCTTTGTAAACTCTTTGATATCGATTCTCTGTAGCTGCTAGCTGCTATTTCATTTAAAAACTGAAAGAACTGTGGATGTTATAAATCAGAAACAAAAACAGAAGTTACTAGAAAAGCTCAGCAGGTCTGGCATCATCTGTGAAGAGAAATCAGAATTAACTTTACAGATCTGTTGACCTTTCCTCAGAACTGATGGTAGTTAGAAAAATTTTGGTTTATATACAGAAAATAGGATGGGGGAAGGGGCTAAGGAGTAAACGATAGGTGGGGATGGAGCCCAAAGAGAGAGAATATTTGGACTGACAAAGGATTGGATAATGATCTGATTAGGAGGATGAATAATTATTAATGGAGACTGCTAGTGGTGAACAATAGGTAGTGTGTAATGGCAGGATGTGTGAAAACAAGACCTGGTGTGTAAGGGTAGGGGGCAATGACATTGGGGAGTTCATCCCTTAAAATGATTGAACTTGATATTGAATCCAGAGGGCTGCAGTGTCCCCAGTCGGAAAATAAAGTGTTGCTCTTCCAGCCTATGCTGCCCTTCACTGGAACACTGCAGCAAGCCGATGTTGGCCAGGGAACAGGTGGTGTGTTAAAGTGATAGACAACTGGAAGCTCAGAGTCTTTGTTGTGGGCAAAACATCGATGTTCTGCGAAGTGCTCAGCCAGCCTACACTTCGTTTCCCCAATGTAGAGGAGACCACGTTGTGAGCAGTGAATGTAATAGACTGGATTGTAGGAAGTGCAGGTGAAGTGCTGCTTCATCTGGAAGATATGTTTGGGCCCTTGGATAGTGAGGGGGGAGGAGGTATATGGGCAAATGTTGCATCTTCAGCAGGTGTGCAGGAAGGTGCAATGGGGCTGTGGGGAGTCTTGGGAGCAAAGGCAGAGTGGACCAGAGTGTCCTGGAGGGAAAAATCCCTGCAAATGGGAGTCAAGGGAAGGGAGGGTCTTATGTGTCTTGCTGGAGATGACTGAAATGGCGACTGATGATTTTCTGGATGTGGATGCTGGTGGGATGCTAGGTAAGGACAGGGGAACCCTATCACTTTTGCAGGAGGGAAGAGAAGGGTGAGGGTGGATTTGTGGGAGATGGGTTAGACCTGGTTGAGAGCCCTGTCAACAATGGTACTGGTGAATCCTTGGTCTGTCCAATTACCCTTCTTTTTTATTGGGCTCTATCCCCACCTATCATTTCCTCCTTACCCCCTGTCCCCACCCTAATGTCTGCATATAAACCAACATTGTTCTAATTAACATCAGTTCTACAGAACGGTCACTGGACCTGAAACATTAACTGATTTCTCTTCACAGATGCTGCCAGACCTGTTGAACTTTTCCAGCAACTTCTGTTTTTGTTGGTATCTTATTTGGTTCGGCCAATTTTCTGCATAGTTGTTGCACTGTGTACCATCTTCAAGGTGCACTGCAGCAACTGAACAAGGCTGGTTTGACAACAGCTTCTAAACAAGTGATCTCTAACACCTCAGGGACAAGGCCAACAAAAGCATGAGAGCACTCCAATCTGCAAATCTCTATTCAAATCACATACTATCTTACCATTGCACTATCTTGTTGTTTTGTCACTTCAGCAATGTTAATTTCCTTAAACTCCTTTTGTAACAGCACTGTAAGAGTACCATATAGCATGCAAAGGTTCAGGAAGGACATCAGCCCCACCTTCGCAAGGGTAATTAGTGATGGGCTGACTTGCCACAAACATTAACATACAAAGAATTAATAAAAATAACTGATAAAAACTTGAGACATATAGACAAAAGCAACCATTAATTGGGTGATGGGAAGAGGGAGAAAATAATTACAAAGTAGAGCCAAATGTAAACAAAAGGATAACAATGGAAGTGAAAAGCAACTTCCTTTGGAAATGTGGAATCACAATACATTTTCATTGCAGACAACAGCAAATTAGAACAAACAGTGGGACAAAGTCTCTTTCAGACACATAGGCTCCAGATGATCATGCATTAACTTCTATTCAGATCGCAATAATTCTCTTGTTGTCTCTTAATCTCAATAATTGCTTTTGACCCTGAGTCAAAATATCCTGAAAAGGTACTAATAGTGATCACCTCAACGGATCAGGATCGATGATGGAAGTTATCAGCCTGGCAGTGAAAAGATAAAACTGTGTGCAGTCTTCTGTGAGATATGATTTACATTCAAAGATGTTAGACAAGGATCAGCATCATTGAACCATGAGTTGAGTACTCACGGATTAAAATTACAAGACGCAATATTAATAATGAACGCATTCTCACACAAGCAAAATTCTCTCAATTAAATAAAAGCATTTATATACAAAAACCAAACACAAGGTCAATGTTGGAATTTGAAATAAAAACTGAGAATACTAGAAGTTCAATTAGTGAGAAAATAAAGTTAAGGTTTCAGTTTGATGATCTTTGATTAGATGCCACCAGTCTTGCTGAATGATTTCAATAGTTTCAGTTTTTATAACAAAAGCAGTTGTGTGACATTAATAGTTTATTATAACAGCAAACACTGAATTTTATATGAAAGCTCAATTCTCAACATTGAGAAGAGTTTGATTCTGCAAATAGGTTTTAAGGGGTGAGATAAGAATCATGCTTGTGAGAGGCCTCTTTACGTCCATTGACATGTCATTGTACCTAATCTTATATCATTTCTATGCAGTTTCCAATTCTCCATGCACTAAGCAGAAAGTAAGAGTGGGAAAGTCAGAGTGAGTACCTGGCATTTCCAGCTCACTGCTTGGGCCTCCATCTTAGCCAGTAGTCACCACCATCTCAAGTTATGTTCCATGGGCAGTAATCTCCTGCACTGCTCCTGCATGGAGCTTGGTATTGGACATCCACAAGCCACACCACATTATCATGGCACATCTTACATCGACTTACAACACAGTTCTCTACATTTTGGAGGGCACCCGCACCTTTCATTGGAATGCTACCACTAGAAAAAGCGACAAGCGCCCACGTCATGGATTGGACCAGGGTGCCTCTCAGAACTCTTCGCTTGTTCTCTTCTTCCTCACTCACTTTGCACCTATTTGGATGTACTTAGCATCTTTGCCCTGCCTTGTATTTTTGCACTTTGCTACCTCATTCATAGTACTTCTCATAATGCCTTTGCCTGTCCTTGCCTTTTAGCACAGACAGAAAACCAGGCAGCATGTCATTGTTGTCAGTATTGATCAGTTAAGGATGCGGGCGTGTTGCTGTCAGGCACTGTGCTACATCAATGTCATACCTGCACATGTCTGGCAATTTATAAGGCAAACACACTGCATGTGCACCAACAGGCATTCTCAAAGTTTAAGAACCTCAGTTCAGCCAGGAAGACAGATGAAGAGTTTGTTTCTATGTTGTATGACACTATAACTCAGGGCATCATCTGATTTTAGTACAGAGGTTAGACTCAGTTCATTGATCACTTAGATGTCAGTGTTGGAGGGGTTTCAAGTCATTAAAGTCAAAGAAGTGGGCACAGTCAGTCCTGCAGGATCAGTGCACCCTATCCAAGATTTACAATAAGTCAATTGGATAGGTGTACATCAGAGGCCTGCTCACTCATCAGTTAAGGCTGTTCATCAAGTCAATCAGGGGTTGGGGGGATGGGTGGGCCATGGTCAATCCTGGGATCTACACTCAAAAGTCAAAGAAAGGGCTCATCTAGGGAAACTGCTGGGGTAGAGAAATTGGGGAAGTCAATTGTGACGATTGCAGGCAACATAGTGGGATGCAGAGAGAAACAATAAAAGGAGGGGTTATAATTGTGGGAGATGATGATGCTTTTCAAAGACATGGCTTACTATGCATGGAGATGGATTTGGTGTTGACTTTGTCTACTTTGTCAACCCCTTTCAGTATCTTACATACCTCAATTTGATGTCCTCTCATCCTTCTAGACTTTAACAAGTATTGGTCAAAACTGTTCAATCTCTCCTCACAAATCAGACTTTTCATCTCTGAATTAATCCAGTGTAGCTTCTCTGAATTGTCTCCAATGCAAGCACATCCTGGGTCAGGTAGGCAGACCAGTGCGGTCTCACCAATGCCTTGTACAGTTACACTTCCCTACTTTGATTTTATTCTTTCATGGGACATGGGTCACTGGGTGGCCAGCATTTACTGACCATCCCCTAGTTGCCCTTGAGGAGATGGTGGTGAGCTACCTTCTTGAACCACAGCAATCCATGTCCCCATTATATTCCATTCCTGAAGCAATGTGTCAAAATTTCATTTGCTCTCTATATTACCTGCTGTACCTGCTGTGGGGCCTTAGCCCAGGGTAATGCTGGAAAATGAAAGAATAACCTGGGAATATGTGGAAGCTCAATATTGATGGAGTCGACAGGAAGGGTGTGGAAGAAAAGAACATGGTAGTTCAGTGTGTGGAAGCAGCCTTGATGATGATGTAGAGCATGTAAGCCATTGCACTAAGCAACCCTGTGTTGCCTTCCATAGTCATGTGAATTGTAAATGTACGCTGAAAATTAAACATGGCTCTGACCACCCATACACTGGGCAAAATAAGTGAATTTTTTTTTCTCCATTTTTGTAGCTGACCTTTACTTCTGAGAGTCGTGAAGTCATTCAAGTGGCGATTTTGTTAATCACAATACAGGTTGAAGACATTTCTAATCATAGCACCCTTTCCAAAGAGGAACATCAGGACATTGAACAGGAAACATATCATTTCTGCATGATATGATGCTGCAGAGTCAGGCCCAAGTCTCGAAATGAAACAAAGAAACTGTCCAATTTGCTTTCATTCCAATAGCATTCTAAAAGTACCTGTAAAAGGAACTATAAGGCAGTTGAGGATATGATAACAAAGACGTTATGCAAATTTAACTTATTTATTTACAGTGTACCTTTCAGATGCATCACACTTCTGAATTGCTTCACTCTTCTTTGTCTTGCTATATAGACTGCAACTTCTATAAGCAGTTAAACTAACTGCCTTCAGTTCCTCAGCATGGAATGTGTACATAATTCCATCAGTACAAGATACTGACAGTAGTCAGCCAGTTAGAGTATATTATGTACTTTTTCAGACAGAAGCATGCTGGCACAAAGATTGCTGATTGTCAACTCCAATCTTGTGTATGGCTTCAACTTTGGAGAACCAACAACTGAGCTGTGAGGGAGCCTGTAAAAAAAGTTAGCTAAATCAGTGAAGTTCCATTGAAGAAGAAACATAGAAGGCATATTTCAAGAATATCAAATCCACCAGGAGAGCTGTGTTCAAGGAGAATGCTGGTAAAAGATAAAGTAAGTATAATTTTATCAAAGATGTTTATACATTTGGATCTGGAAAGTATAGTTGCATAAATACATATGGATCTATTTTGGTAGATACAACTCCAATCTTTTGGGACTACATGACTTCCTAATTCTCAAAAAATGTATGAGGTGCATGAACATACTTCCAATGAAGAGTGAGCTGGGTACCATCTTGGCAAAGGAATTTGTGCACATGGACATAATGAGCTGGGGTAATGTGAAGGGTGGGGAAATAATTGTGCTGACCACTGTGCAACACAGTCCAGCAGTTTCAGAATGCCTCACTTCAGTATATATCCTGCCTTTACACAGCTGAACACATTGCTAAATTATACAAAGCACCCCACCCAGCACTATATTAGGGAATCATGAACTACATCAAAGTTGGTGCATAGGCTATTCTTCAGTGTTGTTGGTACAATTGTGCATGTTTTTGGAGAATGTCCATATTTGTCTATAGCCTGTATATTCTATCAGCATGACACTGAAATATTTCTTGTCCATTGAAAAGCTTTTAAGGAAATATATTGTTTTCAAACAGGGATAGCCTGTAACATAGAGTCATAGAGATGGACAGCATGGAAACAGACCCTTCGGTCCAACCCGTCCATGCCAACCAGATATCCCAACTCAATCTAGTCCCACCTGCCAGCGCCCGGCCCATATCCCTCCAAACCTTTCCTATTCATATACCCACCAAAATGCCTTTCAAATGTTGCAATTGTTCCAGCCTCCACCACTTCCTCTTGCAGCTCATTCCATACACGAACCACCCTCTGCATGAAAAAGTTACCCCTTAGGTCTCTTTTATATCTTTCCACTCTCACCCTAAACCAATGTCCTCTAGCTCTGGACTTCCCCACACCAGGGAAAAGATTTTGTCTACTTATCCTATCAATGCCATTCATGATTTTATAAACCTCTATAAGGTCACCCCTCAACCTCTGAAGCTCCAGGGAAAACAGCCCCAGCCTACTCTACCTCTCCCTACAGCTCAATCCTCCAACCCTGGCAATATCCTTGTAAATCTTTTCTAAACTCTTTCAAGTTTCACAACAATTTTCCTATAGGAGGAAGACTAGAATTGCACATAATATTCCAACAGTGGCCTAACCAATGTCCTATACAGCTGCAATATGACCTCCCAATTCCTGTGCTCAGTATTTTGACCAATAAAGGAAAGCATACCAAACGCCTTCGTCACTATCCTATCTACCTGTGACTCCACTTTCAAACGAGCTATGAACCTGCACTCCAAGGTGTCTTTGTTTTGCAACACTCCCCAGGAATTTATCATTAAGTGTATAAGTTCTGCTAAGGTTTGTTTTCCCAAAATGCAGCACCTCACATTTATCAAAATTAAGCTCCATCTGCCACTTCTCAGCCCATTGACCCATCTGATCAAGATCCCGTTGTAATTTGAGGTAACCTTCTTCGCTGTCCAATACACCTCCAATTTTGGTGTCATCTGCAAACTTACTAATTGTACCTCTTATGCTCACATCCAAATCATTTATAGAAATGATAAAATGTAAAGGATCCAGCACCGATCCTTGTGGCACTCCACTGGTCGCAGGCCTCCAGTCTGAAAATAGAACCCACTACCACCACCATCTGCCTTCTACCTTTAAGCCAGTTCTATATCCAAACAGCTAGTTTTCCCTGTATTCCATGAGATCTAACTTTGCTCACCAGTCTCCCATGGGGAATCTTGCCGAACACCTTACTGAAGTCCATATAGATCACATCTACCGCTCTGCCCTCATCAATCCTCTTTGTTACTTCTTCAAAAAAGAGCTTCCTCTTGAAAATGAGCCTGACACATATAATACAGGGTGAAAGTGAGGGCTGCAGATGCTAGAAACCAGAGTTTAGATTAGAGTGGTGCTGGAAAAGCACAGCAGGTCAGGAAAATCGACGTTTTGGGTTATAATGCAGAAAACCTGACTGAGGAGGAAAAAATGGCCAGTCAGGAGAGGGAGGAGGAGCTCCCGCTAGGATATCTAGGTAGGGCTTTTCGCAAACAGTTCTCTTATTTCAAATTCCTCAGCTTCAGCACTGAACAAATACCTGACCTGTCTTTTAGAATTGGTTAAAGATTACATTGCCTTATGGTGACAGTGTCTCTTACCTTCCATATTTATGGACATTGCCTGAGTGTTGCTGAATGTGTAAATGACAACTGACAGTTTGCACGACACTGCTGCATAAAGAGAAACAGCTCCATGTCATTAACTCTTGTTGCCTCAATGATAATGGAGGTTTGTACAGGTTTCTGGCTTCTTTGTGGTGTAGACTGCCAATGACTCCACACACATTTTACATGAGGTACACTCAAGGTACTCCCAACACTTCCTTAACCCAAAGGGATTCTATTCTCACAATGTTCTATCACAGGCAGCATACCATCCAGGTCGATCTGTTACTCTGTCAGCTGGCTTAATTCCTTCCTTGTCTGTTATTGAACCTCCAGGCCAAGTGAACAGCTATCTGCTGGGCAATATGCTTCATTCACTCATGACATAGTTCTTGACTGCACTGTGGAGGTCATGAATAATAGGAACGCAATGAGAGCTAGGCACCCACAAGAAACAACATAGACAATATAGACAATAGGTGCAGGAGTAGGCCATTCTGCCCTTTGAGCCTGCACCACCATTCAATATGATCATGGCTGATCATTCTTAATCAGTATCCTGTTCCTGCCTTATCTCCATAACCCTTGATTCCACTATCCTTGAGAGCTCTATCCAACTCTTTCTTAAATGAATCCAGAGACTGGGCCTCCACTGCCCTCTGGGGCAGAGTATTCCACACAGCCACCACTCTCTGGGTGAAGAAGTTTCTCCTCATCTCTGTCCTAAATGATCTACCCTGTATTTTTAAGCTGTGTCCTCTGGTTCGGCACTCACCCGTCAGCGGAAACATGTTTCCTGCCTCCAGAGTGTCCAACCCTTTAATAATCTTATAAGTCTCAATCAGATCCCCTCTCAGTCTTCTAAACTCAAGGGTACACAAGCCCAGCCACTCCAGTCTTTCAGCATAAGGTAGTCCCGCCATTCCAGGAATTGACCTCGTGAACCTACACTGCACTCCCTCAATAGCCAGAACATCTTTCCTCAAATTTGGAGACCAGAACTGCACACAATACTCCAGGTGTGGTCTCTCCAGGGCCCTTTACAGCTTCAGAAGAGCCTCTTTGCTTCTATACTCAATCCCTCTTGTTATGAAGGCCAGCATGCTATTAGCCTTCTTCACCACCTGCTGTACCTGCATGCTTACCTTCATTGACTGGTGTACAAGAACACCCAGATCTCTCTGTACTGTCCCTTTACCTAAATTGATTCCATTTAGGTAGTAATCTGCCTTCCTGTTCTTGCCACCAAAGTGGATAACCATACATTTATCCACATTAAACTACATCTGCTATGCATCTGACCACTCACCTAACTTGTCCAGGTCACCCTGTAATCTCCTAACATCCTCATCAAATTTCACCCTGCCACCCAGCTTAGTATCATCAGCAAATTTGCTAATGTTATTACTAATACCATCTTCTGTATCATTAACATATATTGTAAAAAGCTGTGGTCCCAGCACGGATCCCTGCGGTACCCCACTGGTCACTACCTGCCATTCCAAAATGGAGCCGTTTATCACTACTCTTTGTTTCCTGTCAGCCAACCCACTTTCAATCCAAGTTAGTACTATGCCCCCAATACCATGCGCTCTAATTTTGCTCACTCACCTTCTATGTGGGACTTTATCAAAAGCTTTCTGAAAGTCCAGGCTCACTATATCCACTGGATCTCCCTCATCCATCTTCAGAGTTACATCCTCAAAAAAATCCAGAAGATTAGTCAAGCATGATTTCCCCTTCATAAATCCATGCTGACTCTGACCTATCCTGTTACTACTATCTAGGTGTGTCGTAATTTCATTCTTTATAATAGACTCCAGCATCTTTCCCACCACTGAGGTCAGATTAACTGGTCTATAATTTCCTGCTTTCTCTCTCCCACCTTTCTTAAAAAGTGGTACAACATTAGCCACCCTCCATTCCACAGGAACTGATCCTGAATCTATTGAACTCTGGAAAATAATCACCAACACATCCACGATTTCTCGAGCCACCTCCTTCAGTACCCTGGGATGTAGGCCATCAGGCCCCGGGGACTTATTAACCTTCAGACCTAACAGTCTCTCCAACACCAATTCCTGGCAAATATAAATTCTCTTAAGTTCAGGTTATTCAGCCACTGTTACCTCAGGGAGATTGCTTGTGTCTTCCCCAGTGAACACAGATCTGAAGTACCAATTCAATTCTTCTGCCATTTCTTTGTTCCCTGTAATATATTCCCCTGTTTCTGTCTTCAAGGGCCCAATTTTAGTCTTAACCATTTTTTTGCCTTTCACAAACCTAAAAGAACTTTTACTAACCTCCTTTACATTATTGGTCAGTTTACCTTCGTACGTCATTTTTTCTCTGCGTATTTCCTTCTTTGTAATCCTCTGTTTTCTTTAAAAGCTTCCCAATCCTCCGTTTTCCCACTTATCTTTGCTATGTTATACTTTTTCTCTTTTAACTTTATATGTTTCTTAACTTCCCTCATCAGCCACGGCCACCCATGCCTCCTCCTAGGATCTTTCTTCCTTTTTGGAATGAACTGATCCTACAACTTCTGCATTATACATAGAAATATCTGCCATTGTTCCTCCATTATCATCCCTGCTATGGTATTGCACCATTGACCTTTGGCGAGCTCCTCCTTTGGGAGCCACCCCTGACTCTATAGGAGAAAAGAGCAGGATACCTATACAGTTTGCCAATTTCGGCAACAAAGATATTTACCTTCAACCATGAATACCCATAAGTGTCCTGAAGCCTACCACTTCCCTGAATATTGGGCCAGCTGGAGGAGATATCTTTAATCTCCCTTCATAAATGGACGTTTGTGAGTTGGATGACGCTCAGATGGCAGTTTATTTCTACTCTCACCAAGCATATGTTAACTTTCAGTTAAGATGATGATGACATTGATATGTAACCTGAAAAGCTGCAGGATTGTGAATAAAGATAACTGTTCGGTAAATATTCTTTATTATTGGATTCCACCCCATCATTTGGAAATGTCTGGAACAATATGCAGAAGTCTTTGGAATGAGGTGCCAACTGAATGTCATCAAGCCTGCATGCTTCCTTTTTAACCTTCACAACGAGAAAGGTGGAAAAGTGAGGATTACCAGGCATTGAATGCAAAAGTCCATAAAGGTGCTTACACTTTACCTAAGATTTTGGTAGCATTGCATTTCTTGAAAGTGAAACTATTTCTGCAATCTCGATTCGACTTGATTATAAACAGGGTCCCAATGTTCCCTTATGTATCTGGGTGACATACTCACCTTCGACTTGAATTTCAAGAACACCCTTGCAAGACCTTAGCCATCTTGTCACAGTTTAACTTGGAAGTGAAATCAAAGACATGCTAACTTTTCCCAAGAAAGGTATACCATGGCCAGGTCAATGAGTGCTCAGCTTGTGTTCAAGATAGTACCCAAGTGAAACGAGGGAGAAGTGATGAGAAGAAAAACCTTGAACAATCAAAGCTGGTTGAACTGACCTGCCAATTAATAAAAGGGCTTTCCACCAAAATCAGAATCTCAGGGGTTGGAATAAAGTACAGGATGTTTGGGGTCCTAAATCCCATAGAGTCTTCAAGTAGCTCAACACAGATGGAAGTCCCCATGTTGGTGAAACTTCAGCTGGAGGGTATCCTCAGAAAACAGTTCACAGAGAGGAGTTGGTTGAGGCCAGAGATCTGGTGGATGACATGAAGATCAATAACTCACTCACTGGTGTTGTACAACTTGAAGTGTCAGTCCATGATGGCTCAAGTAAAGTGGGGCTGGGTAGCAGTGTGGAATTCTGGAGTGACCTGTGCATTGTGAATCCAGGGTGTGCATCCAGTGCGGGGAAGCCTACTCCTTTCCTGCAAAACAATGCAGGGAGGACCTGCCAGGAGGTGGAAACTGAAGCAATATACAACCCTTGGAGTCCTGAATGACCTAGCCTCCAATGTGGGACATTCCCTGGGGAGCCTGGATTCCTCGGAAGGTCCATTGCAGAGAAGAGGCTGAGATAATCTTCTCAAGCAAGTGCTGAATATGACTCCAACCATTGCCATTTCTCCAGAGCAGCCATACAAAAGGCAAATGCTGACAATAATATGGATTTGAACATTCTAGCAATCAAGGTGCACTTCAACCTGCTAAACATGCAACTTATTAACAAATGGCCCCTGCATGCATGTGTACTTGCTAGTATGACAGCTTTCAAGCAGGGCAATGTGTGATCAAACCTGCAGCAGCTGGTAGCACTGGTGAGAGAGGGTGCTGTACAGGGAAGATTAAATAGTTGTGTTGGGACCAAGAGAAGCAGGTAGTGATGATGAGCAAGGGCATCTGGAGTGAAATAAAGAATGTCTGCCTCATGATCTTTGGGATGTCTGTGTGTTCAAATCTCAAATTACATAAATAATTAACATTTGGTCTCAAGGTTACCTTTAATTCTGTACACTTTAGCTTTTGCAATTTCTTGTTTTCTAGAATGAATCAAGACAACAGCCATGAGCACTTCTATATCATGTGTGCTGCAGATATAAAAGTTTCAACTAGGTTAATTTTGATCCATCTTTCACAAAATAATGTTCCTTTTGATCCTGCCTCCAAAGCCCAGCCACATTCACTTCAGGACTTCTACCCAGCTGAAGGAGCAGCAGGTGGAATGAACAAAAACAGCAATTGCTGCAGAGAAGCCAATTAGAAGGCACTGTTCTGTCAGGAGTCCTTGCTTACTGAATTGAACATATGGTGTAGTAAAGATTAAATGAAAGCTCTCAGATGAGGAACAACATGTACAAATCCCATTCCAAAGTTCTGCTTCTTTTCCAATAAAAACTGCTGTACACTGCACTACCAATTGTAGTCCAGGTTACAGTGGTCTTAAATGTCTTTATGGTATTCCCTTTTGGCTTGTGTCAGGGGATGTCAGTACCATCATTTATTACAATTCATACTGTCATTAAGCAGTGACTGAAGTATTATCTTCTGCATGGATAACCAGAAAAAGCAGGACTGGGTTCTGGGGTCCATCCAGTTTTCTTGCTTCTCCTAAGATCAGGATATACTTGACTATACCAATATCAGACTGAAATCTCTTCAGAGAAACCTACTGCTTCTACAAGTGTTAATGACTACCACTCCATCAAGATGCAATGAGTCTATGAGTGCATCAATGTATAAGGAAGGCATGTGCCTACTTTTTTGACAATTGCTATGCATTTTTCTATTGTGGCAAGCCTCCTGTAGTTCCTCTTCCCCATAGCTCCCCAATGTCTTCCTCCAAAACCACTCCTCTTTCCCATTGCTCAGCAAATGAGGGGCTGGCGGCCAGGGAACACTTATTTTACCTGCTGCAGACTTGTCTCAGGAATTAAATCATGAAACCACACCTGGTTGGCCTAAAATTTTAGAGGAGAAAGTGAGGACTGCAGATGCTGGAGATCAGAGCTGAAAATGTGTTGCTGGAAAAGCGCAGCAGGTCAGGCAGCATCCAAGGAGCAGGAGACTAGACGTTTCGGGCATATGCCGAAACGTCGAGTCTCCTGTTCCTTGGATGCTGCCTGACTTGCTGCGCTTTTCCAGCAACACATTTTCAACTCTGGCCTAAAATTTTAACCATCTTTATATTATGTAGTTTATTTTTATGTGCTTTCATTGCTTTTGTACAGTACCAACACAAAGCCAAAAGAAATGAGTTACATTCTCCTACTGCTTAAGGTTTCTGATCCACATTGTGTGAAATCATTGCTTGTGAGTTATAAATCCATGCTCCTTTTGAGTACAAAATGTAGAAACTCCCTGCTCCTCACAAATGTCTCCTCCTCCACTGAACCAATTGCCCTTGCCACGCATATAATTTGAGAGTAAATATGTGAGGGATCAAACTGTAATAGTGCAGTTGATTTGCTGAACATCTCAACTGTGAACCTACATTTGCAGCAGCTCACCTTGCTGTTTCCATGCTCATACTAATCTTACCATTGGTGGACTCCTACACTGTTCCCATTAATGCAAACTTTGAGATAAGTATCATAACTGAACTTGACATAAGCAACTTCTGACTCATTCTGCTCCTCACTTCTGTGGTGTTCTGTTCAATTTCAGTTTTCTTTCTAGATTATCAAACGGCTTCATTGTAATATCTAACCCTGACCTTCATCTATTTTCCTTCTTGCTTTGTTTTGACCACTCATTTAAGTGGTTCACAAGCTTGGTGGTTCTGCTGATAAACACTCTTCACCCACAGCATTAACCTTTCTGTTCTCCGGGGGAGTAATTGTCTGCTTCTGGACTCTTCTCACTTTCATAGAAGATGATCCCCAGGTTATACCATGGTTCAGACAATCTTATGTTGTTTCACTTGGTTCAGCTTCAGCATCAGTAAGAAAGCTAAGATTTCCTATGCTTAATTCAAGGAAAATAAAAGAGTCACTTGCACTTTGTATAGTCTAGGCTTATTGTACGGCTGTTCAATAGGGACATTGTAGTAGCTGGTATGGTAAATCAGTCAGTGAACTATGCATACTGGCAAGTGAAGTTGATGGGAGTGAAGGGGTTGGAATGCAGTTAAGATAATTGTTTATATGTCTTAGATTCATTCAAATAAGCATGATTTCAAGGCTCTGACTTGTGCAGAGTGGGGCAGAGTGGAGAGAATGTGGAGCTTACAGTGCTGGTGTGATTGAAGCATTTGCAACCCAGATTAAACCCACCACACCTGGTGAAATATTTTCAGAAAATATGATACGCTGGTGGACACATATTCTGGGAAAGAATGGGTTTGTATAAGTGTCTCTAGTTTGTATATGTGTCTTCACATGTTCATATAATCACCTGCTGTACAATGCAAACTTTCCCAAGTAGTCAGCGTGCTGTATCTTTTGAGGTATTTTGGGAACTCAGCATGTTTGAAAAATTTCCACTGTGTATGTGCCTTTGTCTGCAGCCTGTAAGTAGAACCACGGCAGGGGACTATTATAAAATGGAATACCATCTACTTCACGGGGCTGGTTCAAGCTGGAAATAACAGAGGCTTTTTTTTAAGTTATGGCAGAAGCAGCAACTGTATATCTCACATTAACCCTTCACTTTCTTCCGTGATTCAGGAACAGTAAAAATTCCATTTTGTGTGTGATCCAGTATTAGCTAACAAGAGTTAGACAACAAAATATTTATAAACATTTCTAGCTGCTTCATCGGTGACCTTCTATCCATCATGAGGGCAGAAGTGGGGCGGAATGGGACTATTTGACGCTGCCCTTTTGGCACCAATCATTTGGCCCCACCGTTTTGGCACTAAACTGTTTTGGCGCTCATTACTAGGCGCTGAGTTGTTTTGGCGCCAATACATATAGATAACTATCGTGTGAAAATTTTGGTTTGTCTCTCTTGCTTAGAATGTTTTCAGCCATTTCTGGTATGGGCTCTACAAGAAAATAGAAAGAAAATTGTATTACAGCTTTCCAATGTGAAGACAGAAGGGCTTAAGTATCATCAAAGCAGTCGATGACCATTAACAATTGTTAAATGAGAAAATGATTACAAAACGAGATTTGAATCTACAGCGGGTCATTACAGCTTTGACTATCAACTCTTGCTAGCTGAGAAAATTAGATTAGATTAGATTAGATTAGATTACTTACAGTGTGGAAACAGGCCCTTCGGCCCAACAAGTCCACACCGACCTGCCAAAGCGCAACCCACCCATTCCCCTACATTTACCCTTCACATAACACTAGGGGCAATTTAGCATGGTCAATTCACCTGACCCACACATCTTTGGACTGTGGGGGGAAACCGGAGCACCCGGAGGAAACCCAAGCAGACACGGGGAGAATGTGCAAACTCCACACAGTCAGTCACCTGAGTCGGGAATTGAACCCGGGTCTCTGGTGCTGTGAGGTAGCAGTGCTAACAAGACTTCTTTAAAATTCTGAATTGGTGCCAAAATAACTCAGTGCCAAAGTAATGAGCGTCAAAACAGTTTAGAGCCAAAACAGCAGGGCCAAATGTTCGGTGCCAAAAGGGCGGCACTAAAACGCACCCGACCTGAAATGGGGATGTTTGCCAATGATTGCAGAATATTCAGCACCATTAGTGACTCCCCAGATATTGAAGCAGTTCACAGTCAAATTTAAAAAGATTTAGAAATTTTCGAGGTTTTGGCTGAAAAGTGCTAAGTAGTATGTGTGCCACACAAATGCCATGCAATGACCATTTCAAATGAGACACAATCTAATCACTCGCCATTGACATTCAGTGATGTTACCAGCACTGAATTCCCAAGTATCAGTTTCCTGAGGGTTACCATTGACCAGAAACTTGACTGGACTCAGTGTATAAATGTAGTATCTACACGAGCAGATCAGATATTAGAAATATTGCAGTGAATAACTCAACTCCTGACTCCTCAAAGCCTGTCCATCATCTACAAGGCACAAGTCAGAAGTATGATTGAATACTCTCCACTTGTCTGGATAAGTGCAGCTCCAACAACATTCAGGATGCTTGGCTCCGTCCAGGCAAAAGCAGCCTACTTAATTGGCACCACTTCCACAAAAATTGACTCCCTCCACCATTGATGCCCAAAAGCAACTGTTTACATAGGCACTGCTGAAATTTTTCGACAATTTTTTTTTTTCTCTCTCCCCTTATTTAAACGCGTAGGCGAGTCACCCGAGGCACTACACGAGTAGTGCCTCCCACCCTTCCACCTCCTCTAACCTAATAATAAGACCAATTGTGACTAGCGGGTAAGTGCTGCATTTTCCTTGTTTGTTTCTTTAGATTTAGTTGGTTTTTGTTGTTTTTTAAGGAAAGCTTACTTTTAGAGGGATGGCAGTGCAGAGAGGGCAATGTTCCTCTTGCAACATGTATGAGGTGAGGGAAGCCATTAGCGTCCCTGCTGAGTACACTTGCAAGAAGTGCACCCATCTCCAGCTCCTCCAAACCCGTGTTAGGGAACTGGAGCTGGAGTTGGATGAACTGCGGATCATTCGGGAGGCAGAGGAGGTCATAGATCGGAGCTTTAGGCAAGTAGTTACTCCGAAAGTTCAAGATAGATGGGTGACAGTGAGGGGGAGTGGGAGGAGGAAGCCAGTGCAGGGACCCCCTGCGGTCATTCCCCTCAAGAACAAGTATACCGTTTTGGATACTTGTGGGGGGGATGACTTACCAGGGGCAAGCAACGAGGTTCAGGCCTCTGGCACGGAGCCTGGCCCCGTTGCTCAGAAGGGTAGGGTGGAGAAAGGTAGAGCGATAGTTCTTGGGGACTCGATAGTGAGGGGTACAGACAGACGGTTTTGTGGGGGCGACAGGGACTCACGTTTGGTATGTTGCCTCCCAGGTGCAAGGGTACGTGATGTCGCTGATCGTGTTTTCCGGGTCCTTAAGGGGGAGGGGGAGCAGCCCCAGATCGTGGTCCACGTTGGCACCAACGATATAGGTAGGAAGAAGGGTGAGGATGTCAGACAGGCTTTCAGGGAGCTAGGTTGGAAGCTCCGAGTTAGAACAAACAGAGTTGTAGTCTCTGGTTTGTTACCCGTGCCACGTGATAGAGAGTCGAGGAATAGGGAGAGAGAGCAGTTAAATGCGTGGCTACAGGGATGGTGCAGGAGGGAGGGATTCCGGTTTCTGGACAACTGGGGTCCTTTCTGGGGAAGGTGGGACCTCTATAAAAAGGATGGGCTACACCTGAACCTGAGGGGCACCAGTATCCTTGGGGGGAGGTTTGCTAGTGCTCTTTGGGAGGGTTTAAACTAACTCCACGGGGGCATGCGAACCAGGACTGTAGCTTTAGGGTACAGGACCTTGAGTGTAGGGAGGTTAGGAATAATGCAGCGATCTCTAAGGAGGGTGCCTGTAACCAGAAAGGTGGATTGAAGTGTGTATACTTCAATGCCAGAAGTATAAGGAATAAGGTAGGTGAACTTGCAGCGTGGGTTGGTACCTGGGACTTCGATGTTGTGGCCATTACAGAGACGTGGGTAGAACAGGGACAAGAATGGCTGTTGCACGTTCCAGGGTTCAAATGTTTTAGTAGGATCAGACATGGGGGTAAAAAAGGGGGAGGTGTGGCATTACTTGTCAAAGACAGTATCACAGCAGTGGAATGGACGATGGAAGAGGACTTGCCATCTGAGGTAGTTTGGGCTGAGGTTAGAAATAGGAAAGGTGAGGTCACCCTGTTAGGTGTTTTCTACAGGCCTCCTAATAGTCCTAGAGAAGTAGAGGATAATATTGCGAGGATGATTCAGGAAAAGAGTGAAGGTAGCAGGGTGGTTGTTATGGGGGACTTTAACTTCCCAGATATTGACTGGGAGAGCTATAGCTCGAGTTCATTAGATGGGTCGGTGTTTGTACAATGTGTGCAGGAGGGTTTCCTGACACAATATGTCAACAGGCCAACAAGAGGGGAGGCTATATTGGATTTGGTTCTAGGTAATGAACCAGGCCAGGTGTTAGACTTGGAGGTAGGTGAGCACTTCGGGGACAGTGACCACAACTCGGTGACTTTTACTTTAGTGATGGAGAGGGATAATCGTGCGCCGCAGGGCAAGAGCTATAGCTGGGGGCAGGGAAATTATGATGCAGTGAGGCATGACTTAGGATGTGTGGATTGGAAAAACAGGCTTCAAGAGAAGAACACTAATGAGATGTGGGGATTGTTCAAGGAGCAGCTACTGCGTGTCCTCGATAGGTATGTACCAGTCAGGCATGGTGTAAAGGGCCTTGTGAGGCAGCCGTGGTTTAGTAAGGAATTGGAGTCCCTTGTGAAAGGGAAGAAGGCGGCATATGTAAAGATGAGGCGTGAAGGTTCAGTAGGGGCGATTGAGAGTTATAAGGTAGCCAGGAAGGAGCTAAAGAGGGAGCTAAGAGAAGCGAGAAGGGGACATGAAAAGTCTTTAGCTGGTAGGATTAGGGAAAACCCAAAGGCTTTCTATAGGTATGTCAAGAATAAAAGGATGACTAGGGTAGGTATCGGTCCAGTCAAGGATAGTAGTGGGAAGTTGTGTGTGGAGGCGGAGGAGATTGGAGAGACATTAAATCAGTACTTTTCATCAGTATTCACTCAGGAACAGGACACTGTTGCTGATGTGAATATGGAATCACAAATAATTAGAATGGATGCCCTGGAAATATGCAGGGAAGAGGTTTTGGGAATATTGGAAAGGATGAATATAGATAAGTCTCCTGGGCCTGATGGCATTTACCCCAGGATCCTATGGGAAGCTAGGGAGGAGATAGCAGAGCCATTGGCCTGGATTTTTATGTCGTCATTGTCAATGGGAATAGTACCAGAGGACTGGAGGATAGCGAATGTGGTCCCATTGTTCAAGAAAGGGAGTAGGGATAGCCCTAGTAACTATAGGCCAGTGAGTCTGACTTCAGTGGTGGGCAAAGTCTTAGAGAGAATGGTAAGGGATAAGATTTATGAACATCTGGGTAGGAATAACGTGATCAGGGATAGCCAGCATGGTTTTGTGAAGGGCAGGTCGTGCCTCACAAACCTTATTGAGTTCTTTGAGAAGGTGACTAAGGAAGTGGATGAGGGTAAAGCAGTAGATGTTGTGTATATGGATTTTAGTAAGGCGTTCGATAAGATTCCCCATGGTAGGCTAATGTTAAAACTACGGAGGTATGGCATTGAGGATACATTAGAGGTTTGGATTAGGAATTGGCTGGCTGGAAGGAGACAGAGGGTAGTAGTTGATGGATTATGTTCATCTTGGAGCGCAGTTACTAGCGGTGTACCACAAGGATCTGTTTTGGGACCATTGCTTTTTGTTATCTTTATAAATGATCTAGAGGAAGGACTTGAAAGCTGGGTAAGCAAGTTTGTGGATGACACAAAAGTCGGTGGAGTTGTGGATAGTGAGGAAGGAAGTGGTAGGTTACAGCGGGATATAGATAAGTTGCAGAGCTGGGCGGAAATGTGGCAAATGGAATTCAATGTAGCTAAGTGCGAAGTCGTTCACTTTGGTAGGAATAACAAGATGATGGATTACTGGGCTAATGGTAGGCTACTTGGTAGTGTGGATGAGCAGAGGGATCTTGGTGTCCATGTACACAGATCTCTGAAAGTTGCCACCCAGGTAAATAGTGCTGTGAGGAAGGCATATGGTGTACTGGGCTTTATTGGCAGAGGAATTGAGTTCCGGAGTCCAGAGGTCATGTTGCAGTTGTATAAGACTCTGGTGAGGCCTCATCTGGAGTATTGTGTGCAGTTTTGGTCGCCATACTATAGGAAGGATGTGGAAGCTTTAGAACGAGTGCAGAGGAGGTTTACCAGGATGTTGCCTGGAATGGTAGGAAAATCTTATGAGGAAAGGCTGAGGCAGTTGGGACTGTTCTCATTGGAGAAGAGAAGGTTTAGGGGAGATCTGATAGAAGTGTATAAGATGATTAGGGGTTTAGATAGGGTAGATACTAAGAACCTTTTACCGCTAATGGAGTCAGGTGTTACTAGGGGACATAGCTTTAAATTAAGGGGTAGTAGGTATAGGACAGATGTTAGGGGTAGATTCTTCACACAGCGGGTTGTGAGTTCATGGAATGCCCTGCCCGTATCAGTGGTGAACTCTCCTTCTTTATGGTCATTTAAGCGGGCATTGGATAGGCATTTGGAAGTTATTGGGCTAGTATAGGTTAGGTAGGATTCGGTCGGCGCAACATCGAGGGCCGAAGGGCCTGTACTGCGCTGTATCCTTCTATGTTCTATGTTCTATCACTTTCCAAACCCACGACCACTTCCGTGCAGCCGATCCACGAGAGCGTCACTCATCAATCGCTAGTTCAGATATGCCAAGCAAAAAACTGCAACGACCTCCTGCCGTAGAACAGACACAGGACATGACTGGTAGAGAACCCTTCAACATCCAGTACTTCCCCAGAGCAGAGAAACCACGCTATGTTCTTTTCAGCCTTCAACCTGTCATCGATAACGACAAACATCTTACCAAGATCTTCCCTACACCCCATTTCTTGCCTTCAAAGAACTGTCAAACCTTAAACAGACCATTGATTGCAGCAAACTATCCAGCCTTCAGAACAACATCGACCACAATATCACACAACCCTGCCATGGCAACCTCTGCAAGACATGTCAGATCATTGACATGGATACTATCATCATGCGTAGGAATACCACCCAGCACCTACATGGGAGATACTCATGTGACTCGGCCAATGTTGTCTACTTCAATACTGAAGGCAAGAATGCCCCAAGGCATGATATATTGGCAAGACCACACAGATGCCATGGCAATGGATAAATGGATACCTTGCAACAATCGCCAGACGGGAATGTTCCCTCCCAGATGGGGGGACTTCAGCGGTGAAGGACTTTCAGTCTCCGATCTGCAGGTAAGCGCCCTCCAAGGCAGCCTTCAGGATACACAACAATGCAGAATCAGTGAGCAGAAACAGATAGCCATGTTTCGTACCCATGAAAGTGGCCTCAACCCATGATCTTAGATTCATGTCACACTACATGTGACCCCACCACACTGTTCTGTATCTGTAAAATCTTCCTTACTGTCCTGTTTTAACATAACTTGGAGATGTCAGTGTTGGGACTGGGGTGTACAAAATTAAAAATTATTCAACACCAGGTTATAGTCCAACAGGTTTATTTGGAAGCACTAGCTTTCGGGGTGCTGCTCCTTCATCAGGTGATTGTGGATCTTAACCTCCTTAGTTGGACTATAACCTGGTGTTGTGTGATTTTTAACTCTGTTTTAGCACCATCACCTTGATAACTTGTTGTGATCTCTGTAATTTAATTTATACAGTTTTGGATTACTTGTTACTTTGGTTAGACTCTCAGCATGCGACTCTTACACTTCGCATGTTATTCCAGCCATTTGCCATTCCAGCACCACTTTATTTTTATTTTCTTTCAATAATTAGCTCTCTGCCTCAATTAATTAGATTATACATCATCCCCTTCATTTTACTATTAAGCTGTTGACAATTTACTCACACTGTCTGACATTTTGGATCACCTGCAGACACTTAATATTTGATACTCCACTCACATCCTTTATGTGATCTTTTGACCTCTCTGCCTACAAATTCTGAGCATGTTTGCTTTTCTTCAATTCACCTGATGAAGGAGCAGCACTCCAAAAGTTTGGGATTTCAAATAAACCTGTTGGACTGTAACCTTGGTGTTCTGTGACTTCTGGGCTGAAAATGTGTTGCTGGAAAAGCGCAGCAGGTCAGGCAGCATCCAAAGAGCAGGAGAATCAACGTTTCGGGCATAAGCCCTTCTTCAAGAAGTTCTGTGACTTCTGACCTTGTCCACCTCAGTCAAACACTGGTACCTCTACATCATCCCTCCTTAACAGCATTGTGGGTATATCTACAGCACATGGACTGTCAGAGTTTAAGAAGGTGACTCACTGCCACCTTCCAAAAGGTAACTAGGGGTGGGTCAGCTAGAGATGCCCACACCCCATGAGTAAATAGAGAAAAATTGCCTGTATTCAATTTACTGTTATAGGCATTCTTAAAAATAGCAATATTTTATGGTTTCAGTTATAATCCCTGTCTAATTTTTGTTATAGTGTGGCTAGAGACCAGGAAGTTTTTGTGTAATACAAACAAATTTTGAAAACCCAGATAATTACTAAGAGAGTAAAGTTAGTAGATGCCCATGATTTTTAACAAATGAATTGAACCATCCAATGGAAAGGTAGAACATTAATATTACACTATCTACTGCATATACAACATATTCTCAAAGACATCCAGAATTAACAATAGATAAATATAGTTTAACTGAAAATACCCCACAGACCACATCAAATAACAGATGCAGTCAGGTCAGACCCCACAGATCTCTCAGCAATTTCCTCTAATGTTACTATGGGCATCCAAATTTCATTCAAACGTTGTCTCTTTTCCAAGAGATTCCAATTCTTCATTCTCCAAAATGTAGCCTTGAATCAACCTCAAAAGTTGTTTTGCCACCGCTTGCCTCAATGACTGATAGAAAACCAGAAAGTGCTGGAGAAGTTCAGCAGGTCTGGCAACATCCATGCAGTGAAAACATTTCGAGTCCAGTGACACATGTTTCTCCAGCATTTTCTGTTTATGTTTCAAATTTCCAGCATTGTAGTTCTTTGAATTTTAAACCTCAAAGAGTGTTCATGTCCTGATAGTTTAATTTCCTCCCAGACACTGTGGTCCACTAGATTCCTGAGACAGCACTCCAATATCCAGTCACGGGCATAATTCCAGCTCTTTAGCAGACAGTTAACTTCACTAAGCTGAAACTAGAAGCTCCAATATTTTTCAGCTGCATAAAGCAAATACTGACACTGGACATCTTCCACCTTGATTTTCAATTACACTCAGCTACCTATGCCTTGCAGGGACTTCTCCTGTGTTAAATGCCAGGAGTTTGCTAACATTTGCAGTCCTCAAGCTTCAAAACTGCAAATGACATCTCCTAGCAAATGCTCATGTAAACAGAAATGAAGCATTTTCTTAAGCTTCAGCCATCACCTAGACAATGTTGCCCGTGAGATCACAAGCTTTCAGAGTTAACTGAATGCTTTTAAACTAATTTAGCTTGAACTCTCAACTTCTCTAAACTTGTCATTTTTGTGATTTGGAGATGCCGGTGTTGCACTGGAGTGTACAAAGTTAAAAATCACATAACACCAGGTTATAGTCCAACAGGTTTAGTTGGAAGCACTAGCTTTTGGAGCACTGCTCCTTCATCACCTGGAAACTAGTGCTTCCAATTAAACTTGTTGGACTATAACCTGGTGTTGTTTGATTTTTAATGTCATTTTTGTGAGCTTTTCAAATACACTTTCCATCTAATTAAGCCACCCGCTGTTTTTATACCTCAGTCTTTTCCATACTAATCTAGGAGGAAATATTCAGAAATGTTAATTTCCTAAAGCAACATGACCCCAACTTTTTAAATGTAATAAACTTTCATTTACTTCAGTTACATTTATCCCAATTCTACTGTTAAATGTTGTGGTTCTGTTCGCCGAGCTGGAAGTTTTTGTTGCAAACGTTTCGTCCCCTGGCTAGGCGACATCATCAGTGCTCTGGAGCCTCCTGCGAAGCGCTTCTTTGATGTTTCTTCCGGTGTTTATAGTGGTCTGTCCTTGCCGCTTCCGGGTGTCAGTTTCAGCTGTCCGCTGTAGTGGTTGGTATATTGGGTCCAGGTCGATGTGTTTGTTGATGGAGTTTGTGGATGAATGCCATGCCTCTAGGAATTCCCTGGCTGTTCTCTGTCTGGCTTGCCCTATGATAGTAGTGTTTTCCCAGTCGAATTCACGTTGCTTGTTGTCTGAGTGTGTGGCTACTAGGGATAGCTGGTCGTGTCGTTTCGTGGCTAGTTGATGTTCATGTATGCGGATTGTTAGCTATCTTCCTGTTTGTCCTATATAGTGTTTTGTGCAGTCCTTGCATGGTATTTTGTAAACTACATTAGTTTTGCTCATGTTCACCTTGCTCGGCGAACAGAACCACAAAAACGAGCACCCGAGCTATAAATCTTTGCACAAACTTTCTACTGTTAAATTTTGATTCCTAAATCTAAAAGTTACATTCTAACTAGAATGTGTTCACCATGAACTCGATACTGTTAACAATCTCAAGGGAATGCTTTAAAAAGTTGTTAGTGTACTTTTATAATGTTTAACTTGCAGTTCAGTGTGTTTATACTCAGGAAAGGTCAAACAATGAATCAATACCCTCACCCAATCTTTTACTGTTTGAGTTCCATTTCTCCTCTGCTCTGTCTTGTTTGCTTTCTTATCTAACTCGCTGTCATTTTAGAAATCCTTGCATTGTTCTGTTTATTAAAGATGGAAGAAAGGTGGCAAACTGCTGAAATACCAATCTTTTTTATCTGCAGAATTTGTGAGATAGTGGAAAGTTAGGTTAGAAATGACAATGGTAATAATGATCTTTTTAAATTGCTCTTGACAATTAATGAGCCACTGACTATGTTCAAAGGGAATCATAGAATCATACAGTACAGAACAGACCATTCAGCCCATCATGCCTGCACCATCCAAGTTACACTAAATCTAGTCCCACCTTCCAGTACTAAGCCCATAGCCTTGAATTATATTATAGTGACAACTTTGTTCATTCAATTGCAGAGCAGATATCACCTGAAGACATTATCTGGATATCAATTTGAAAATTTCATTTTAAAATTTTAATTTTTTTAAATGAGATCAATACATTATTGACATTATTGTCATCACTGCTATTTGGTCCTATCCCTAAGAGTTCTTTGTGCTGGTGAAGTTTTGAGAGGGCAGGTTTAGTTGACACTCTAGTCAGTGGCAACCTCAGAATCCTCATGGCAAAAGATGTAATGAATGTCAAGAATGGTTAGGTGCTGTCTTGTTGGAGATGATCATTGTCCAGCATAAATTGCAAAAATGCCATGTGCCACTCCTCAGCCCAAGCCTAACTGATGTCCAGTATTTCTGAGCATGAAAATGAAATGCTTAGAGTTGTGGATGGCATTGAGCATTGTGAAAACAACAGTGAACATCTTCACTTCACACCTTATCATGGATGGAATGGAATTAATGCAAAAGCCAATGGTCTGTGATTGCCAAATTCCCTTAGTGCCTTTCTCCTGTCTTCCCCTTTGGCCCTGCATGAATTCATTGGAGTTTAGAAGATTAAGGGGAGACTTAATAGAAACTTACAAGATAATACATGGCTTGGAAAGGGTGGACGCTAGGAAATTGTTTCCATTAGGCGAGGAGACTAGGACTCGTGGACGCAGCCTTAAAATTAGAGGGGGTCAATTCAGAACAGAAATGCGGAGGCATTTCTTCAGCCAGAGAGTGGTTGGCCTGTGGAATTCATTGCCACAGAGTGCAGTGGAGGCCAGGACACTAAATGTCTTCAAGGCAGAGATTGATAGATTCTTGATGTCACGAGGAATTAAGGGCTACGGGGAGAATGCGGGTAAGTGGAGTTGAAATGCCCATCAGCCATAATTGAATGGCAGAGTGGACTCGATGGGCCGAATGGCCTTACTTCCACTCCTATGTCTTATTAGCCACCAAGAGAGAGGTTTTATAAATTTGGGTACATATTGAGTTCCATGCACTGGTTGTTAGAACATAGGAATTTTCAGCAAATCAAAAGCCCAAATATTGGACAAAGTGCCTTAAAATTCTTTTCCTATTTCCTGAATTTGTGTGTGGGCACAATTTGACATCAACAAGAAACAATTGCTGAGTTTTTCAAACTAAACAGCAAACATTCTGATTTTGTGAGCCTCTTTCTGGAAAGTGAAAAACCATGGCTCAAAGCTTGACACAATTTGAACCCTCTTCCTTGATAAACATTACTGTTATAGGATTATATTCCCAACAATCTCCTGCCACGTACACAGACTGAACTCAAGATGTTGTGGGTCAGGCAGGGTCCCAGATGTGGTATCTGTGTGGCAGTGGTGGTATCTAATAGAACCTGCCAGAACAATAGACATGACATGCGGGGTGAATGAATTCAACAAGAGCTGAAATTTGGATCATCTGATGGTGGATTGAGTTGACGATATAAAGTCAGTAGCATGTTTATGGCGAAAACAATAAATGCTGGAGATCACAGTGTTTGTCGTCTTTGTGGAGGGAAGGGCAGCTCCAAGGTAGGGTTGGGTTCAAATAATCCATTAGTTAGGTCACAGGAGCAGACAAAAATATTGGCAATGGTGTCAAGAGACTTTACAGTCAGAGTGGAAATTTAAACGGGACAGATGCAAGAGAGGACATGATGGCTTGTCAAGGACTACAATAATCAAGACCATGGTAAGAAAAGCAAGACAAGGAATGGATGCTGTGAAGATTCAGGTAAGCTACATTTGCCTGTCAGAACAGAAAGGCATCATTTGCCTTTTGAGCACCAGTCAGTCAATCCTCTGTCCATGTGTGTACCTTGCCCCTAACACCATGGTCTCTTCTCTTTTGCAGCAGCTTCCGGTGCGCTGCTTTATCAAAGGCCTTTTAGAAATCCAGATAGATCATGTCCACTGGCTCTCATTTGTCTAAATTGCATGTTACCTTCTCAAACAAATCTAACAGATTTGTCAGACATGACCTTCCCCTGACAAAGGCATGCTGAGTCAGCCCTATTTCACCATGCACTTCCAAGTATTCCACAATCTCATTCTTAGCAATGGAGTCTAAAATCTTATCTACTGCCAAGGTCAGGTTGCATAACCTTTAATTTGCTGACTTTTGCCTCCCTCTCTTCTTCCATTTTCCAGTCATCCAGGTCCCTGTCTGACTCCAGTGATTCCTGAAAGATCATCGCCAATGCCTCCACAATCTCCTCAGCTGTCTCCTTCTGAATTCTGGGGTGTAGTTCATCTAGTCCAAGTTATTTATCCACCATCAGCCTTTTCAGCTTCCAGAGCACCTTCTCCTTAGTGATGGCCACTACACTCACCTCTGCCCCTGTCTCTCTTGAAGTTCTGGTATGCTGCTGATGTCTTCCACTCTGAAAACTGATGCAAAATATTATCCATTAGTTCCTCTGCCATTTTCCTGTTTCCTCACTACTACTTGTCCAACTTTATTTTCCAGCACTCCAATGTCCACTCTTACCTCTCTCTTACCTCTTAAGCATCTGAATAAACTCTTGTAATCTTCTTCTATATTACTGGCTAACTTACCCTCTTATCTCAGCTACTCCCTTATTGTTATTATATTGTCCTCTTGTTTGTAAAGCTTTCCCAATCCTTTGGCTTCCCACTAATCTTCACCACATTGTACACTTATTCTTTTGTTTTTATGCTATGCCTGACTTCTTTTGTCAGCCATAGTTACCTCATCCTCCCCTTGGTATCTTCTTTCTTCCTTGGGGTGAATTTGTGCCATGCTTCCCGTATTACCCGCAGAAACTCCTGACAATGGGTGGGTTTCCTCCGGGTGCTCCGGTTTCCTCCCACAGTCCAAAGATGTGAGGGTCAGGTGAATTGGCCATGCTAAATTGCTCGTAGTGTTAGGTAAGGGGTAAAGGTAGGGGTATGGGTGGGTTGCGCTTCGGCGGGTCGGTGTGGACTTGTTGGGCTGAAGGGCCTGTTTCTACACTATAAGTAATCTAATCTAACAATGCTGCTCCATTGTCTTCCCTGGTAGGTTCCCCTTCAAATCAACTCTAGCCAGCCCTTCCTAATGTCTTTGTAGTTCCCTTAACTCAATTGTGAGACAGTTATGTCTGATTCCAGCTTCTCCCTCTCAAACTGGCAGGTGAACTCTATCAGATCATGGCCACTGCTATCTACAGGTTCCTTCACCTTAAACTCCCGAATCAAGTCCACCTCATTTCACATCATCAATTCCAGAATTGCCTGTTCCAAAAAGCCATCACGTAGACATTCCACAAATTCCTTTTCTTAAGATTCACTACAAACTTGATTTTCCCACATGTTTGTGAGACGTGGAGGTGTGGCTGAGGGGCAAAGCACAGAAAATTAAAACAGCAAAAATTTTGGGAACACCAAAGTCAGCACAACATAAGAGAGTGAATAAGCAACTCTGATATGTATCTTGGTCCAATCTATGAGTTCCGTGTCTCTCCTTATGTGCAGAGTATCCTTGCATCAGCATTGCGATGAAAGGTGCCTGTGTGCTCCAAACTACAGCACTGAATTGCAGAATTGTATTATAAGTGGATCAGAAATGGGCCATGATGACACTCAGGCTGATACATGCCATGGATTGTATCCAAATGTTCTGAGATGCGTCTGGAGTCCAAGGTAGAGGTGCAGGCGAACGGGTTAGGGTCAGATTATTGCTCGGACTTTAATTCCAGGAATTGTCATTATCTAGTCGTTAATCCACCAGGCAGGAGAATGAAAATTAGCATATTAATGAGGCTACAAAAACATAAATTGCTAAAAAAAGCTCAGCAGGTCTGGCAGCATTTGTAAAGAGAAATCAGAGTTAGCACTTTGGATCGAGTGACCCATCCTCAGGTCCTGCCAGACCAACTGAGCTTTTCCAGAAATTTCTGTTTTTGTTTCTGATTTAAGCATCCCATAGTTCCTCTGTTTTTTCATTAGTGAGACTAGATGAAGTAATAGTAAGATGTTAATCTATTCAAGGCAAAAATGGAATTCCTTCTCTTGACATTGAGAATCTCCTTGCCAGACTTCTCACCCAATTTTACCATCATTTTTGCCATGGCCCACATCGTTCAGGGGCGAGAAAGATTCTGCTCTTGGTTTCAGTCTTCACCATTGAAGATACAAAATTCATCTCAGAAATAATGCTAACTTATAGCTGTTGAGAGTTAGGGAAATTAAGAATATTAATAAGAGCAGAGAAAAATTATTCAAGAAGCTTAAGGGATTAAAATCCAACAGATCCTCAGGGCCTGAAGACCAACACCTTAAATTTCTAAGATTGGTTGAATGTGCTTGCTATGTTTTTTCAAAATTCCTTAAATTTGGGAATCATCCAACCAGATTGGAATGAGAAAACTAGTTGGTATCAGTCATTGAGAAAGTGCTAGGATCTGTTATTTGGTTCTTAGCAACACACTTAGCTAAGGAAAGCATAATTAGAACAAGTAAATGTAATTTTACCAAAGAGAAGTGCAGTGTGACAAACATTTTCAAGGTTTTTGAAGGTATAATTATTAAGATAGACAAAAGGAGTGCTAATAGATGTAGCATGACTAGATTTCCAGACAGTATTTGATACTGTAGCATACAAACAGTTAATAGGCAAAACAAGGGCTCACGGAGTTGGAATTTGTACATTAACGTGGATCAAGACTTGGGTAATGGATAGAAAGCAGAGAGTGAGCATAAACAGGGCTTTTCCAAGTTGGCAGGCGGTGAACTGAAGAATGTCACGAGTCAAAACTAAGTTCTCAGCTGTGTACAATTTATATTAATGATTTAATGAGGAGATGGGAAGTAATGCTTTAAGTTTGCTGATGCCAAGCCAGGTGGAAAGGAAAGCTGTGAGAAGGGCACAGAGGCTGCAAAGAGATATATACAGGTGAAGTGAGTGGGCAACAAGATGGCAGATGGAGTATAATGTAAGGGAGTGTAAAGTTATTCACTTTGGTTGTGAGACTAGAAAAGCAGAATTCTATAAAAGGTGTGAAATGTGTAAGCATTGAGCTTCAAAGAGACTTGGCTATGTTCATATAAGGAATGCAAAAAGTTAGCATGCAGTTACAACAAACAATTAGGAATGCAAATGGAGCTTTAGTCTTTGTGAAAAGGTGCTTGGAGCACAGTAATAAGAAGAATGCCTTCTTAGAACAGAACAGAATTTTGGGGAGAGCAGATCTAGAACATTGAGTACAGTTTTGGTCTTCATGTTTAGGAAAGTGTAAATATTTTTATTTAACCTGCTCAGACACATTATGACAGCTCTGCATCATGTGCAATTTGAACTTGGAATTGCTGGCCCAGAGGTAATGAAACTACCTCTAAGATAATGAAACTAATGAAAATACCTCCCTTGGATATCCAAACCCTCCCCTAAAGGACACCTGATACCCACAGGGCTCTCTAGCCAACTCCATATTGACCCAAGCCTGATTCCCCACAAATCCCAAATACACTCCACACCACCCAATGTCCTCATACCTTACTTGATTCCCAGCTTCCCCAGACCTCCACAGATATACTACCTCCACCTGCACAGTAACCTAACACACCACTTGAGACCCTCCAACTCATCCCAGATCCAATCTGACCTAGCTAATGTAACCTATGATCATCTCCCCAACTGACCTTATCAGTGTTCACAGCTCCCAACTGAACCAGCTTACTCACTTACATCCCACCATCAATTTTCAAGGAAATTGCTGCTAGACTGGGCTGTGGCAGGTGCTTAGGGAACTAACAAAAGGGAAAACATCATTTAATCCTGCTGCATCTGTCTATGACTGCATTATTATGATGGACCACTGCACAGTCCTTGTTTTGATAAAGTCCTGCCTTCACATTAAGGATAATCTTCATCATGTTGCATAGCCCTATGATGGTGCCAAATGAGAGATTTTGAACAGGTCTAGAAACTCAAAACTAGATATTCATGAGGCACTGTGACCATCAGCAGCAACAGAATTATGCTCAAATGCAATGTACAAACTCACGGCCCAACATACCCCTCCATTCCAACATTACCATTGAGTCAGGGCTCTCAACAGGAGGACGTGCCAGGATCACTGTCAGGCACACTTAAACATGAATTGTTAACCTGGCGAAGTTACAACACAAGATTACTTGTTTGCCGAGCAGCATGAGCAGCAAGTGATGGGCAGCTTTGAGCAATTTCATAACCGATATCTGCTCCAAGCTCTGCAGTTCTATCTACATCCAGTCATGAATGATGGTAGACAATTAAATAACTCACTGGAGGAGGAGAATCCACAACTGAAGGGAGACCCCAGTACATCAGTGCAACAATCTTTAGCCAAAAGTGCGGAGGGAAGATCCATCACTCTGGCCATCCCCAGCACCACAGGTCCTCGTCAAGGATCAGCTGGAGGGACAATATACTGCAAAGGCTATGGACGCTGATAATATTCTAACACTAGCGCTGAGGACTTATGCGCCAGAACATGCTCTACCCATAGTCAAGATGTTCCATTACAAGCGCAACACTGGCATTTACCTGACAATGTGAAAAATTGTCCAGGTATGTTCCATACAAAAAAAAAGAGAAAATTAACACAACTAATTAATGCTCCATCAGTTTACTCTCAATCACGGAAAGGGTTATTGACAATGCTATCAAGCAATATTTACCAAGCAACAACTGCTCATTGCCGTCCAAATTAGGTTCCACAAGTGACACTCAGCTCCTGACTTCATTACAACCTTGATTCAGACATAGACAAAAGAACCAAATTCAGAGTAAGGTGAAAGTGACTGCCCTTGGTATCAAGACCGAATATGGCATCAAGGAGTCCTCAGAAAATTGGAGTCATTGGGAATCCAGTGGAAACCTCTCAGCTGGTAAGTGCCATGCCTCATAACATAGAGGACCTGGAAATAATTCAGAGAAGGATTATGAGGTTGATAGCTAGAAAAGAAAGGCTGTTCGCATGATAAATAGACTTGATGATGTGGATCCTATTACTCTAAAAAAGTGTGTGTCTGGAAGAACTGATGGCGATTATTAAAATAAATAACTCAATATTGTCCATTTTGAAGGGCGATTTGAGTTAGTTTAGAGTGAATATATATAACTTACATAAACATAAAACTAGATGAGGTTTTGGGAGATTTTTGTTTGCTTTTTAATATAAGGAAGATAAATAGCATTCAGAAAGATCAACACCAGTACAGCAGATGGGCTACGGATTGGCAGATGGCATTTAATTCAGATAAATGTAAAGTGATGCATATTTGAACAGGAAACTGCAGCTTATGAACATGATAAAAAGGTAAGATTTCATGAAAGGGGACATGGAATAAGCTTTGTGGATGATTTTTTAATCACTTATAAAACTACCTGTCATCAAAAAAATATCATGGTAAATCTCAAAGGCATTTGGGTGTCTCAACATAACAAATTCTAATCTTGTGCTCAGGTCATACTTGAAATGCTCCATTATTCTGCAGTCTCTACTATCAAAATGACATTGAGAGACACTAAAGTTTCTTTCATAAAGAAACCAGAATGATTTCAAATCATAAGGTGAAATCTTATGTCGAGGAAGTTACTTAGTCTGAGACTTCGAGTCTTGTTTCAAGAAGCCTTATTTTTCATGAATTCACAGAGAGGCTGCCATAGTTGTCACTGTCTCACAGCATTCTCTCTTGAGCTGAACAGTCAGCCTATACTTGTGCAATGATACAAACAACTTTGTTTGTAGTCCACACTTAACAATAATTCAATATAAAGAAAAGCACAGTGCAGCTTTCATTTTTGTTCTTTGATGTTGCTCAAATACAGAGAAACTAACAAGCTAAAGATGCACTCCCCCCAACGAGCTTAAAATACACTCCCTATATTTTGTCGAACTATAATTACACAACGTCAGTCTTTATCTCTAGCAGCAATTTTCCACTAAAGCTGTGACTCTGTGAGCCAAGATACCTTTTACCTTGGTCAAGTATCCCATTAGGCAGCAGCATGCTAAGTTCTTACTACTTCCACATCTATAACAGATGTAGGCTATGACAAGGAATGTTGCAGAATGTGATGGGGCCCAACTCAACATTAAGCTAATATCACTCTACCTTTAATGATTTTTAAAAGCGGTGAGGCAAGATTCTTACTCGACAGCATCGAGATGTGAACTGATGGAGAATCAATTATCAAAGGGATGGGGGAGTCAAGGCTGAAAGGTATGGGTGTAAGCAGAGACATACTTAGTAGTGGAGATAAGGGCAGTGAATGGGGAAATGTATGATGATGGGGAGAATGCAGAACATAGGAGGCATATTGGTGTGTGGGAAAAGGGTGAGATTAGTGGTAATAACCACCACTGTGGCCTACAGAGAGGGAGTGTAATGGAACAGGGTGGGTATCATTGAGGTACAATGGTTCAGGGGGTTGGGAGGACTGTTGTAGATGAAGTTCAATGTGCTGGTCTATACATGGTGGATATGGATCGAATGCGTTGTCGGGACAATATGGTGTTATAAGGTACATGCAGGCTCTCAAAAGGTTACCTGGCAACCAGTTTGATTAGATTAGATTAGATTACTTACAATGTGGAAACAGACCCTTCGGCCCAACAAGTCCACAGCGACCCGCCAAAGCACAACCCACCCATACCCCTACATTAGCCCCTTATCTAACATTACGGGCAATTTAGCATGGCCAAGTCACCTGACCTGCACATCTTTGGACTGTGGGAGGAAACCGGAGCACCCGGAGGAAACCCACACAGACACGGGGAGAACGTGCAAACGTCAGTCGCCTGAGGCGGGAATTGAACCCGGGTCTCAGGCGCTGTGAGACAGCAGTGCTAACCACTGTGCCACCGTGCCGCCCCAAACTGAAGGTGTCCAGGGTAATCAGCATGCCCAGCCATCACTGCCCTTCTCCAGATAAAGTCACAGAGTTATAGAATTATACAGCACGGAAATGGACATTTTGGCTCAACCAGTCCATGCCAAACACAATCCCAAACTAACTAGTCCCAAAGTTTGTGAGAAGATTTGTAGCTCGGGTGCTCCTTGTTGTGGTTCTGTTCGCCGAGCTGGGAGTTTTTGTTGCAAACGTTTCGTCCCCTTTCTAGGTGACATCCTCAGTGCTTGGGAGCCTCCTGTGAAGTGCTTTTGTGCTGATTCCTCTGGCATTTATACTGGTTTGAATCTGCCGCTTCCGGTTGTCGGTTGCTATCCGCTGCAGTGGCCGGTATATTGGGTCTAGGTCGATGTGTCTGTTTGTGGATGAGTGCCATGCTTCTAGGAATTCTCTGGCTGTTCTCTGTTTGGCCTGCCCTATAATAGTGCTGTTGTCCCATAGTATCACACCAGGAACACCATCACACAAACTGGCTAAAGAGCTACAACAGAAACTGAAACACCTGATCAGCGGATCCAGACACTCTATACAGTCAACACAAGAATTCCTGGACATCATCAGAAATATACACATAGACAAGGAAGAAAGCATGGTCTCATTCGATGTAACGGCACTGTTTCCTTCTATTGACAAAACCCTAGCCAGAGAAACAATATCCAACAGACAACAGGACGCTGAACCTATTAACAAAGAAGGCATACTTAAACTACTGGACCTATGCCTCACAACACACTTCACATTCAACAACCAGATATATGAACAAATCAACGGAACACCTATGGGCTCACCGATCTCTGGACTCATAGCAGAAGCAGTAATGCAAAGGTTAGAAAAAACAGTTCTAACGCAATTACAACCCAAACTCTGGGTCAGATATGTGGACGACACCTTTGTAATCATTAAAAACACAGAAATAGAGAACACACACCAGATCATCAACGCCACACTCACAGGAATCCGATTCATGAGAGAGGAAGAAAAGGACAACCAGCTCCCATTCCTAATCGTGATGGTACAAAGAACACCGAACGGAGAATTCACAATGAAGGTATACAGGAAAGCCACACACACAGACCAAGTCCTGAACTATGAAAGCAACCACCCCAACACACACAAACGAAGTTGCATCAGGACATTATTCAAAAGGGCCACAACACACTGCAGCACACCTAAACTACAAAGAGAGGAAGAAGAGCACCTATACAAGGTATTCACCAAGAACAGATACTCGCACAATTTCATCAACAGATGCCTTAAGGAAAGACAATGAAATGAGGACATGCCACAACCAAAAGGACTGGCCACACTACCATACATCAGGAGCATTTCTGAACTGACAGCCAGACTGCTGCGACCACTAGGACTCATAACAGCACACAAACCAACAGCCACTCTCAGACAACAACTCACCAGGACAAAGGACCCGATATCCAGCATGAGCAAAACCAACGTAGTGTACAAAATCCCATGCAAAGACTGCACAAAACACTACATAGTACAAACAGGAAGACAGCTAACAACCCGCATCCATGAACACCAACTAGCCACGAAACGACACGACCAGCTATCCCTAGTAGCCATACACTCAGATGACAAACAACACAAATTCGATTGGGACAACACCACTATTATAGGGCAAGCCAAACAGAGAACAGCCAGGGAATTCCTAGAGGTATGGCACTCATCCACAAATTCTATCAACAGACACATCGACCTAGACCCTATATACCGGCCACTGCAGCGGATAGCAACCGACAACCGGAAGCGGCAGATTCAAACCAGTATAAATGCCAGAGGAATCAGCACAGAAGCGCTTCACAGGAGACTCCCAAGCACTGAATATATCACCTAGAAAGGGGACGAAACGTTAGCAACAAAAACTCCCAGCTCGGTGAACAGAACCGCAATAACTAGTCCCAACTACCTGGTCCTGATTCATATGCCTCCAAATCTTTCCTATCCATGTATCTATCCAAGTGTATTTTAAAAATATTTTGTAAGTGAAATATAATAACTGTAATAACTGTAATAAGACTATAATAAATCGTCAACTAAGCCTGCAATCCCAGGAGTGGCTGCAATATCCACACCGCCTCTTTCATGTGAAGTATTATTGGAAAATGCCAAGGCAGGTGTAGTAAGTGTCAGTTTTATGAGTGAAGGAACAGGATCCACATTTGATGGACACCACAACTTTGTTGTGACAAAAACATGAATTAGCCATTTGTAAAACACAGTTATGAAAGATTTGCAATCATTTTATTGCTCCAGATACCATGCATGCAGAGAGTGAGGATGCTTTGGGATCAGATGCTGGCCAAAGGATTTTTAAATACATGCCACTGTTGGCAAATTGAACTTGAGCAGCTCAATGCTCTTGTAGTTATCGTCAAAAACAGAACAAAATGCCAAAGGAGGATCACGAATCATTCAATTTCCAAAGGGTTTTGTGCGATCCACACGACTTCATTTCTTCACCGTCAGTGTGGGCGATGATTGTTTACACTGAAGCCTGTGCGATGTTCAGTGTTTGATGTGGACTGCGGGCACTCTCCTGTTCGATGACATTGGGTGGTCACTCAGCTGGCTTGGCATCTTCACCGTAACAGCATTGAGCCTGAAGGTCTGATATAAATATACCCCTTGTTATCCACTCCATCCTAACTCACTCTGTGGTGACATGTGGTCAGCCCACAACTGCAGGCTACGTCACTAATGATTGCTCTGAGATCTAAACTCCCCCCTGTTCTTTCTATTCCCACTTTAGGTCTTTTGCAGTGAGAGTGTTGAGCCCAGCCACTGGTGGGATGCTGGTACTGAAGGAGAGGAAGATGGATATAAGTAGAATAAGACCTCAGTTGGCAGCTGAGATGGACAAGGAGCACTCAGCTCTGGGGGAGATCACAGACACAGGGCCCCTCACGATATGTGGGGAGCACAGACAGGCCACAGTTTACCAGCTCCTGCTCTATTTCCTGTTGATGAGTGAGGTTTAGGCTCTGTATGTCCTGGGACACAGTGATGGGACTGTGCCGAATACTGGAATGGACCCTGGAAGCTGCAGGAGTGGAAGGTCTTCCTCTTTCAGTATCTGTCAAGGTCACTGTGGCGCTGAACATCCACACGCCTGGCTCTTGCTGTAAGGTAGAAGGACAGAATTAGGCCATTTGGCTCATCGAGTCTCTGAGTCTGCCATCCTGGGACACTTTTGTTTGCCTGGTATGTTTGAGGATCTAAGGGCCTCTAGGAGACAAGGTATAGCTATGCCTCATGAAGCCATTGTACAACACTCTAACTGAGGCAGAGCACAGACACAATGACCTGAAGCCTCGACCAGGACCATGGTGGAGCAGACAATTGGGAGTTTTGCAGTCTGGACCAGTCTGGGGTGGGGGGTGGGGGGTTCTGCCAGTGCTGTCTGGACAGTTGTGCTGCATTATCCATGAGTATTGTGCTTTGCACAATAGGGATGGTCAATATGTTGGATGCTGCAAAACAGAGGAGATGGGAACAGTCTCCCCAGGGGAAGAATGGAGATATTGAGGTGGAGGAAGCTGGCATTATCCATGACAGAGCTCAGCTGTGTCAGGCATTCAAGCCAGATAGAACAATTGCGTCGAGGAGAGTTTGGTGCAGCACACAATCATTATCTGTTAAATCTTTGGTCATGATGCTGAAATCTGGTTTGGTTCAGCCTCAGTTGGCTTCATTTTTGTTCCCTTTCACATTCTGCAAAAAACAAATTCATGTTTGATTCTGACTTTGTCCTAATGGTCATCTGTAAATGATATTCCTCTCCTACACAATGACATGATTTGATTTTACAGTGTTCAATGGGGACAGGTGGATGCTGAATGACAGAGGGTATTCAGATAGGATGTAGCTACATACAGGTAAACTATGTGGCCTGGTGGTTAGACAGTGATTAGAGTGAGAGAATGGGATTGTATGTGAAGTACAGCGTGTTTCAGCTCAGAAGGAGACCATTCAATCCACAGTGCATCAGCTCTTCAAATGGGCATCATTGCATTCTGCTAATCTCCTGCCTTTTCCTCACTGCCTTGTGCATTATTCCTATTCAAATAATCATGATTGCCCTCTTGAATGTGTCCATTGAACCTGCCTCCAGCACACTTCCAGGCAATGCATTCCACACTCTCACTGCTCGCTGTGTGAACAAGTTTCTTTTCACACCACATCAGGTGTGAGGGAGTCTTAGCCATGCCATGGGCATGGTGCCACGGGCAGTGTAGTTTTGCAGCTGCTGTGCCATTACATTGCCAGTGAGGGAAAACCGCAATTACCAATGCATGTCTGGGTGTACAGCAGCCTTTTAAAGATGGCACAGAAGCCAGGGATGATGGGTTTTGGGCAGATACCTGCTGAGTGGTGATCTGTTCCAGCAACAGCAGGTAGTGAGATGGGGCAGAAATCAGACATGAGAGATGCCATAGGTGTGTGGTAGGTCGTTACTGAGGTGGGTTTGACAAGATAGGGCACAGAATCTACAATGTCTTGTGGCAAAATACCATCCAAAAACATTGACTGTCCCCAGGCTTCGAGAAAGATTGTGAGGTTCAGCTCATACTTTTAAGTCTGGAAGAAAGGGTTGTAGAATTTATTTTAATATCGCTGGAGAAAATAAGATTGAGGTAAAAATAATCCACATATTTAAAACTTGAACAAAACTTGGTTCAGTGATTATTTGAATGACCACTTACCCGGTAAGAATTACTTGGTTCCTGTGCTAATAGTTTAAAGTGACTGCTGATGGATAAATTTTCCAGAGTTTTACTTAACTTTGGAAGATTAAAGTACTGATACAGAGCTTCGCCTCAGGAGATGTAGTGGGTAAGGAAAATAAATTGTAAAGTCTAGGTCAAAGAAGTAGATTTAATGGGATGTATTGGGACTGAATCATTGATTTCATACTTCAGGCAGACAAGTGTCTTTACCAGAGCCTTGAGATTAACCATTGACCTCAATGCGAGAAAAGCTTGGGTAGAATACAAGTCATCTAAGGACAAAACTACTGTCCAAGATGTAGTCCTATCTGGATTGCCTTCTACTTTGGGAATCCTACCTTACAGTAGGGGAGTTAACTCATTAGGATATTGTAACTGCCTCCTTCCAATCCTCCTTACCCCTCCAAACTTCAACTACCTTTAAAACCCCAACTTAGTATCGGCAAATTATTTCAGGATCTATATTTTCTATTTTGCTCTTTCTAAGCCATTTCCTTTCAGACAAAGGAAAACTGTCCATGTTCAACTTAATTGTTTTGTCTTTGAATCAAAGTATTCTAGTGAACACTGTCAGGGCGTTTAAAAGAGAGGAGTCAAGAACACAAATATTTACCATTAATTTCAATGAAGCTCCCTGATAAATAGGAAAGTTAGGGTAGAAGCTGAGACATAGAGTCATACAGATGAACAGCATGGACACAGACCCTTCGGTCCAACTTGTCCATGCTAACCAGCTTTCCTAAATTAATCTACTGCCATTTACAAGGTATTTGGCCCATTTTCCTCTAAACTCTTCCTGTTCATACACCCATCCAGATGCCTTTTAAATGTTGTCATTGTACCAGCCTCCCTTCCTCCTCTGGCAGCTCATTTCATACACGAAACGACCCTAGCTAACCATCCTATCCATGTCCTTCATTCCTTCTATAAAGTCATTCTGCAGCCTCCGACACTCCAGGGAAAACAGCCCCAGCCTATTCAGCCTCTCCCTATAGCTCAAACGCACCAACCCTGGCAACATCCTTGCAAATCTTTTCTGAATCCTGTCTCACAAAATCCTTCCTATAGCAGGGAGATCAGAATTGACCGCAGTATTCCAAAAGTGACCCAACCAATGTCCCATGCAGTCTTAACCTTACCTCCCAACTCCTATATTCAATGAAGGCAAGCATACCAAATGCCTTCTTCACTATCCTTTCTATCTGTGTCTACTTTTGAGGTACCAGCAAGGAGGCAGTTTTGAAGGCAGCCCGCTGTGTTTTTCTCAAACGAAGGCACAGGTCTTCATCCTGACATGTTCCCACATCCACAACACTGAGTCAGAGGTGGATCATGCCTGTCGCAGCTACCCACCCAGTACCAACAAGCAATTAACTGAGATCAATTAAAGTTATAATTAACTCAATTATTTAAGAATTTTTTTCAGCAGTATGGCTAACCATGCTGTGTCAGCTCACTGAGGTGGTTGCAGAGAGAAAACCACTATTCAGTGATTTGGACTGAACAGGCTAGAATATGAAGAGAGGAACCAGCAGAGCTGATCACTTGTACAGGCTAGAATGCTACTCTGAGGAGTATGGTATCTACAGAGTATTGTGGCTGTTGTGGGTATTTAAATTAAAAGTCAATAGGCTGAGGAGAGAAGCGATTGGAAGGATGTTAGCAAACATAAGGTCCACATATTCAGGATTCGGCTGGACGCTTGCAGTATTGAAAAATTTTGTATTTATTTGTTTCTACCTGGAATACCTTAGGTAGATTCACCACCATCAGTGTTTCTTGCTGGTATTAGTCAAGCTTTTGATACCATGTGGGGTCCATACAACCACTTTGCCAGAAGATAGGTTCTCGGTTTAAACAGTAAGGGTTTATCACATATTACATAGTCATTAGTTGCATTCCATCTAAGAGGCAAAACTGTCTCCTGTAAATCAAGCAGGCCCATCTTAGAGAGCTATAAAAGGAGTGCTGGTAATGCACACAGTGAAGTCTGGTTCACTCTTCCCAGGAACAGCCCATTATCTCCTGTTTAGCAGGCTTTACTCATGACGTTAGTTAACATTTTCAGGTCCCAATTAACTCATAAAACACGAACCTGCTATAACCCAAAAGGCTGGGAGTGAAGAACATGCTCTTGTTGCTGCTGGATCTTTTGTCTGATGGCAAGCGTTCTAGACCTTTCATTACAGCAGTCGGCAGAAGACCACACCCACCTTGTGGTAGCTGGTCACAAAATACAGCATGATGTTACCAAGGCCTAAGGAGCAGGTCGGCATTCAATGTATATTATAGTGAAGAACACAGTGTCTGTAAATCTTCACAGCATTCAGGTGTGGTTGCAGCCATTGTAGTATTTTGCAATATGCTGAATATTTATACACAACACAGGTGACAGATCCCGCGGACATGAGGGTTCTGACTACACCTCATTGCACAGCTGATCAGACCTGTCAGGCCCAGAGGGCAGTGAATTTTGCTTTTATCACAGACTACCTTCTTGTACAGTGTGTCACATACTGCACCCAATTGACAATGAAGTATACATTGGAGCAATTAAGGACATTCATTATTAGGAAGGACTTTCATTTCCTTAATGTTCAGTTCACCAGGTGAATCATTGAGGTGTAAAATCCCTGACAGTTGTTATGACTATAATCTTAAGGCAGAGTTGGGTGCATTTATGTGCAGCTGCTAGGTAACCATAGATGTGTCTTGAAGGCAAAGTTCTTGATCCAAGTACAAAACCCATTTGCAGAATAAATGGTATAATCATTGTTGTGTCTCCACAAGTATATAGCAGGGGGTATGTAAATTAAATCCTAATAATGACTTGATTGATCTGGAGAAATCTTTCCAAAGGGGCTGTCATGACTGTTGTGCATTGTAGTGGTTCGCTGTTCATTGCACAACATGGTAATGAGAGAAGTGAGGTTCTCAATGCTCATGAAGAGCACAAGTCATAGCCATCCTTGGAGAAGGTGGATGGAGATAATGGATATCACAATGCTTTCAGAGAGCTGGGAAACTGACTTTGTGCACATTCACTGCAATGGAACTGTCAAGGCATCCGTGTGTTGTAGTCACAAGAAGTGGTGGCATAATGGTAACGTTATTGGACTAGTAATCCAAAGCCTTCAGGAGATGCTCTGGAAACATTGGTTTAAATCAAACCATTGCAGATGATGAAATTTGCATTCGATAAAATTTGGAATTAAAATAAATCTACTTTAACAGCAGCATTGTAACCCAGTCAATTGTTGTAAAAAAAACCACTAAGTTCACTGATGTATTTTAAGGAAATAAATCTATCATCTTTAGCTGGTCTAACCAATGTGATTGAATTTTAACTGTTCTCCGACTCAGCCTAGTCACCACTCAGTTGCATCAAAACTGCCACAAAACCTAAAGAAAGTAATGCATCTGGGCAAACCATCTGACATCAATCTCGGCATCACAAATAACAATGGAAAACCCAGCCCTGACAGTCTGATTTGATGCCTCTTTACTAACATGTGCATATTTGTACCAAAATAGGGAGAGACTTCCAGCAGTTCTAGCAAGCAATTGCCTGAAATATTCTTACACACAGAATCATGGATTACTGAGAACATTCCAGAAAGCACCGTCACCATCTCTGAGTATGCCGTCAGGAGAGCAGGCCTGACAGATATGTTAGTAAAGTCATGTGCAAGTTGCTACTGTGGGTTGGCGAGTTTCAGGATTTTGACCCAGTAACAATGAACAAACATTGATATATTTTCAAGTCAGGATGATAAGATGCTTGGGGTGGTCATTATCCCAAATATCTGCTGCCCATGTGTTTCTGGTTGGTAGCAGTTGAGAGTTTGGAAGATGCTGTCTAAGGGGTTCTGATAAGTTTTTGCAGTGCATCTTATTCATACTAATGCAATTGAATGTCAGGGATGGAGGGATGTTTGTGGATGTGATGCCAATTAAGCACACACCTTCTTGACTGTTGTTGGAACTGCACTTATCACGGTAAGTGGGGTCTATTCTGTCACACTTTTGACTTGTGCCTTGTAAATAGTAGACAGATTTCAGGAATCAGGAGGTGAGTATTATATCATTCATTACAAGATTCCTAGCTTCTGACCATTTCATACAGCCACTGTACTTTCGTGGCTTGTCTGAGCTTCAAGTCAATGGTAACTCCCAGGATGTTGCTAGAGGGGTATTTAGCAATAGCAATGCTATTGAAAGTCAAGGGGTAATGGTTAGATTCTCTCCTTTTGGATAAAGTTAATGCTTGACATTAACATCTAGACTGCAAAGAATTCTGCACCTCTGCTTATGTATCAAAACAACACAAGACATGTCCCCAAAAGCCAGTGTGTGGTTTCTGCACTGTGAAAGCAGATACTGAATTTCTTCACATATATGAGGGTGCAGCTTCTGCACAAGTCAACTGGCTGTAGATTCAGAAAAATGTTGTTCTGGGTAAAGCACAGAAAGATTATTTGTGACGATAGTAGTGGGAGATAGTAATGGAAATGGAACAGACTTTGGATCAGCACTTCCATATTATCTTCAGGCCAAATGATCTAATTTTTTCTTGTCATTTAATGCTATTTTCTCCCCTTCTTCTCTCCTCTCCCCTCATCAAAGTCACTGAGTGATTGGGCTACAACTCCTCAATATTGGTTACATCCCAATTGTAACTCTTCTTTACATTGGTGCATATGCAGGATGGGGACTGTGTGAGTCTAGCTCTAATCCTTACCTGCATGTCTAACATAAGTACAACAAAACTATAGTAGCAAGATGACAATCACAAAATATATCCCTCAGTCACTTTTACCATTGCTGAAGCAACCCCTCTGAAACCAGCTAGCACTGCAACCTAGCAACCAAACTGGGAAGTTTCCTAGCCTGTTTGATATCATTCTAAACTTGCCCCCATGTTAACTAACTAATTGGGAAGTCCATATCAATATAAATTACACAATGCCGAGATCCCAGAATGTGTGCTGAGACCCTAAAGACCACAATGACCTCAATGGAAATTGCCAAGGATGTTTGAACTTCCACAAGATCATAAGATACAGGAACAGAATTAAGCCACTTAGTGAATCAATTCTACTGTATCAGACAATCATGGCTGATGTTTTCTCAACCCCATCCTCCCGCCTTCTCCTCATAAACCTTGATCCTTTACTAATCAAAAACCTGGCTGAAGAAATTCCTCCCCATTGCAGTTCTAAAGGATCTTTTGAGTTCTCTTCATTGTGAGACTGTGCTCTCAGATCCTAGTCTCTCCAGCTAGTGAAAACATCTTCCCCACTTCTGCTTTACCCCAGCCTCTCAATATTCTGTCAGTTTCGATCAGATCCACTCTTATCCTTCCAAATTGCATTAAGTACATACCCACGGTGCTCAACTGTTACTCATATGAAAAGTCCTTCATCCCTGGAACCATTCTTGTAAACTTGGTCTAAACCTTCTCACAGCCAGCACATCCTTACTTTGATAGCATCACCTCACACATTCTCACATTGTATTCCATCTGCCATATTGTCGACTCTCCTAGCCTGTCCAAGCCCTTCTTCAGCCTCACTGCTTCCTCAACACTATCTGCCCCTCCACATACTTTATCACATCTGCAAGCTTAGTACCAATGCGCTCAGTTCCTTCTTCCAGATTGTTAATGTATAATGTGAATAATCCCAAGACTGACCTCTACAGAACTCCACTAGTCACTCCTGAAAAAGACCTAATCTATGTCTTCTGCCAGTCGATCAATTCTCTATCCATCCCTTATCTTATTTAAGAACCTCTTATATGGCACCTTGTCAAAGTCCTTCTGGAAATCCAACTGGATCATGACTAGTAGCTCTCTTTTGTTAAACTTGCTTGTAACGTCCTTACAGGATTCTAACAGATTTATCAGTGATGACCTCCCCTTGATGAAGCTGTACTAGACCATGTACTTCCAACTATTCCCCAATCTCATCCTTAAACATGGATTCTACAATCTTACCAATGACTGAGGTCAGGTTAACTGACTGAAAATTTATGTTTTCCGCTTTTTTAAAAAAAAATTCACAGATGGGGGCACTGCCAGCTGGGCCAGCATTTACTATACATCCCTACTCGCCCAGAGGGCTGTTGAAAGCCAACTACGTTGCTGTGGGTCTGGAGTCATATGTAGGCCAGACCAGGTAAGGATGGCAGTTTCCTTCCCTAAAGGACATTTGTGAATCAGATGGGTTTTTCCTGACAGTACCTTATCTTTATTTCCTGACAATCAGCAACGGATTTGTTGTCATCATTAAATTCTTAATTCCAGACTTTTATTTAATTCACTCCACACCTGCAGGATTTAAAATTAGGTTCCTAGAGGATTACTTTGATCTCTGGATTAACATTCCAATGGTAATACCAATAGGCCATCGCCTCCCTCCCTTCTTAAATAGGGATGTTACATCAGCCATTTTCCAGTCCTCTGGGACCCTCCCTGACTCCTGTGATTCCTGAAGAATTGCCATCTCTGCACTCTCCTCAGCTATCTCCTTCAGAACTCATATGAAGAGGCGAAATAGCTGAGGCTGTTTTGCCTGGAATATTGGAGGCCGAAGGGTGACCTTATAGAAGGTAATAAAGTCATTGGGGGACATGGATAAGGTGAATAGCCAGGATCTTTTTCCTACGGTGGATATCCAAAATTAGAGAGAATAGTTTTAAGGTGAGAGGAGAAAGATTTAAAAGAGACCTAACCTGCAACTTTTTCGTGCTTCTCTCTTATCTTTTACTGAATATAACTAGAAAAATCTCTTCACCTTGCAGCAGGCAATTCCCCAACTTCTCAGGAATCTCCAGTAAATATGCTGACTATGGACAGTCCCAATATATTAAACTGGAGAGATATACAGGAATTATCACACAGCAAAATCCTATTCTAACTATTATGTAACCATAGAACTGCCCCCAATCAGTCACAGTGCCAATCTGACTCCTCCTGACTCTCTTTACTACCATTCCTGACACCCTGATTATCCCCCGAAACCCCAACTACCCCACAAACGTGTTCTGGCTACTCCTCCTGACAATGCTAATGTTCAACCACCTGACAACTTCAGCCCTCAACACACCTTTCCACTTGCCTATCTACGCACCTCACCCACTTGTGAGCCCACTATCCTCATCAGAAAGTATCCTCCCCATCTGCCACCTCACCCAACTGCCACCCTCTGATGTATCACCCTCAACACATGCTACGCTAACCACCTTCCAGCCTATCCGACCACCACACAGTACCAAACTAGCACCTTATCAACAAACCACCCTACTCATGCACAAGCCAAGGGCACTGTATGTATTGTTTGGCTCTAAAGGTGCAGTTCTATCCTCCATCCATACAGATGTGTTGTGAAGTGCTACTGGAGGAATAGCCTAACAATTACTGTTCCATAGAGTAATGAGGTTCATGGACCTGGATGTGATTATGGGTTTCAGTTGACTTCTTGAGCTTAGAAATACAAACGTAAGCTATCTATAATCATAGCTTCATCTAAGATTTTATGTAGTATGATGGAATGGAGAGAGCTGTGAATGCAGGTTATGATTAGAATGGCTTCTCATAGATGATAATATCCATTTAAGAAGGCAATGTCTGCAGTGCTACAAATATTAGCATTGAAAATCATCTATCATTGATTTTGAGAAAAAATGGCCCATTAACCAGTTAATATAATTTCAAGTCAAGTACACATCAAATGCTAATGTCAATGCATAAGGAATAATACGTTTGGTTAAAACAATTGAATTTATTACAAAGCAGCGCAAGATCAGGTGTGAAACAGCAATCTGGTGAAACTGCATTAAAAATTAAAAACTGCGCCATTTGGGTTGAAATTTGTTAAATTGTATTCTCCTGAACTGAGCAATATATTCATATCTCATAAATGGAAGTGATAGAGATGACAAAATTGAGATGAAAGGGCAATTTTGTGTGTTTTGCATCTTTTTAAAAAAAGATGTTGGAGTCTATCAAGGTCTGACTCATTGTATACCCATTATCAGATTATTCAAAAATAAAGGCAGCTGCTGCTTATGGTGTTTTACATAAATTATTAACAGCACTTTACTCAAATAAGGCTGGAGGGATTTAAAGTGCCATTATCACTTTAGCGATTTCTCTTTTCAATGCTGAAGGGTGAGCACTCAAGAGATAGATTTTAACCTTTATCACAGTGGTAAGACAACGGTGGTCAACCAGCTGCCTGACCAGAAAGGATTTATAATAGGAACCCAGTCTACTGCCTGCCATTAAATGTAAAATCTACCTCTTAATGTATGTGTGGAAGAATCCTCTCATTGCTGTTTCAGCATAGGAATAAACCTTCTTATTGTAAGTGGTTTAAAGCTGCTGTTAAAATAATGGACGAAGGAATATCATCAAAATAGATAGCAAACACATCCACTCAATCCATCCACAGAACTCTTAGTCTGAGATCAGAAAAAGTGATCACAGAAAATTTTAAAAAGCTGTCAACAGTGTTAGAGACTCAAAAACAGGACTTGTGATTTCTTTTTTCTCTACAAATTATGTGTTTCTAATTATATGCAGATGAATCATAGCTTTCAATCTAGATATCTTGCTGCACGAATTCATATGTCCAAAACAGCCTGCGTGACAATTTTGCAAACCTGCTATCACAGTTTCTTTTTCCTCGCACAAGGGAGAGATTTGAATTGATCATTATTCAATGACAAACCACTTAATATTTTAACTGCTACTTTTGTGCCAAATGTCTTCCCAATTGATTGCAATGCAAAGGTTAAGAGGCATTATCATTCTTGCATAATTACTGTCCTGATTTCAGTCATAAAACACAGCTCTAAACAACAGTCAGCTTGCTAGTTCTTTTCATGTGTATATCCGATTGTGAGTTTTGCCTCATTGGGTCTTGTGTTGCTTTGAGATCCTAGTCCTTATTCGTAGCTCCTGATGGTTTCAGCAGAACTTTCCAGACGTATTGATTAAACTCAAGCAAAATGAAAATCCTCTTGTATATTTAAATAGCACTATATATATTTTTCTTCCCAACACAGAAGAAGGCCATTTGGCCTATACTTTTTGCAGTAATACTCACTAAAGGAATTCAAACGTAACAGTAATCCTGCTGCCCTATTCTCTCCATAGTCCTGGATCTTCGGCTGTGTCAAATTTTCATTTTCTTTTCACTTAAAGATTGAAATGGTTTCTACCTCAGCTACTGCCTGCGATAAAATTCTTAAAAACCTCTCAAGATTAGAATACTTGCTTAGAGCTATTCCAGTGGTGATGAGGAGTGGCATTGTGAAACAGTGTGAAGAACATGGAGACACCCTATGCAGTCTGGAGAGAAGTCAATAAATCGAGACAATGTATTGTGGACACTGGGCTGGAGCAGACATTCCTATGTGAGAATGGTCATGGGAAAAGATCCCTGTAACCTTCTATGAGGGAATAAAACCTTCAGCTCTGTTGACCATTTGGCCAGTAGTCAGGAGAACACCTTTAATGACCTTTATCAAATGCTGAGAGCGGCACTGAGTCGTAGAGTCATAACGATGTACAACACGGAAATAGTCCTTTCGGTCCAACTTGTCCATGCCAACAAGATATCCTAAATTAATCTAGTTCCATTTGCCAGCACTTGGCCCATATCCTTCTAAACCCTTCCTTTCATACCCATCCAGATGCACTTTAAATGTTATAATTGTAACAGCTCCACCACTTCCTCTCGCAGCTCATTCCATACACGCACCACACTTCGCATGAAAAAGTTGTTCCTTAGGTGCCTTTTAAATCTTTCCCCTCTCATCCTAAACCTATGCCCACCCCCTGGAAAAGACCTTATCTATTTAACCTATCAATGCCCCTCATGATTTTATAAACCTCTATAAGGTCGCCTTTCAGCCTCTGACACTCCAGGGAAAACAGCCCCAGCCTATTCAGCCTCTCCCTATAGCTCAAACCCTTCAACCCTGGCAACATCCTTCTAAATCTTTTCTGAACCCTTTCAAGTTTCACAACATCCTTCCCATAGGAGGGAGTCCAGAATTGCACACAATATTCCAAAAGTGGCTGAACCAATGTCCTGTATATCTGCAAAATGACCTCCCAACTCCTGTACTCAATACTCTGACCAATAAAGAAAGTATACTAAATGTCTTCTTCACTATCCTATCTACTTGTGACTCCACTTTCAAGGAACGATGAACCTGCACTATCTTTGTTCATCAATACTCCTCAGGACCTGATCATTAAGTTCTAGCCTGATTTGCCTTTTCAAAATGCAGCACCTCACATTTATCTAAATTAAATTCTATCTGCCACTCCTCAACCCATTAGCCCATCTGATCAAGATCTCGTTGTAATCTGAAGTTCACCTTCTTTCACTGCATCTCCAATTTTGGTGTCATCCCTAAACTCATTAACTATACTTCTTATGTTCACATCCAAATCATTTATATAAATGACAAAAAGCAGTAGACCTAGCACCAATCCTTTTGGCATACCACAGGCCACAGATCTACAGTCTGAAAAGCAACCATCCATCACCATCTTCTGTCTTCTGCCTTTGAGCTAGTTTTGTATCCAAATGGTTAGTTCTCCCTGTATTCCATGAGATCTAACCTTGCTAATCAGTCTCCCATGAGGAACCTTATTGAATGCCTTATTGAGGTCCATATAGATCACATCCACAGCTCTGTCCTCACCAATCCTCTTCATTACATCTTCAAAAAACTCAATCAAGTTAGTGAGTCATGATTTCCTGCACACAAAGCCATGTTGATTACCCCTAATCAGTCCTTGCCTTTCCAAATACGTAAAAGCTCTCCTTCAGGATTCCCTCCAACAACTTGCCCCCAACTGTTGACAGGCTCCCTGATCTATAGTTCCCTGGCTTTTCCTTACCACTTTTCTTAAATAGTGGCACCATGTTAGCCAACTTCCAATCTTCTGGCACCTCGCCTGTGACTATCCATGATCCAAATATCTCAGCAAGGGGTGCAGCAATAATTTCCTTAGCTTCCGACAGAGTTCTAGGGTACATCTGATCAGGTCCTGTGGATTTATCCACTTTTATGTAGCACATCCTACTCAGTAATATGGACATTTTTCAAGCTGACACCATTTATTTCCTCACATTCTAAATATTTCATGTCCTTTCTCACAGTAAATATTGTTGCAAAATACTCATTTAGTATCTCCTGCCGTTCCACACACAGGCCGCCTTACTGACCTTTGAGGGGCCCTATTCTCTCCTTAGTTACCCTTTTGTCCTTAATGCATTTATAAAATTCCTTTGGATTATCTTTAGCCCTGTTGGCCAAAGCTATTTCATCCCACCACCACCACCCCCCCATTGTCCTCCTGATTTCTCTCTTAAGTATACTCCTACTGCCTTTGTACTCTTCTAAAGGATTCACTAGATCTATACCTGACATATGCTTCTTTCTTTTTCTTGACTAAAGCCTCAATTTCTTCAGTCATCCAGCATTCCCTACACCTACCTTGCCTTTCACCCTAACAGGAATATACTTTCTCTGGACTCTTGTTATCTTATTTTTGAAAGCTTTCCATTTTCCAGCCATCCCTTTACCTACAAACATCCATCTCCCCGCCCCCCCCCCATGAGCTTTTCAAAGTTATTCCCTAATACCGTCAAAATTAGCCTTCCTCCAATTTAGAACTTTAACTTTTAGGTCCTATCTATCCTTTTTCATCACTATTTTAAAACTAGTAGAATTATGGTTGCTGGCCCAAAAGTGCTCCCCAACTGACACTTCAATCACTTGTCTTACCTTGGTTTCCCAAGAGTAGGTTAACTTTTGCACCTTCTCTAGTAGATACATCCACATATTGAATCAAAAAAATTTCTTGTACACACTTAACGCATTCCTCTCCATTGAAACCTTAAACACTATGGCAGTCCCAGTCTATGTTTGAAAAGTCAAAATCCCCTACCATTACTCTCCTATTATTCTTACAGATAGCGGAGATCTCCTTACAATTTTGTTTCTCAATTTCCCATTGACTATTGGGAGAATCTATAGTACAAAATCAGTACAATGATCATCCCTTTCTTATTTCTCAGCTCCACTCAAATAACTTCCCTGGATATATTCCCAAGAATAACCACATTAGGGAGATTTAAACCAAACTTGGATAAGCACATGGATGATGATGGGATGTTGTAAGGGGGCGAACTGAAAAAAGTTCACAGGTCGGACCAATATCGAGGACCAAAGAGCCTGTTCTGTGCTGTGTTGTTCTATGTTCTATGTTCTATATCTCCCCTAATTATGGCTGCAATGTTTTCGCTTATTAAAACTGCCACTCCCCCTTCTCTCTTGTCTCCCCACCCACCCCTTTCTATCCTTCCTGTAGCGTTTATATCCTGGAACATTAGGCTGCAAGTCCTGTCCATCCCTGAGTCATGTTTCTATAATTGCTATGATATCCCAATCTGAAAATGTGTTGCTGGAAAAGCGCAGCAGGTCAGGCAGCATCCAAGGAGCAGAAGAATTGACTTTTCGGGCATGAGCCGAAATGTCGATTCTCCTGCTCCTTGATGCTGCCTGACCCCTCATGATCCCCAGCATCTGCAGTCCTCACTTTCTCCTATGATATCCCAATCCCATGTTCCTAACCATGCCCTGAGTTAATCTATATTCACTGTTAGGCCTCTTGCATCAAAATAAATGCAGTTCAATTTATCAGTCCTACCTCATTCTCTGCTTTGTCCCTGCCTGCCTTGACTGTTTGACTTGCTTCTTTTTCCCTCTGTATCAGTCTCAGACTGACCTCCTTCTTCACTATTTCATTATGTTCCACCTCCCCACCTTACCAGTTCAAATCTTCCTGAGTAGCTCTAGCAAATCTCCCTGCCAATATATTAGCCCCCTTCCAATTATGATGCAATCTGTTCTTCTTATCCAGTTCACTGAAGAGATGCCAATGATATAAAAATGTGAGACCTTCTCCCTTGTACAGGCTCCTCACCCATGCATTTATCTGCTCTGTCCTCCAATTCCTACCCTCACTAGTTGTAGCACCGGGAGTAATCCAGATATTACTACCCTCAAGGACCTCCTTTTTAATTTCCTGCCTAACTTCCTTTATTCTCCCTTCAGAACCTCATCCTTTTCCTTCCTATGTCGTTAGTTCCAATGTGTACAACAACCTCTTGTTGGTCCTGCTACCCTTTGAGAATATTCTGCACTCTCTCAGAAATATTTTTGATTCTAGCACCAGGGAGGCAACTCATCATTGTCATTCCTCGTTGTCAGCTGCAAAATCATCTGTCTGTGCCTCTGACGAGAGAATCCCTAACATAATCGATCACTTGGAACCTGACGTACCCCTCATTGCATCAGAGCCAGTTTTGGTACCAGAAACTTGACTGTTCCCATTAGATTCCATCACCCCTTACATTTTCCATTTGTTTGAGATGATTCCTACACTACCTGCCTCCCTCTCTTACCTTTCCAAGAGGTAACTGTCTACCTGACTGTATCTGTGTTTTTCCTCCCTTCCCATAACTGCAATCATCACACCCCATAACTCCCATAAACTCCTCATTGCCTATAACTGCCACTCCAAACAATCCATGCGATCTGATAATATTTGCAACCAAACACACTTACCGCAGACATAATCATCATGGAAACTCTTCCTAATCTCCCACATCCAACAGGAAGAGTACATCACTCTACTAAAGCCATATTTGCACCTTAACAATTTACAGACTAGGAAAATAGCACAGTCTTACTGCTCTAAAAAACACTGCTCCAGGCCAACTTAGTACATATGTTTTATATTTTTAAAATTTAATCAAGAGACAGATTTCAATAAAATATATAATCAATAAAGAACCCACTCTCTTTACCATTGTAGATTTACAGTACAATGAAAAAGAAGAGCAAGCTTACACTGAAAAGCGATGGACTCAGCCGCTCCTGTGCTGTGAACACTCCCACATAGTTTCCTCCAAGGTCACCTCTAAACTTAGTTTTTCATTAATATTTCTTGTACACACTCCGATGTCCAGAGATACTTGAACTTTAGCAGCAAAGGCAGTAGCTGTGCAGGTTCACTGCTGTTCCAAACAGTAGTGTAGGTGTATAGAAATAGAACATTGAACATTGCAGCACAGTATAGGCCCTTCAGTCCTCGATGTTGCGCCAACTTCTGGAACCAATCTGAAGCCCATCTAACTTACACTGTTCCATTCTCATCCAATGAGCATTGAAATGCTCTTAAAGTTGTCGAGTTCTACTACTGTTGCAAGCAAAGCGTTCCATGCCCCTATTACTCTCTGAGTAACGAAATCACTTAAGACCATAAGACCATAAGACATAGGAGTTAAAGTAAGGCCATTCAGCCCATCGAGTCCACTTCGCCATTCAACCATGGCTGATGGGCATTTCAACTCCACTTACCAGCATTCTCCCCGTAGCCCTTAATTCCTTGTGACATCAAGAATTTATCAATCTCTGCCTTGAAGATATTTAGCATCCCGGCCTCCACTGCACTCTGCGGCAATGAATTCCACAGGCCCACCACTCTCTGGCTGAAGAAATGTCTCAGCATTTCTGTTCTGAATTGACGCCCTCTAATTCTAAGGCTGTGCCCACGGGTCCTAGTCTCCCCGCCTAACGGAAACAATTTCCTAGTGTCCACTCTTTCCAAGCCCTGTATTATCTTGTGAGTTTCTATTAAATCTCCCCTTAATCTTCTAAACTCCAATAAATACAATCCCAGGATCCTCAGCTGTTCCTCGTATATTAGACCTACCATTCCAGGGATCATCCGTGGGAATCTCTGCTGGACATCTCCAGTGCCAGTATGTCCTTCCTGAGGTGTGGGAATCAAAACTGGACGCAGTACTCCAAATGGGGTCTAACCAGAGCTTTATAAAGTCTCAGTAGCACGACGGTGTTTTTATTTTCCAACCCTCTTGAGATAAATGACAACATTGCGTTCGCTTTCTTAATCACGGACTCAACCTGCATGTTTACCTTCAGAGAATTCTCGACTAGCACTACCAGATCCCTCTGTACTTTGGCTTTACGAATTTTCTCACTGTTTAGAAAGTAGTCTACGCTTTTATTCTTTTTTCCAAAGTGCAAGACCTCGCATTTGCTCACTTTGAATTCCATCAGCCATTTCCTGGACCACTCTCCCAAACTGTCTAGATCCTTCTGCAGCCTATCCACTTCCTCAGTACTACCTGCCTGTCCACCTAACTTCGTATCATCGGCAAACTTCACTAGAATGCCCCCAGTCCCTTCATAAAGATCCTTAATATGTAATGTGAACAGCTGCGGCCCCAACATTGAACCCTGCGGGACACTGCTTGTCACCGGCTGCCATTCCGAAAAAGAACCTTTTATCCCAACTCTCTGCCTTCTGTCAGACAGCCAATCCTCAATCCAAACCAATAGCTCACCTCGAACACCATGGGCCCTCATCTTGCTCAGCAGCCTCCCGTATGGCATCTTATCAAAGGCCTTCTGGAAGTCTAGATAGACCACATCCACTGGGTTTCCCTGGTCTAACCCACTTGTCACATCTTCAAAGAATTCCAACAGGTTTGTCAGACACGACCTCCCCTTACTAAATCCATGTTGACTTGTTCTAATCCGACTCTGCTCTTCCAAGAATTTAGAAACCTCATCCTTAATGATGGATTCTAGAATTTTACCAAAACCGAGGTTAGGCTAATTGCCCTATAATTTTCCATCTTTTGTCTTGATCCTTTCTTGAACAAGGGGGTTACAACAGTGATCTTCCAAACATCCGGGACTTTCCCTGACTCCAGTGACTCTTGAAAGATCTCAACCAATGCCTCTGCTATTTCCTCAGCCACCTCTCTCAGAACTCTAGGATGTATCCCATCAGGGCCAGGAGATTTATCAATTTTAAGACTTTTTAGCTTTTCTTGCACTTTCTCTTTTGTAACGGCAACCATACTCAACTCAGCCCCCTGACTCCCTTTAATTGTTGGGATATTACTCATGTCTTCCACTGTGAAGACTGACGCAAAGTACTTGTAAAGTTCTCCTGCTATTTCCTTATCTCCCATCACTAGGCTTCCAGTATCAGTTTGAAGTGTCCCAATGTCTACTTTTGCCTGTCGTTTGTTTCTTATGTATTGAAAGAAACATTTACTATCATTTCTAATATTACTGGCTAGCCTACCTTCATATTTGATCCTCTCCTTTCTTATTACTCTCTTTGTTATCCTCTGTTTGTTTTTGTATCCTTCCCAATCTTCTGATTTCCCACTGCTCTTGGCCACTTTATAGGATCTCTCTTTTTCTTTAATACATTTCCTGACTTCCTTTGTCAGCCATGGCTGTCTAATCCCTGATTTGATTCCTGATGAAGGGCTTTGGCCTGAAACGTCGAATTTCCTGTTCCTTGGATGCTGCCTGACCTGCTGTGCTTTAACCAGCAACACATTTTCAGCTCTGATCTCCAGCATCTGCAGACCTCACTTTTTAGTGTATAATCCCTCCCTGGATTTCTTGGGGATGAACCTCTGTACAGTGTCCTCAATTATACCCACAAACTCCTGCCATTGTTGCTCTACTGTCTTCCCCCGCTAGGCTCTGCTTCCAGTCTATTTTTGTCAGTTCCTCTCTCATGCCCTCATAATTACCTTTATTTAACTGTAACACCATTACATCCAATTTTGCCTTCTCTCTTTCAAACTGCAGACTGAACTCTACCATATTATGATCACTGCTTCCTAAGTGTTCCCTTACTTTAAGATCTTTTATAAAGTCTGGTTCATTACATAGCACTAGGTCCAGAATAGCCTGCTCCCTTGTGGGCTCCATGACAAGCTGTTCCAAAAAGCCATCCTTTAAGCATTCCATGAATTCCCTTTCTTTGGATCCACTGGCAACATTATTTACCCAGTCCACCTGCATATTGAAGTCTCCCATGATCACTGTGACCGTGCCTTTCTGACATGCCTTCTCTATTTCCTGGTACACGTTGCGCCCCTGGTCCTGACCACTGTTAGGAGGTCTGTACATAACTCCCATTATGGTTTTTTTTGCCTTTGTGGTTCCTCAATTCCACCCACACAGACTCCACATCATCCGACGCTATGTCATTCAGTGTCATAGATTTAATTTTGTTCTTAACTAACAAGGCAACCCCACCCCCTCTGCCCACGTCCCTGTCTTTTCGATAAGTTGAAAATCCTTGGAGGTTTAACTGCCAGTCCTGACCCTGCTGTAACCACGTCTCTGTGATACCTACCACATCATAATCATTCACTATGATCTGTGCCATTAGTTCATCTGCTTTGTTACGAATGCTACGAGCATTCAGGTAAAGTGCCTTAATGCTAACTTTATCATTAGAGATATTGGAAGTCATAAGATGTCCTAAGTTATCCTTCCTTTTTGCTGCATTCCCAGTCTGCCTCGAGTTTAAATCCGCCTGCACATATGCTATCCTGTTGCTTATCTTTCCATTTAACTCCATACTCCCTGTCGCTTTCACTTTCCCTTCCCCCAACTCAGAAGTTTAAAGTCCTGCTGACCACCCTATTTATCCTCTTCGCTAGAACATTGGTACCTGCTCAGTTCAGGTGGAAACCGTCCCAACGGTACAGATTCCCCCCCCCCCCCCCCCCCCCCCGGTTCCAAAACCCCAATGCCCCATGAAGTGGAAGCCTTCTTTCCCACACCAATCCCTTAGTCACGTGTTTACTTCCCTAATTTTCCTATCGCTATGCCAATTGGCACGTGCCTCGGGCAGTAATCCGGGGATTATGACCCTTGAGGACCTGTACTTCAATTTCCTTCCGAGTGCTTCGTAATCCCCAAACAGGTCCTTCCCCTAGCTTTGCCAATGTTGTTAGTACCAACATGGACCACAACAACTGGATCCTCCCCCTCCTGCTCCAATATCCTTTCAAGCAGGTCAGAGATATCCCGCACCCTGGCACCGGGCAGGCAACATACCATGTGAGACTCCCGATCCGGCTTGCAAAGGATACTATCTGTCCCCCTAATTATAGAATCCCCTATAACAGCTACTTGTCTTTTTGCTCCCCCCTCTTGAATGGCCTTCTGTACCATGGTGCGTGGTCAGCTGGCTCATCCTGTCCAGAGCCCTTTTCCTCATCCATACAGGGAGCAAGAATCTCGTACCTGTTGGACAAGGTCAAGGGCTGAGGCTCCTCCACTCCTGAACTCAGGTTCCCCCTACCTGCCTCACTTACAGTCACACTCTGTTGTGCCTGATCACTAGCTGAATGTGAATTACTTAATCTCTCGGGTGTGACTGCCTCCTGAAACAAAGCATCCAGGTAACTCTCCCCCTCCCGGATGTGCCGCAGTGTTTGAAGCTCAGATTCCAGATCACCAACTCTGATCCGGAGTTCTTCCAGCAACCAACACTTGCTGCAGATGTGGTCACTGCCGTTCACAATGGGATCAGCCAGCTCCCACATCATGCAGCTACAGCACATCACCTGCCCAGCCATCTCTGCTTAGTTAATTACTTTGTTACTTTGTACAGGTTTGAGTTAAAATACTTTCTGATACCTCTCTGCTATAGTCTTTTCCTAAAAAAGAATTAATAGATTTTAAAAAATTAAATTTTTAACCAGTCACTGGTAAAGAAATAGAAAATCCTAACCTTAAAAAAACTTAAGAAGGTTAGAGGAGGAGGGTGGGTGGGAGATACTACAGTTGTAGAGTTTCGGGTTTAGCCGCCTTCCTGGTTTATATACTCAAAATGACCATTGGCGTCAAAGGGTGAGTATTTATACTCACTGCTTTCCTTCCCGGCTGCCCCTCTGGTCGTCGTCACTTCCCCCTACTTCTCCCACTCTTTCTGTGAAGAGAAGAAAAAAAAACACCGCTGCCCGCTACCGATAAGTAATTTTAAAACAAACTGTCTTACCTTAGCTGTAGTCTTCCGGGTTCGTTTAAACTCAGCCACTGCTCGCACTTCTGACATCTGTCCTATACCTATCACCCCTCAATTTAAAGCTATGTCCCTTCCTGCTAGCCATCACTATTCAAGGAAAGAGGCTCTCACTGTCCACTCTAAGCCATATCTTATATGTCTCAATTATGTCACCTCTCAACCGTCTTCTCTCTAAAAAGAAACAGCTGCAAGTCCCTCAGCCTTTCTTCATAAGACCTTCCCTCCATACCAGGCAACATCCTCGTAAATCTCCTCTGAACCCTTACCAAAGCTTCCAATTCTTTCCAGTATGCAATACTCCAAGTGCGGCCGCAACAGAGTTTTGTACAACTGCAGCATAACCTCATGGTTCCAAAACTCAATCTCTCTATTAATCAAAGCTAACACACCGTGTGCCTTCTTAACAACCCTATCAACCTGGGTGGCAACTTTCAGGGATCTATGTACATGGACACTGAGATCTCTCTGCTCATCTACACTACTAAGAATCTCACAAGTAGCCCCATAATCTTTATTCCTGTTAGTCCTTCCAAAATGAATCACTTTTCCACTTTAAACTCCACTTGTCACCTCTCAGCCCAGCTCTGTAGCTTATCTATGTCCCTTTTCTCATTTGATTCATTAACTATGTGGACTCCATTTTAGTTTCTCTTCCTCCTTTTTAAAGACCCATGACAATGTAGCAGCCTATAAAACAGTTATTACTGCTCCTGGAATTTGAGGAAATCAGCTTCCGCACCTAAAATACCTCAAAAAAAGAGCAACTCTTCTAGTCACAATTTTTTCCTGTTCTCCATCTTGAATTTGTTCCAAGTCATGGTTAAATCAGAGATTAAATGAACATTAGAGACTTTATGAGTAAAATTAAGATTCCTGGTTGCAAGGGAGAACTTAAAAAAAGGGTCATCTTACAGGCACTGACGACTGGAAACAAGCAAAGTATGTAGAGCTTAGATTGTGTGTCACTGCTGTAGCAAGCAGTCGCCATGAGGTATAGCTCCATGAAGGAAATTAAGGGCCGTACAGACAATTTGAAACAAGATCACAGAACCCAAACAAAATGTTTAGCAATGTTGGTATAAGAAAATTGTTTTGTTTCTGTCAGCAAGATACCAACTTGTGGCTACACAAGGTTGGCATAAATGGTTTCCACTCCCTCTAAATACTGAAGAGAATCAAACTGCAAGAAATCACAAAGTTTGTGATGAAATGCAAATCATCAGAAAGGAAATGTGCATTACACCCAACTTGAGCACATTGATGAATCCTCACCTGGTATCCAGCAAGTAAAACAAACAGTAAAACGTGCGAATGACACATACTGGTACAACACAAAGTGGGGCTCTTGTATGACAAGGACATTCACTTCCAAGTATTGCTGGTTTTGTAATGGCTTTTCCTTTTGGAGTGATTCAGACTCATACAGCTTTGTGATAGACTGAATTCTGTAGCAGAGAAGACAGAAGTTCAATCAAAACATTTATTTCCTGTATTGTCCCAGGAAGAATCATCAGTATCAGTGACATAGATCATGTCAAGAAAGAACAAGCCTCACAAAATACAATTGAGCAAGTGAATATATTGATTTCACTGAGAATACAATCACTCTGGGTGAATGAAAGTATCCAACCTAATGCGCAAGTTAAAGGGAAGAGTCCACATACTTCAACACAGATTTGTTAGAAGATTAAGTGTAGAAATCTGCTCACAGAGATTGAAGGTGTGATGGATTGCATGGAAGCCAGCACTGAGATGGAATGACCAATGCCCACAAACTCCAGACACTATCAAGAGGAAACTGCCTAGTTTTGAGATCCAAGGTGCTGTCAAAAAAAAGCCTTGTGAAGTAAATTAATGAAGTTTAATGTCCTCCAGAAACTACAATGAAGCAGTTACCTGTTTTAGAATGAAAGAAGTCCTCAGTGAAGGAAATTGAGTTAAACGATCCTCTGGTTTATAGGGTTTCACAGACCTCATACTATTAAGAACAAAATCAGAATCAATAGTCTTCAACCCAGAAAGCCATCAATCTTCCAAATCCAAAGGAAATTCATACTGGAGAATAATGTAATTTTCAGATCACCTGAATTTGTGAAGTCGGAAACTTGTGGGGTGATGGGGTAATGGAACTGAAACTATACATACAGTTGCATAATATTAATAATTGGGGAAAATGATTGAGGGGTTATTATGTTGGGGTGTAAGGGTCTGAAAGGCTCAATGCTCAGAGGGGCTTTAAGCACATCCCAATATGATGATATCATATTAACTCAGGTGGGGAACAGCTTTGGATTTCAAAGGAGTAAGTTCTAGTGTCGAGGTCTCCCTGATAGTTCCAGTAACAATGTCCATCATACTAATTTACATATACCAAGTTACTATCATTCAATGAACCTCAACTTAAGACAGGGGTCTCTTCTCATTCGACCATCAGATGTTTTTCCTCTACCACACTGGACCAAGCAGGCTCTAAAGATCACCAGGTGAGAGGATAGTAGCATCATATCTATCAGAATGATCTTACACTATGATAAGCAGTGCCCAGGATATAGACTATATTATTTCCAAAAATCTCTAATCTAAACAATATCCAATAACTCCAAACCCTTGCTTTCTGTCTTTCAAACAGTTTATGTCTTTGATACTATGTTCCTTCATCGATTGGTTTCATTTTTTTTAATGCGGCAAGGTGGTTTAATTAATGTACACTGAAAAACCATATTGAATGCTTCTGCCTCCATCTAAGTAATTGGTATCAACTTCCAAATGCTTCCAAATACACAAAGCTAGTAGAAATGTAGGACTTTGTTGCTTTTAGGTTAAATATAGAGCTCCATATCATAAAAGATAATTAATTTGTAGCAAAAATAGAAAAGATAATTTAAAACTGGTAAGACGCTATATCCTTAACAGAAATTGCCAAACTCAAAGTCTTCTTGCCAGATTGACTTAAAATCTTCTGTACAGCCATCTTGGATCCCAGATTTTTATAGTGACTTAAAAGCTATGAGTTACAAATGCTGCATGTGTAATATTCTAAGAAAAACAAAAGCCCAGGTTTGCTCAATAATGAGAGACAACTGGAAAATAAGTGACTTAAGGAGAGTACATTGAATGAGAGTAGATGATTTTTCAATATTTTGTGAAGTGTGTATGAAGGATTCAGCAGTATTCAATTCTGCAAAGGGAGGAAGATCAATACCCCACTAGTTAAGCTGACTGGACTGGTAAAGAATTCACAAGTGTGTTAATATCAATCTTTCTTTCAGGTAAGACAAAAATTCTATCCCATTGCAAGTCCACACTTTCGCTGTGTCATTTTTTTACAAATTGACCCCTGATTTTGACAAACAGATGGTGATCATTATGTGTAGATTGATCAATTAATCAATAAATTAAATCCAAGCTAGAATTATGAAAATGAATAATCAACATCATTTGCTGATGACTATTGAGGGTGTATCAGCCAGAATTTAGTCTTGGAACTTAACATGTTAGAAAAGATTCTAAGCTGAAAACATTTGATTGAAGATGGATATGCTGGGACATTTTTCATTGGAGCATAGGAGATTGAGGGGTCACCTTATAGAGATTTATAAAATTATGAGGGATGTGAATTAAGTGAATAGCAAAGCTCCTTTCCCTAGCATGGGCAAGTTCAAAACCAGAGGTGTATCTTTAAGGCAAGAGGAGAAAGATTTAAAAGGAATCTGAGGAGCAATTTATTCACACTGAGGGTGATTCATATGTGGAATAAACTGCCAGAGGAAGTGATAGATGCAGATACATTTGCAACATTTAAAAGGCCTTTGCAAGGTACATGGATAGACAGACATGATTTAAAGATAAATGGGCCAAACATAGGCAAGTGAAACTAGTTTATTTTGGGAAACTTGGTCACGTGGAGGAGTTGGACCATGGGGTCTGTTTTTGTGCTGTATGAATCCATAACTCTACAATAAGGCCCATCTTTGAGCATGGGAATGATGCTGAGTGATCACCCCTGTGCTTGTCCTGTTGTGAAATTATGCTGTGCATTAGACTATCCATATTACTGCTGGGTTCTGTCATTCAGCAGCAGCATGTGTTGCACACGGGTGCACGCTGTAACCTTTTTATTGGAAAGCCAGCATAAATTCCACGCTCGGGAAAGGAGCTTTACTATTCACTTCTTGCAAGACGTGTCAGAGTGTGGACATAGATACCACCATTACACGTGGGGACACCTCCCACCCTGTACATGGCAGGTACTCATGTGACTCAGCCAACGTTGTCTATCTTATACATTGCAGGCAAGGATGCCCGGAGGCATGGTACATTGGGGAAACAGAGCAAAGGCTACGACAAATGAATGGGCACCGCACAACAATCAACAGACAGGAGTGTTCCCTCCCAGTTGGGGAACACTTCAGTGGTCCAGGACATTCAGCCTCGGACCTTCGGGTGACCATCCTCTTCAATGTTGAAATGTGTGTTGCTGGAAAAACACAGCAGGCCACGCAGCATCCGAGGAACAAGAGAATCGACGTTTCAGGCGTAAGCCATTCTTCAGAAATGCATTCACATTTTTCCTTAAGTATGGCAACCAAAACTGCACAAAATACTCCAACTGACTTCTAATAGTGTCCTGTAAGTTCATCATAGCTTCCTTCCTCTTGCTCCATGCCCCAATTAATGAAGCCTGGAGTTCAGTATCATTTACTAATCGAGCTCTCTGTATCTCTCCTGCTATCTTTAATGAGTTATTTACAGATAGTCAAGTCTCTCTGCCCCTGCACACCTTTTAGAGTATGCCCTTTAATTTGAATTGTGTCTTCATGTTCTTTCTACCAAAAAAATACACTTCTGTGCAGTGAACTTCATCTGGCACTTGTTCACTCCAAAAACTTGTCAAAGTCCTTCTACATTGTCTTCCACAAACGTCTGTCATGTGGCATTGTATTGAACGCCTTTTGGAAGTGCATGTTCACCACCTCACTCGAGCAGGCAACAATTCCTTCTATTGTTCTGACAAACATTCATCTTTGACCAATGACACTAATACTCTTCATGTATATTTAATGTATATATCTAATTATTCACAACATGGTAAATATGATTTTGTTCTTTATTACAGACATCTTATTTCTTACTTTTCAAAAATAATGCTCCCTTGTACATGCACAAACATCAGATACTTTAGTGGCTTCTCCCAAGTTTCAAATCATCATGTATAAGCCCTGAAAATGAGCCTCACTTCAACCAGAGTGGGGGTGGGGTGGGAGTTTCCCAGCAAAAAATGATCCCCCTTACCAAGTTGTAACCCAAGTTTACATCCTACCATATGGACCAGAGAGCACAAAAAAAAAGAACTTTCCGAGACTAAATTAAACGAAGTTTTATATATGAAAAAAACAACAGAAATTCAAATACCTTTGTTTTGACATTTGGAGATGAAGTGGGGGTATATCATTTACAATACAATAACACGGCTGTGAAGTAAATATCCACTGATGCAAGGCAGTATGATTGTCACTGCTAATGCAACATTCAGAATTAATCAGTGCTTGTACAAGTTGTAATTCTGACTCATTTTACTTCATAACATATTCCACGATCAGGATTTATCCAACCTACAGGGAAAAGACAGATGAAATCAAGCAGGATATGATGTTCCACACATGTTTAGAGACATTTAAACATGGTTTATGGTCCTTCTTGCTCAGAAACAATGTAGCAGGTTTAGTTAACATGTAAAGGTTTTTATTATTGAACTGTCACTCTTAATGAAAATTTCTCAGAATCTTAAAGCTTAACAGGTATTGACACATTGTTTTGTGGAGAGGCCGTTGACCTCCCAGTCAGCACATGGCAGACATTCAGAATTAAGTGTCATTCAACTAACCTTTTTGGGGCTCAACAATTTGAATCAATTTCTGACTGACTTACTATTAACTGCTCCTTTTTTTGTTTTAGTTAATATTATAAAGAGTTTCCTATGCTTTATTAGACTTCACTTCATTAGACTAGTTTAGATAGTTATTTTATCAAGTAACAGAGTATTTTTAGAGAACACAGTCTCCAATTATGAGACACATAGTTGAGGTTGGGGTAATGCAAAGTGTATCATAGTACATTTCTTGTAGCGAGCACAATGCTCACAGTCAACACAAACCTTTCTACTGAGTGAAACAAAATTAAAACTCGTCCAATAAATTTAGAGAAATACTAAACTAACTGCATAAGGTCCAAGGTTACTGATCTTTCTGTTTTAGAAAACATTAGCATCTCAGCAAAATTATATATTGGAACTAATGACGTCAGTGTGATCCAGATAACCATAAATTCTCAGACCTTTTAATAAATGATGGCATACTAAATGTTTGCCCTTAAAAGTTACTTGCTTGTCATTTTCTTTGTCATTTCACAATTGCTTCCATTTTCTTTTTCTTTGGTTGTGTAATCATCTCTAATTGATATCATAATCAGTTATCAGAGGAGGTATTGTGGTGCCTCTAGGCTGGACATTCTGAATTCAAGTCCTATCCAGGACTTGGTGGTCATGAAAGGTGTGTTTGTAATGTGGTAAAACAGGTTGATTGTCAGCCTGTAAATCCTTTCAGTAAAACTGCTGACATATGGTAAGAGTTGGAATGTTCCCAGACACCAATCCTGCAGAAAACCATGTCAAACCACCACAGTACTTAATCTTTAAATTGGATAAATTCAGTAGAGTCCAAAGTCCAACACTTGGAAATGAGATTAGGAAAGCAAAACTGATAGACCATCAGTTATCAAAGAGGTTACTTGTTGTGCAGTAGATTAAGTACAGAAGGTTCCCTTCTAAGAGGTGAATTCAGCATCAGTTTGATGTGGACTGCCTAAGAGATTACTGCTATAGTAAATCGAGCACATAACAGATTTAATTTACCCCATTAGTAAGATTTTGAAGATATGCGAGTCAAAAACATGAGAGGAGTCAAGGTTATTCAGCTATTAAATTTACTCCATGCTGAGGATATTTCAGATTATTTCATTACGACTTGTTGATTATTTAGTTTTTGAAATACTGATTTCCTATCCCTACCATGCTGAAAGAAAAACAAGCGATGTTATTGGTATCTTTCTAACACTGAATTCCCCTTCTTATCAGAAATTCATGCTGACCTTTTCTTCGAAGATACGAGTTCGTCTGAAGTCAGTTACATTCTCAGGAGTATGCCTTACATCTTAACTTTCTTTTCTAAATTCTAATCCTAGTTGAATTTTCTACCTGTGCTCTTTAATTTTCTGCTGATTCTCATGTAAATGTAGAAACTAGTAACAAGAGTAAGCCATTCAACCCTCTCAAGTCTGCTCTGTTGTTCAATAAGATCACAACTGACCTGATTATTACTTCAAATCTACATTCCTCCCCAACTCCAATAATCCTTCACCCTATTGCTTAATGTGAAACCTGTGTCTGCATTAAAAGTATTCAAGAATTCTTCTTCCACCTCATTGGAAAATAGCTCCAAAAGCTCAAAATGCTCAGAGGAAAATAAATATATCTCATCTCTGCTTGAAGTGTGTGCCCCCTGATTTTTAAACGGTGACCCCAGTTCTAGATTTGTCCATAAAAAGAAATTATTTCTCCACATCAACTCTGTAAAGATCTCACAGGATTCTGTATATTTCCTGAACTTGCCTAATCTTTCCTGAACTGCCTCCAATGCATCTACAGAGGAACTTCGATTACCTGAATATTGATTATCTGAATTTCAGATTATCCAAGGAAGATTTCAAGGTTCCGCAAAAACATTACATCAGAAGCTAAGTGTAGTAGATTTACCTATACTGAAAAAGATGTGAAAACGCTGTCAAAAACAAAGAAACACGAGCAGCTCAAGTATCAGTGACTGGATATTTTTTGAAAAAGTAAGAATTTTACAGTATTCCCAGTACTTTGCTGGGCCATTCATGAAAACAAGGCAGAGAACGTAAACGCGTACGCGAGGTAATGATTGAGTTCCAGAAACTGACAAATGCTTTTGTGATCGTAGAAGCTGTTCGGACCTTATTTAATGCTGTCTTCACCACTCCTTGCCAAATGCTAACTACAGTACTGCTGCATTTTTAAAATCTGATCTCGTGTTATCATTGCTTTATTTTGTTCATCAAGTGAAATCTGTGTCCTCTTGCACTCAATACATTAAAGTTATTGATTTAAACAAATTCTCTGGTAGAGCACAGCATTAGATCAGCATGGCTTCCCTGGTTTAAGGTAAAATCAATTTTCTGAATAATCAATGATCCAAATGAAATAATGCCTGCCCATCTCATTTGTATAACCGAGGTTCCTCTGTATATCCTTCCGTAAGTAAGGTGACCAATATTGTATACAGAACTCCAGATGCAGGTCTCGTTTGTGCCTTCTGTGAATGAAGTGTTGTTTTTCACTTTTATTTCAAGAGATACAGCATGATAAATGATTAAATTTAATTAGCTTTCTGAATTTCTTGCTGCACCTGCAAACTAACCTTTTGTGATTCATATACAAGGGCACCCAGATCCTTCTGCAACTCAGAGATCTGCAGTTTCTCACCATTTAGATAATATGTTTATTTGTTACTCTTCCTTCCTAAATGGACATCCTTCCTGTAGTGTGGTGACCAGAACTGTGCTCCAAATGTGGCCTGACCAAAATCTTATGCAGTTACCATATGTATTGCCAAGAGTATTTGAGAAGATTTGTAGCTCTGGTTGTGGATGAGGTTGTTGACTTGCTCACTGAGCTGGAAAGTTTGTTCACAGACATTTCGTCACCATGCTAGGTAACATCATCAGTGTGCCTCCAGATACACGAATAGCAAGTGGGACAGAACACCAATGCTTCACAGGAGGTGCACTAATGATGTTACCTAGCATGGTGACAAAATGTCTGTGAACAAACTTACCAACTCAACAAATCAACAACTTAATGACTTGTCAAATTTTATATTCTATGTCCTGTCATACACCTTCTTTACCATCTTATCTACTTATGCAGCCACTTTTAGGAAGATATGACAAGAACCCCAAGATCCTTTTGTATATCAATGCTGTTTAGGGTGTGGCCATTAATGTATACTCTTTGTTTTTGACCTCTTAAAATGCATCACCTCAACTTTCATGCTTACTTTTGTACTGTCAACAAATTTGGCAACCACGCATATAGCCTTTTTAAAACAAATGCACCAACTATCGTACTAGCGACTTCTCTGCAGACCCTAGAATTTCCTACTCATTGAAATGTATCTATTCCAGATGTTCTGAAATATTCCCTTGAACATCTGCCATTGAAGTTTTTTGACCTCTGTTTTTAAGCTAATTTGTCAATTCGCTTAAATTCACTTGAATTACTCTTAAATTAAATCTTCCATCCACTTAAATGTATCTGCCTCGACCATAAAAATATTTGAAGGTTCTGAATCCACTGTCTTTTGAGGAAGAAAATTACAAAGACTGAAATAAATAGTTAATAAATGTATTAGTCATTAATTATTGAAGCATTAAATTACATAATAAATTAAAATTAGTTTCATATAATTCAAAAGACTTAGAAAACTCTCAGAAATACAATTTGATGGCTTGAAAACAGTCCACATTACAGAAGAGGAAGTGCTGCAGGTCTTAGAAAATACATCCCTGGGACCTACTGTAAAGTGTTCGAGGACGTTGTGGGAAGTTAGGGAAGAAATTGCACGGTCTTTTGCTGAAATATTTGTGTCATCTATAAATATGTGTGAGTTACCACATGAATGGAGAGTGGATAATGTTGTGCCTTTTTTTAAGAAGGAGTGTAAGGCGAAGCCTGGGGACTATAGATCTGTGAGCCCAGCTTCGGTGGTGGGTAAGTTGTTGGAAGCAATTCTGAAAGACGCTATTTATATGCATTATGGAGAAGAAAGGAATGGTTCGGGATAGTTAGCTTGGTTTTGTGTTAGGGAAATTGATTCTCACAAACTTGATTGAGTTTTTTGTGGAAGTAATCAAGAAGATCAATGAGGGCGAAGAGGTAGATATTGTTTACTTAGACTTTAGTAAAGCTTTGATAAGGTTTTGCATGATGGATTAATTGGTAAAGTTAGATCATATGGGATTTGGGATGAGCTTGCCAATTGGATACAAAATTGGCTTAACAGCATTGTGGTGGATTGTGAGAAATAGAAAGACCTAAGGGTTCAAGTCGTTAATTCTTTGAAATTTGCATCACATATAGATAGGGTGGTTAAGGAGGTGCTTAGCACACTTGCCTTTATTGTTCAGACCTTTGAGTGCAGGAGTTGGGATGTTATGTTGTGGTTATACAAGACATTGGTGCATCCTCTTCTGGAATACTGTGTCCTGTTCTGGTTGCCCACGTATAGGAAGGATATTATTAAGCTGGAGCGGGTTCAGAAGAGATTTACCAGGATATTGCCAGGAATGGAGAGTTTGAAATATAAGGAGATTTTTTATAAGCTGAGACTTTTTTCACTAGAACATAGGAGGTTGAGGGATCACCTAATAAAGGTTTATAAAATCATGAGGGGTATAGACAAGGTGAATGGTCTTTTCCATTGAGTAAGCGATTTCAAAAGTGGTGGCATATTTTTAAGGTGAGAGGAGAAAGATTTTTAAAAAAATCATAACAGGCAATTTTTTTACACAGAGAATGGTTTGAGTTTGGAATAAATATCCAAAGGAGGTGGTGGGTGCAGGTACAGTTACAATGTCTAAAAGACATTTAGGTAAGTACATGAATGAGAAATGTTTGGAGCAAAATGATCCAAGCGCAGGCAGGTGGGACTAATATCTCAGAGCTCTAAAACATCTCACCATTTAGATAAAATACTTCTTTTTTATTTTTTTCTGCCAAAATCAACAATTTCACATTTTTCCACATTGTATTTCATTTGCCAGACTTTTACTTACTATCTTAATCGAACTATATACTTTTGTAGGTTCCTTACATCCTGTTCTTAGTACCAGTAAATATAGTTACCAATATGTTCACCCCCTTTATCCAAGTCATTTATCCAAATAATAAAGAGCTAAAGGCCCACACCACTCATGACATCCTGTTAGCCTGAAAAGGGGTCATTCATTCCAACTTCCAGTTTTCTGTTAGTCAGCCAATCTTCTATCCATGTAAACCCCTACACCTTTTATTTTCCACAATTACCTTAGATGTGACACCTGATCAAACACCTTCTGGAAATCTAAGTACAATACATCCACCAGTTCTCCTTTAACCACAGCACAAGATAATTCTTCAAAGATCTCCAATAAATTAGTTAAACATGATTTCCCTTTGACAAAACTATGTTGGCTCTGCCTGATTACCTTGAATTTATTGAAGGTCCCTATTATAAAATGTTTAAATGTAGCTTCTAACATTTTCCCTCTAACAAATGTTAAGCTAATGGGCCTGCAGTTTCTTGCTTTCTACTTCCCTCCCTTTTTGAATACAGGAGTTACATTAGCTATTTTCCAATCTAAGAGACCTTACCCAAACCTAATGAGTTTAGAAAATTTAAACCCAGTACATCAACTATCTAATGAGCTACTTCTTTTCAAACTCTAGGGTGAAATCCATCAAAACCTGGGTACCTTTCAAACTAGTCTTTCAGCCTTGTCTTTCTAACTGTGTCAATTTGCATGTGGCTCAGACAATAATCTAGGGATTGTGATCTTGAGGTTCTGCTCCTTAATTTGCAATTTAGCTCCTCATTCTGACTATGAATCATCTCTTTTGTCTTGTCTACATTATTGGTATCGACTGGATCATTTGATCTGGATCCTTTGTCTTCCCACTGCAAGTTCCTCTCCAGTCCTGACCAGCCGTCTCAAAGTCTGTCACAGGTAGACAACACAAATCTCAATTTGCTCTTTTCTGCAGTGAACTGTGTAATCCCCCTCATTATACCACCCCCTATAACCACTATATTCTTTCTTACTCAATAAAAACTGGAAGAATTGTGGATGCTGTAAATTATAAACAAAAAAGGAATTAAAACAGGAATTGCTGGAAAATTTCAGCATGGCTGGTGGCATCTGTGGAGAAAAATCAGAGTTAATGAGTCTGATGAGTCACTCAGCCCAAAACTCTGATTTCTCTCCACAGATGTTGCCAGACTTGCTAAACTTTTCCAGCAAATTTTGTTTTAATTCCTTCTTACTCCCTTTCCTTGAATAACTTGCTGTTATTAGCCAGTCCTTATATCATGGTCTGTTAGCTCTTCAACCCAGCAGTCAGAAAGAACCTCAAACCTGTTGGACATTAGAAAGGGCAAGGCTCATGTATACTATATTCATCACTCACTTTAATCTTATTTATACTTTTCACCAAGGCATTGTCAGTTACTTCACAGCCATACTCTCTGAAGTGTGAAATGTTCCTGACTAACTCTCTGAATGCATATGTAGCCTATCAAAGGCAGTGCATTCAGAACATCACACATACTCAGTCATTCATCTGTACAATGTCAGTATAACGTATTCTGATTTGTAAACGACATCTTTCAGATACATACCAATACCCACTTTGTCTATTCACAGTTGCTACACTATACTTTCAGGTAAGCTCTATGATCAGACTGAATCATTTTCCCTTTCATCAGCTGCCATTTGAGACCTAATTATATTATTGCACATTTACTGTTATATATTCTAACATGCATTACCTGACATTAATGCTCAATAAAACCCACCTGCTTGATCTCAGGTGACTGGCATGATTGGTTTGTCTCTGAAGATAACTAATCTCCTCTCTGCTCATTATATGTCTATATAGGTACATACTTTCAACAGGTTTAATGCTATTACTGCTTCCTCATTCCATATAATTACAAATATTCTGATTATCGTCAGGTACTGAATAGAACTCCTTGGAGCTCCACGAGTTATCTTATGACATTTAGCACAAACCTACACTTTCTGTTTTTTAGTTAAGTTCCAATACATCTGGACAATTTTTCATCTACTTCATGAACCTAAAATCTCTGTACCAGCGTTAATTGAAGAAGGCATCTTTCAGAAGAAACATCAATTTCATTTACTGAATTATCATCCTCCTCAACTGTAGGTTCATGAAGTAAAACTAATGAACAATTCTTTATTTTGTGACAGTGACAGTGAAGGAACTGCAATATTTTTCCAAGTCAGGATACTGAGTGGTTTGGAGAAGAAATTGTAGCTGGTGTTGTTGTTGTGCACCTGCTGCCCTTGCCCTTCTCTGCAGAGGTCATGGGTTTAGCAGGTCTTGTGGAAGTGTCAGTGCAAACTGTAGATAGTACAGGCTGTTGCTACTGTGACGAAAGAAGTGAATACTGAAGATGGGTGGATGGGGTGCCAATCAAGTGGGTTGCTCTGTCCTAAATAGTGTCAAACCTTTTGCATTGTTGGAGCTGCACTCATCCAGACAAATGGGGAGTATTCCATCACATTCCTGACTTGTGCCTTGTAGATCGCGCACAAGCCTTAGAGAGACAGGAAGTGAGTTATTTGCAACAAAGGTCATAGCCTTTGATTTACTGTTGCAGCCACAGTATTTATATGGCTGCTCCAGGTCAGTTGCTGGTCATCATAATATCCAGGATGTTGACAGTGTGAGATTCCATGATGATAATGCCACTGAATGTCAAAGCGCGATGAGTAAATTTTCTTTTGTTGCCAATGGTTCTGTAGTGGAAAAGTTACCTTATCGTATCAAACCTTGACTTAGTCCAGGTCTTGTTAAATATCGACACAAACTGCTTCAGTTCAGTGCTGAACATAAATCAATCATCAGCAAACATTCCCATTTCTGAAACAAAAACAAAAATAGGAATTGTGAGAAAAACTCAGCAGGTCTGGCAGTATCTATGGAGTTAATCAGAGTTAACTCTTCAGATCCATTGACTGTTCTTCAGAACTGATGGTAACTGGGAAAAGGTTGATATTTATGCAGAAGATGGGGTGAGGGTGGGACGTGAGTGAAGGATGGTTGGGATATAGCCCAAAGTGAGAGAAACATATTTTGCATAGTTTCCCCTTGTCTGTGTTGATTTCTTCCCACAGTCCCAAGAAATGCAGGTTAAGTAGGTAGGCCATGCTGAAATTATTTATAGTGTGCAGGGATATACAGGTTGGGTGATTAGCCATGATAAATGCAGGGTAATGGGGTTGGGTGGTTTCTCTTTGAAGGGTCAGTGCAGACTTGAGGGGCCAAGTGGCCTCTTTCTGCATTATACGGATTCCATACAGAGGAATCTTGATTATCCGAACGAGATGGGCAGGCACTATTTTGTTCGAATAATTGATTATTTGGATAACTGATTCAATGTCTCTCCCCGGGACTCGGAGTTTTCTGAAGGTTTCTTTTTCCTCGCTCTGCCTTCTTTGCTCCATTTCTCTGTCTCAGGGTTTTTTTCTGAGCAAACACACATCTAAATATTGTTAAGTCCTTCGGTAAAATTGAATTTTAAATTAAATTAAATTTCAGATTATTGTTAATGGATCTGCAGCACAGTTGAAGCCTCTCCCCACGGCTGCTTCACTTCAATGGGATTGACAGAGTGAGCACTTGCTGAGTCCCCTCCCCATTCAGGAAAGTAGGCAGCAGCACATAGTGCAGGAGCCCCCGCCCCCACATTGTGTGCTTTTAACTCACCATGTTTCCAGCCAGTGGATGGAGTGAAGCAGCCAGATGCTTCTTATCTCTTCGCCCCCAATGGGACTCCAGAACAAAATGAAGGAACAGAATGGAGATGGCAGCTGAACTGGACACCAAGACTGTTGCCTTTGGGGAGTGAGTGTCAAAATAGTACATACACACACACACACACACACACACACACACACACACACACACACACACACACACACACACACCTTTTTGCCAAGTTCCATCTCTACCCTGTAGAAAGCCATGTTGGAGAGATTATCAGGGGAAGAGGGGTGGAGAGACACCTCTGTGTAGAACTCCAGGGAAAATGTTGTGGGGAGAGAGAGAGAGAGAGCAGGAGGTCAGTCATTTGGAGATGGTGTATGGGCTCCCATTGATGTCCAGGACTGTTCTTGTCAGCATTTCAGTAAGCCGGGTTCAATTTTAATCATTGTAAACAAAAGACACGAGAAGTGTTAGTAACACCTTTTTGATGTAATTTTTCTATTGAGAAGTTGAGATCTTCTTCGGATTGTCCAAACTTCAAATAACAGATATTTGGATAATCAAGGTTCCTCTATATTTCTACAGATCCTGGTCCAGAAGTCTATTTCTTTACCATTGATGACATACAACTTCATTCAGATGAAGCTCCAGAAATATTCTGGTCTGCAGAAAAGCTGTTGGCCCACTCCAATCCTACATTCAGCCTCCAATACAACAGAAAGAGAGAATGCATCCTATACATGCTCCCAATGAGTTGAGAGTGCTGTTGGTGAATTCTTGCATCAAGTCAAAGAGATTTCTCAGGAAATGAGAGATGTGAGAAGAAGAGAATAGAATTACAATGGTTATGATTAAATGTTAATAGTTAAATGAGCTATTATGAAAGAATCCTGGGTCAGTGTAATGTGAAGGTTAGTTATGGTTATGGTCAGGGTTAGTGTGTGTGAAAGGAGCAAAGTCAGAGTGAAAGCAGGTCGCATTCAACTGAAATACGAGTCTGTAAGACATCCACAGCAAGTTCTATCTTATCCTGTCTTGTAAACAGTTATACTTCATGAAGTCTGTGAATGTAAACTTGGATGAGTGTTGACCTCACAGCACTAAACCAACATTCTATAGTGGATGCAATTTGCATTAAAGGACAGGTCACCAACATTATTTCTCCTCGTCAACTGCGTTACAACGTTCTAACACAACAGGGTGCTACGTGTATTGACTACATGAAACCAGGAGGAAGTTAAAATTCAAGACCTGGTATCGTATGTTGAGTTAGGACTGATTAATGATCTCATAGTGAAAGCACTCTTATAAATCTGCAACAATAATATGATTCAATATTATATTATTCTGTTTGAGGAGACAGTAGTCAGTCTGCGACAATTTTTGTAAATTTAAATAAAGGCAATTTTGATGGCAAGAAAGTCAAACTGGCTAAAGTGAATTGGTAAATTACATTAAAGGATATGTCAACAGAGATGCCGGAGCAGACATTTTGTGAATATTTCAGGATACAAAGAATGATATATTCCAACAGGTAAAGAAAATTCCAAGCGATAGAGCCACAATCCATAGTTAACTGGAAATATTAAAAGCAATATCAAGCTAAAACAATAAAAACAAAAAAATTGCAGATGTTGGAAATTAGTAACAAAAACAGAAATTGTTTGAAAAACTTAGCAGGTCTCGGGAGAGAAATCAGAGTTATAATTTCAGATCCAGTGACCCTTCCTCAGAATTGTTGGCAGCTGAGAACATGTTGGTTGTTATGTAGGAAATAGGGTAGGAGGAGGAAGAGGTGAGGAGTAAACAATAGGTGGGGATAGAGTCCAAAGAGAGAGAAGAATAGTTGAGCAGACAAAGGATTGGATAACAATCAGGTTAGAAGGGTGAATAGCTACTAATGTGGACTGTAAGTGGCTAACAATGGATTGTATTTAAGAGCAGAGTGTGTGGTATCCAGATATGATGTGTGCAAGTTGGGACAAGGACGTAGGGAAGCTCAAGCCTGAAAATTGTCGGATCCATATTGAGTCCAGAAGGCTGTCGGGTTCCCAAGTAGCAACTGAGGTGCTGTTCTTCCAGCTTACATTGAGCTTTGCTGGAGCACTGAGGCAATCCTGAGACAGAGATGCTGGCTAGGGAACAGGGTGGTGTGTTGAAATGGCAAGCAACTGGAAGCTTAAAGATGGACAGAGGGCTGTCTGCACAGACGTCCAGCCATTAAGACTTAGGTGTGACCATGAACTGCTGTTGACAGTGTAAAAATGCATTTAACAACTACACAAGAGACTTGAAAACAGATATATAGAAGTCAAAGTCATCAACATTTGTATAGATAGTCCTATTAAGAAAAAGGGCCTCTTCACCCATGCCACCAAAGTGTTCTCAATACGCATTTTCTTTTTCTCCCTCTCACTCTGTCCCAATATATTCCCTGATTCCGCAGTCAAGGTGAAACTAACCTGCTCTGATGTGGAGGCAGTTGCCCCTGGAGGTTTGATGCAATGACTTTCAGGTGATGCCAATGATCTTCTCGTCAGAGTCAAGTTAAACCACATCAGCTTCAAATTCCAAAGGTTGGGGTGGAGGGTGTGTTAGGGGCAGGGGGATGGGCATGACAGGGATGAGGTGAAGATCCTGGTCACCTCTTCAGTGTCCTGAGTGAAAACTGGCAAAAGGCTGCAGTTTGTGGGTCCACCTCCTGCCACACTTTGTGTTTCCTTGTGAGGAGGGAACACCTGCACTGGGGTCAACTTTTCATGTCACCCTGTTGTCATGCCTTTGGTCTGGAGACCAATAACTGGGCCAATGCAGTGCCTCTCCAACAAACACTGGGAGCAGTGGGCCTAGCTCCTAGTGAGAGCTGCCAACCTATCCATGGAATGAGTGACACTCAATTTAGATTGAGATTTTCAGGAGTGCAGGTAGAGCAATTCATACCTGGTTGGCTCATAATAGTCTGTCAAGATGGTGTCAGTTTGTCAATGGAACATTATACAATGTAATACTAAACTTAGAAGAAAAAAAACTGCAAAGATTATTTTCATAACAAATAACACTTCCCTCAAATCTCACAAAAGCTGGTTATCCTCTTTCACTTTTAGCTTTCAAACTGTACTTCAAGACTGATCTATCTGTAAATCTGAAATGCCACCATTAAGAAATAGTGTTGTGCCCAGCATAAATGCTACAGGATAGTGAAGTGTTGACTGGAAAGTAAAGCATACAAACACATCAGTGAGGAGAAGCTCTCAGGGAGAACAAAATTGAATTGAAACTTGCTGTTGAGCTTTTTATTATTAAAGAACAGGTTATTTTGTTGTATTTCCCTCAGGAATACTTACATTCTTTCATCGCTGTAATGGCATGGATGGTACTCTGTGTCTGACATAGTGCTTGAAAATGCTCCTACAAGACTGTTTTAAGGCTTTGCTGAGAAATGTATTTAAGTGAACTTTTTATCTTTGTTGCTGTATTCCCTTGATGTGGTTCTTAATTGGCGAATGAGGGGCCTCAATCAGTGATAGAGCAATAAGTCTGACCACATGGCCTTCCTACCCCATCTTAATTCTGGCAGAGGCAGCAAAATAACAGAGTTTAGGCACACCACCATTCTGCCTGTATATATAACCACCCTGGGTCCAAGAAGACCATGTGGGAGAACAAGAGACCTTGTCTCAAATTTAATGAAAGTTCTGTCATTCTTTGCTTAATCTGTCTGGTTTCTCACTCTTTCCCCACTGTTTTACTGCATCAAATTCTCATTCCTTCTTTCCCCTCATTTTACCTTTGTGACTCTTGTCTCCATCATGCTGTTCAGTAAAAGAAGCAGTTGTTGAAACATAGTTTTAAGCATTGTAAAGAAAGTCTTAATAATTGCCAATGTCTTTCTCATGGTATGTGCAGCACAACAAGTTCACCAGATGTTGCATTCACTGTATATTATATTCTATTAAATGTAAAGGTGCTTTTGTCCTCAAATGGTAAGGCCATCATTTTTTTTCTCAGGATTTGTCTTAGCCATTGAGTTTCTAGTTTGAGTACAATTGGAATAGCCTTTACCAAAGACAACTCTACTTGGAACTGTATTAAATCTGACACAGATTCATCAACAAGAATCCTGTCTCTTGAAGAATTTAATTTCAAAGCTCTTTAGTTAAAATTTTCCAATAATCTTTAGAGATCATTGAAAATATAGATTCCTTTGAATGCTGAACTCCTTTGTTAAAGTTTGCTGTTTCAATGATTATGTTTATATTTAAATTAAACTAAATATAAAATGCTGTTAAAACTTCTTCAGGGGATGTTTCCATCCTGGATAACTTTATAACTATGACTGTGAATACTTATTATATCATTCGCTGTAAGATCTATTGAATATAATAATATATTTATTTGTTAGCTTGCCATTTGAAACAAATCGTAGATTAAGATTTTATTGTTCCCTTGGTATCCAATGCTGTGTTCTGTTTGGTCCATCTCTGCCACTAAATCTTGGGAGCAACATTGTTTTTCTGCCATTTTTTCTTAATGTAGCTATGTATCATTATTACTTTAAAAATGTTTTAATCTGTTGAATGTTAATGTTTTCCTCAAAATCTTAGTGATTGAGAAATAAATCAATGCTGATGGCTTTAACATTGAGAGAGGTTAATCTATTTATGGGTCTTTAAAAGAAGAGGTACTTGTCTTATAGAAATAAAAATAGTTTATTGCACGAGTCAAACAGTCAGGGTAGGTAGGAATAAAGCAGAAAATGATGTAGGACTGCTAAATTAAACTGCATCTATTTCAATGCAAGAGGCCTATGATGGAAGATAATCTCAGGGCATGGTTAGGAAGATGGGACTGGGATATCATAGCAATTACAGAGACATGGCTCAGGGATGGACAGGACTGGCAGCTTAATATTCCAGGATACAAATGCTATAAAAAGAATAGAAAGGGGGGCAATAAAGGACAGGGAGTGGTGTCTCTGAAAAGGGATAATGTTATGGCGGTACTTAGGAAAAGTATTCCTGGGAATACATCCAGGGAAATTATTTTGGAGCAAACGAGAAATAGACAAGAACGATCACATTATTGGGATTGTACTATAGATCCCTCCCCCTGCTTCCCTGCATTCCACCCCCGCCCCCCACCACCTCCGCATTACTCCTGACTTTAGTCAGCGGGAAATTGAAAAACAAATTTGTAAGGAAATCTCAGTTACCTGTAAGGATGATAATGGTAGTGGATTTTAACTTTCCAAGAGTAGACTGAGACTGCCATAGTTTTAAGTGTTCAAATAGAGAGGAATTTATTAAGTGCGTAAAAGACACTTTTCTGATTCAGTATGTCAATGCACCTCCTAGAGAAAGTGCAGAATTTGACCTATCTTTGGGAAATAAGGGAGGGCAAGTGACGGAGGTGTCAGTGGGGGAGCACTTTGAGGTCAATGACCATAATTCTATTCATTTTAAAATAGTAAAGGAAAAGGATAGACAGGATCTAAAAGTTAAAGTTTTATATTGGAGGAAGATCAATTTTGATGGTATTAGGCAAGAGCTTTCAAGAATTGATCGGGGGCAGATGTTTCCAGATAAAGAGACGGCTGGAAAATGGGAAGTCTTCAGAAATGAGATAATGAGAGTCCCGAGACAGTATATTCCTGTTAGGGTGAAAGAAAAGGCTGGTAGGTGTAGGGAATGCTGGATAACTAGAGAAATTGAGATTTTGGTTTGGAAGAAGAAGGATGCATATGTCAGGTACACATCAAGTCAATCCTTAGAAGAGTACAAAGGCAGTAGAAGTATACTCAAGAGAGAAATCAGGAGGGCAAAAAGGGGACATGAGATAGCTTTGCCATTTGGATTAAGGAGAATCCAAAGGAATTTTTATAAATATATTAAAGACAAAGGGTAACTAGGGAGAGTATAGGACTACTCAAAGATCAGCAAAGCCGCCTATGTGTGGAGTGGCAGGAGATAAGGGAGATACTAAATGTGTATTTTGAATCAGTGTTTACCGTGGAGAAGGACATGATAGATACAGAATGTAAGGAAATAGTTGGTGATATCTCAAAAAATGTCCATATTACAGAGGAAGTGGTGCTGGATGTCTTAAAATGAATAAAATAGATAAATCCTCAGGACCTGATTAGGTGCACCTCTTGAACTCTGTAGAAAGCTAGGTAAGTGATTGCTGGCACTTTGCTGAGATATTTAGATTATTGATAGCCACAGGTGAAATGCTGGAAGACTGGAGGTTGGCTAACATGGTGCCACTATTGAAGAAATGTCGGAAGGAAAAGACAGGGAACTATAACCTGACATCGGTGGCGGGCAAGTTGTTGGAGGGAATCCTGAGGGACAGGAGGTATGTAAAAAAGCCAAGGATTGATTATAGATAGTCAAAATTGCCTTTGTGAGTGGGAAGTCAGGTCTCACAAACTTGATTGAATTTTTTGAAGAAGGAACAAAGAGGATTGAAGAGGGCACAGCAATGGATGTGATCTATATGGACATCAGTAAGGAGTTTGAAAAGGTTCCTCATAGTAGACTGGTTAGGAAGATTAGATCACATGGAAAGCAGGGAGGACTAGCTATTTGGTTACAGAACTGGCTTGAAGGTAGAAGACAGAGGGTGGTGGTGGAAGGTTGCTTTCTAGACTGGGGGCCTGTGATGCAAAGAAGTGGACCCAGCACCAATCCTTGTGACTGGGCCTGTGACCCCCAGTCACAAGGATTGGTGCTGGGTCCACTTCTTTGCATCAACTATATAAATTATTTGGATGTGAAAGTAACAGGTATAGTTAGTAAAGTAACAGATGACACCAAAATTGGAGGTGTAGTGGATAACGAAGAAGATTACCTCAGAGGAGAACGGGATCTTGATCAGATGGGCCAATGGGCTGAGGAGTGGCAGATAGATTTTAATTTAGATAAATGTGAAGTGCTGCATTTTGAAAAGGCAAATTAGGGCAGAACTTATAAACTTAACAGTAAGATCCTTGGGAGTGTTACTGAATAAAGTCACCATGGAGTGCAGGTTCAGAGTTTCATGAAAGTGGAGTTGCAGGTCGAAAGGATAATGAAGAAGGCATTTGGTATTCTTGCCTTTATTGTTTAATTAGAGTTGAGAGGTCATGTTGCTGATATACAGGACAATGGTTAGGTCATTTTTGCAATATTGCATACAATTCTGGTCTTCCTCCTATAGGAAGGATGTTGTGAAATTTGAAAGAGTTCAGAAAAGACTTATGAGGATGTTGCCTGGATTGGAGTATTTGAGCTATAGGGAGAGGTTGAATAGGCTGGGGCTGGAGTGTTGGAGGCTGAAGGATGACCTTACAGAAGTTTATAAAATCATGAGGGTCATGGATAGGGAAAATAGATAATGTCTTTTCCCTGGGGTAGGGGGGTCCAGAACTAGAGGGCATAAGTTTTGGGTGAGAGCGGAATTATTTAAAAGGAACCTAAGAGACACCTTTTTCACACAGAGGGTGGTACGTGTATGGAATGAGTTGCCAGAGGAAGTAGTGGAGGCTGGTACAATTGCAACATTTAAAAGGCATTTGGATGGGTATATGAATAGGAAGGGTTTGGAGGGATATGGGGCAAGTGCTGGCGAATGGTACTAGATTAATTTAAGAAATCTGGTCAGCATGGACGAGTTGGACTGAAGGGTGTGTTTCCATGCTGTACATCTCAATTACTCTCTGAGAATATTAAGTACTAGTTACAATGGCCATTCAAATGCAATTAAAAAGACTATCAGAATCCAGAGATAACATGTCAGTCTCCATTGAGAAATCATTCTGGATTGCATACTCTCTATCCAAAACTATGGGACATCATTAGATTGGGTGGAGCTATCACAGCTCCAATACTAACCTTTTCAGAACCATGATCTTACAGAACCACCTCATTGAGAACAATGATGAGATAACCATGCTTAAAGAGCTCAAAAAGCAAACTGTTCAATTTGGTCAAATCTAAACACCAACAAAGTAACAGCATGACAATGATTTTGCAAGATGTTCAATTTATTCAATGGTGACAGACTGGCAAATGACAGGTCAGTTTGCAGACTACCATTATATTAACCACACACACACTGCTCTAATGTGGCAGTTAACATATTAAGGTCAGTGCTCCACAACATCAAATGTAAACAATATGATCAATCTGACCAATCCTAAAAAAAGAATTATCACTCTGAATCACCTACTCCTTATATCCATCCATTTTTCTCTTCTATTTTTCTAGAATACCTATGTTGCTGGTTAAAAGTTATAACATTTTCAAAATAAGAAGCTGTCATTGACGATATCTAAATGGTTAAACACCAATGTTACATCCAGTGGAATTTAACAGGAAGAGATGTAATGTGAGCACTGCCAAAGAATTATATCTTTAAATACTCAATTTCCAGTGAATCCATCATGCTTATAATGCCATGAAGTCAGGTAAAAAAAAATCACCCTTCCACACTTAATCCAGAGTAAATATAAGATGGGTATTTGACCCCTTACAATTTGGATTCCATGCTTGAAACATGACAAACTGCAAGTAAGTCAATAAATGGTTACCTGCCATGTCCAAATAAAAATCTTGATTTTGGATTCAACTGGGAAAGGTCTCTGACCTAAAGGACTTGGTAGAACTTTGCTGCATGAAACGGAGTTAATGACAAAATAAATAGTTCTGGACATTGAAAATCACAAGTTATGGAACAGGGAAGGATTCAAGAATAATTATCAAGGGGTACCTGAAATTCAATAGTATTTTCAGAAAACATAGATTTAAAAGCCTCTAGAACGAGGTGATTTTTCCTTAAAATTTGCTTCATATTTAATTGGATGTTGTTTTCATAAGATAATAATTTCTCAGGAATATTGTTTGAGCAGAAAACATTAATTTTGAAAGAAAACACAATAAACGACTAAGGTGATACATTGTACTTCTATTGATAACATAAAGCAAAAGTAGCGTTTTTAATGGAATGTGCCTTTGTAACTATCCCTTTTGTGTAATAGCTCATCATGGTGTTTCCACTAACTGAAATGCTACTGGAAGGAAGAAAGACAGTACTTCTCCGTACACTTACAGCAGAACTGTTTGCAGGTGAGATTCTATTTTACATGCAGTAGACCCAGATGATGCTTTTTCTCCACCAATATTCTGGGTCTTGGAGCTTGTGTGCTTTTTGGCTTCTGAGCACATTTCCAGAAAGTAAGTGGATTAAAAAGGATTTGAAGTAAGTTATCTAGCTGTTTCTGTGCTGCCAGGCACATCCCCAGCCAGGTACTCATGTAAACCTCTCAAGTGATGATCTTGGCATTGAGTCCTACGCTGAGATTTCTTGGCAGGAGGCACCAACTTGCTTCTCTGGGACCCTGGTACATCAGAAACGTTTTTTTTAAAAACACAGGCCACTTAGTAAGTCAATGTGTACTGCTGCTAAAAAGCATAGTCACTGTTATAATAGGATAGAATAAAATAGCTTTTATTGTCACATATACTCAATAAGTATAGTGAAAAGTTTATACACCACCAATTACAGCACCAACTTAGATACAAATACTTAGGCACAGCTTTCTTTCTTTACAAGACCATAGATGACAGAGAAAGATAATGCTTAGTGTCACAGATATAAAAGTTCAGTACAACAAACCATGCTGGCACCTAGCTTCGAATCCGCACTGGGTCCTGCTCCACACTGCACTGGTGACTCGCCACACTGGGAGGCCACTGCAGGAGGAGGCTGCTGCATCAGGCCAGGAATCATCACTGGAGAGCAGGAATCGTCGCTCACCGGAGACCGGGAATCATCACCAGAGGCCAGAAGTCATCAGTCACCAGAGGCCAGGAATTATCATTCACTGGAGGGTGGGAATCATCACTCACTGGAGGCTGGGAATTGTCGCTGGTGGCGGGAAGTCAAAGAGAAAAACAGAAGAAGAAGGAAAGAAAGCACTGAGAGGAAGAAAAACAGAAGAATAGGAAATAAGAAGAAGGTGGGAGGATTGGATGAGCTCTAGTTATAATGTCCTACTTCTCTGCCATCTTGAATAAACATGTTGATAATCATTTATACAAGGTTGGTTCTGGAGTTGAGGGGGTCAGCTGATGAGGAGGGACTGAGTAGACCGCAATTATATTCATTGGAATTTAGAAGAATGGGGGAGGATCTTATCAAAACATAGAAAATTATGAAGGGAGTAGATAAGACAGAAGTAGAGAGGATGTTTCCACTGGTGGGTGAAACAAGAGGGCATAGAGGGAGCAGATTTAGGACTGAATTAAGAAGGGACTTATTTACCCAGAGAGAGTTGTGAATCTATGGAATTCCCTGCCTTGAAATTCCCTGAATTGTTTGAACAGTAAAGGAATTGAATTGCGTGGGTCAGTGGAGCTGAATGGTGGAGCGTGCTCAAAGGGCCAGAGGGCTTACTCCTGCTCCTAGTTCTTATGTTCTTATCAATGCAAATAAGCTTATAAAACTGGTGGCTAACCCTATCCATCAGTTTGAGCATTGAGTTGATTGTGGAAAGAAATGTTGAGTTCGATACTGGGAAGACACTTTGCTCTCCTTTACAAAATGGATGATGGTATGTTTCTGAGCACAGAGGTTGCACTACTGGAAGATAATTTAGTTCCTCATCTGTGGTTCCATTGAATCTGTATCTTAGCAAGGTGAGGTTTGATTTTATTGCTACATGAGACATAGCTATGAAATGACGATATTGATACAGAACTCAATGGTGAGGTTTATTGGTAGTAACTGTTAGTTTGCTTCTCCAAGGTATTTTTTGAAATGAAAATTAATGTGACAATGGTTAGCAGAAGGCAACAATACATGAATAATTCATTTTAAGTGTGCAAATGGCTGTAGTTTTTTGCAGGGTTGCACTGCTGTCCAGATTACGTTGTTGCCCTCATGGGAAAATAATGATTACAGCCCCTGATGTTACTGCAATCTACTTCTTTATTCATCATTCAGTCAGTTTAACGCTGCAGCATAAAATCACATCAGATTACAAATAAAGCTGTCTCAGACTCATTACTGAGACTTAGGTATGACCTGGAGAAAGTGAGGTCTGCAGATGCTGGAGATCAGAGCTGAAAATGTGTTGCTGGAAAAGCGCAGCAGATCAGGCAGCATCCAAGGAACAGGAAATTCGACGTTTCGGGCATAAGCCTGAAGAAGGGCTTATGCCCGAAATGTCAAATTTCCTGTTCCTTGGATGCTGCCTGACCTGCTGCGCTTTTCCAGCAACACATTTTCAGCTTAGGTATGAGCTGCACTGGTTAGGAAAACTGGCCAAGCTTCAGTTACTGAGCTGGGTCCAATCTTCTGTTCTGAACTCTGGACTCCATGTCCTGCTTCTGGAATAGTTGTTCCTAGGTTATGCTGCCAATGCTTTCAAATCACTTATTTCTATATGCTTTCTCTTGAAATGTCCAGAAAATTCAACTCTCACCTCAGACCATTGTGACTCTAAGATCATCTATCCAAGGATCATAAAGATAAGTAATTTAATAGCCTTGATAACCACAAATGTTATCTACCTTGCTCTGTTGGCTATTATTCTTGTGAAGCTGGCCACTCTTGTCCATCATTCATAGAATCATAGAATCCCTACAGTGTGGAAACAGGCCCTTAGGCCCAACAGGTCCACGCAAACCTTCCAAACATTATCCCATTCCTCATTACTCTGCATTTATCCCAACCTACACACCCCTGGACATTATGGACAAATTGGCATGGCCAATTCACCTAACTTGCATATCTTTGGATTGTGGGAGGAAACGGAAGCACCTAGAGGAAACCCGCACAGACACGGGGAGAATGTGCAAACTCCGCACAGACAGTCACCCAAGGTTGGAATCGAACCCAGGTCTCTGGTGCTGTGAGGCAGCAGTCCAAACAGTGAGCCATCATTCCTGTAGAGACTTAGCTGTTAACAAATCTGGCAGACTGTCAGAATCAAGAAGCAAGCTATTGTAACAGTATTGATTTCAGTAGATAATTTAATAATGTCAAAAGTACAAGGTAAAAAGACTTCAGTTAGATTGAACTTCAAGAGGAAGATTATTCTTCCAAACATGTTATGGAAGAAGTTTTGTGCAAATTAACCACTTGTTTTGTACCGAACTCATTGGAAAATTCGCTGAATTGCAATAAACTGAGAGATAGATTGTGATGTGCTGAGAATTTAGTTTCAAAATCACTGAAGCAGAAGAATACAAATTCAATTTCATAGTTTTGATAAGAAATGGGAAATACATCGGATTTTGGTCACCTTATGTAAGGAATGAATGGATAGTTGTTGGCCATTAGCTTCTTAAACCTACTCCATCATTCAAGTGGGTTATGGATGATCTGTATCTTAAACGCTTCAAGATGATTTGGTTCTGAACCCTTCCCGATCCATCAATCTCACTTTGGCATTGTTAATTGCGCAAATCTCCAATTTTCTTGGAAAGACAGAGTTCCAGATTTACAATGCCTTTTGTGTAAAGAAGTATTTTTTTGTAAGATCCTGATGGCCAAACTTTAACTTTGAGATGGCTAGGTAAAAGTGAGGACTGCAGATGCTGGAGATCAGAGTCTAGATTAGAGCAGTCTTGGAAAAGCACAGCAAGTCAGGCAGCATCCGAGGAGCAGGAAAATCAACGTTTCGGGGAAAAGTCCTTCATCAGGATTACAGCCCAATTCTGGATTTCCTGACTAGATTGCTTAAAAACTTCACTGTCACCCAAGAAAGAAAGAAACAGAGATAAATGAAACAAAGATGGCATCTGTCTTAGTAATCCTAATTCTTAGCACTATTCAATACAGCTTTAAAGCTTTTATGCCAGACTGATTTCATTTCTACTGATAGAAGTTTTGACAAGGTTAATATTGAATCTCAAACTTCAGTTCAGCAATGACAAGGAGAAAGTAATCTCCTTCGTGAGGTCTGAATAACTGCCTGAGTCTGTGCACAATTGCACAAAAAACTCAAAATAACTTTTGCTTTCTCATCAGTAGAGGATGAAACAATACTCCAATGGATCGCCATGACATAATCTTACTAGAACATTTGTACTCTGGCTTTCTTTATATTGTTTTTGCATTTTGACAACATTTTCAAATATTATCTTATTTTGTGAATAAAATGTCTTAGCTGGATACTAATGCTGGCTAAATAATCTGTCAACAAAAGTACAATAGTAGACAGCAGTGTCAAGAATTGGAAAAACAATCCCAAAGAATTGCAGATGCTGAAAATTAGAAACAGAAATTGCTGGAAAATATCAGCAGGTCTCCTCACATCTGTGGAGAGAAAGCAGAGTTAAGGTTTCAGGTCCAATGACCCTTCTTCAGAACTGATTGTAGCTAGGAAAGGTAAGAACAAATTACTGCGGATGCTGGAATTCTGGAAACAACAAATGCTGGTGATCATAGCAGGTCAACCAGCACCCATGGAGAGAGAACAAGCTAATGATTCGAGGACAGATGACTCGTCATCCAGCTCAGAAAGGTTGATATATATGTTAAAGAAAGGTGAGGAGAGGGGGAAGGAGATGGAGAAAGGTGGAGAAACACAGTCGAGCAGACAAAGGAACAGGTAAAGGTCAACCTGGAAGAATGAATAGCTGCTAATGTGCCATTAGTGGCTAACAATAGGTTGTTTGTGGTAGCAGCCCCTGTAACAAGCAGCAAATATAATAGACTAGATTGAGTGAAGTGCAGGTAAACTGCTGCTTCATCGGGAAGGTATTCCTGGGGGCTTGGATAGTGAGGAGGGCAGAAACAAATGGGCAGGTTTACATCTTATGCAATTGAAAGGGTGGTGTCGTGGGAGTGGGGAGATGTTGGGTAGGGGAAAGGTGTGAACCAAGAATAGTCCCTGTGGAAGTTTGGCAATGTAGGTGAGGGGCATATGCATTTCATAGTGGCATCTCGCTGGAGTTGGCAGAAATGTTGGCTAATGATCCTTTGGGTGTGGATACTGATGGGATAGTATGTCCGGTTGAGGGGGAGGAGACTGTTGTAGAAGGAGTTAAAGGACCAGTTGATGACAGGCTTAGCCAGGCAGAGAAGGGCGGTGGTGGATGGGGACAGTTAAGGCTTTTTTTTTCCCCAGGAAGAAGCAGAGAGCCCTGAGACCTATTTCCCATTTCAAACAAACTTCCACTGAGATAAGGCTTTCATTAGTTTGCTACTTTCATATGAAGCATTAATTAAGCCAGCATACTGCCAATTATAGAAGAACAGCAATGTGTCATTCATCCTGTAAATATAAGAAAGTACAGAAACCACAGAAAAATAGAATCTTCGTTTAATACATGGTGTTTCAAAAAACTTTCCATTTTCTAACGTTTAAGTACTGTTACTGCTGTGATGTTTACCTCCAGTAGGGTATTTTTCTGAAGGTAGCAATACTTTGGTTACCTCTCATAATGTAAATATGGGGGTAAATATCATAGTCTTGAACAATCCAACAGACATTTATTATAACCGCCTTTAATGTGCAATCAGTACCTTGACAGCCACACCACTGTCAGGCACTAATATTAAGATATTAAGTCACATAGAGTAGCATTGAATAGCATGCTTCCAGTGATATCCTGAGGATTATTGCTTGTTAAACACCTTATTAACAACACATATCATTAATATGCAGCCTTCTATCTCTCCAAACATGCTGTACAAGTTGACATTGAGAATTCTCAACATGGAAGTTAGAATAGGTAACTGGCAAATTCAGCTCTTCACTTAGTCCAAAAGATCTCCGTGTTCGACACAGAGCATAAATATTCAGGGAATGTTCTACGGGCTCCAATCACATTCCCTTCACATCCGACATGGATCAGCCCCTAAGAAACCACATGACACATCTTTGATCCACTTACAGAGAGCTTCTGTACGTCAATTCTGCACTTCAGGCAGCACCGGCAAGTATTATTGTAACACTGCAATAAGGACACTGTGTGCTCAGGGACATGCACCCAGCTCATGGACTCAACACAGCTGCATCTCTCAGCTCTTCTTCACTCGCTGTCATTCATTCACACATTTTGAGCCTAGTTGCTTGATCAAAGGACCCCTTCCTTTCATTGACTTGGCTTGTCTTTTTGCACTTTGCCCCCTCAGCCAAGGATACCAGGCTGAAATTGCTGGTTTCTTGCTTTGCCATTTAGCACAGACACGAAGTCAGGAGACTTGTCACGATTATCAGCAATCCTCAGTCAAGTCAAAAGAAATGGATTTGTTGACAGAATCCTGAAATAATAGGTTAACCTCCAATACCAGCCCAGGAATTCGGACATGATCAGTCTGCCATTCAGAGTGATCAGAATCAGCATCTTCTCAACATAAAAGGTGAAGTGCCTGAGGCTGGACTGACGATCATGTGTCCTGACCCTGGACTTCTTGGGCCCAAGGGCCTGTTTCCACACTGTAGGGAATCTAATCTAATCAAAAAAGGCATTTGGACAAATACATGGATAAGGAAGGTTTAGAAGGTTTAGACGGCTATGGGCCAAATGCAGGGAAATTAGGTTAGTGTGGAAGGACATTTTGGTAAGAATGGACCAGTTTGGTCCAAAGGGCCTGTCTCTGTGCTGTAGAACTCTATGATCTCTCTGCATTCAGTACAGACCATCATTAAACTTACATGACAGACAATGAAGTGATGCACAAAACAGCACTTCAGTGTGGTAGTACTAATATCGTCTAGGCTCTGGCGAAAGCACCAAAGCACTAACAGGCATGGCATGGCTAGGCAGGGATGCTGCAATCATGTAAGTGAATGTTAAGTGTACAAGCGCGACAACTCACAGCGCCTGAAGACCCGGGTTCAATTCCCGACTCAGGCGACTGACTGTGTGGAGTTTGCACGTTCTCCCCGTGTCTGCGTGGGTTTCCTCCGGGTGCTCCGGTTTCCTCCCACAGTCCAAAGATGTGCGGGTCAGGTGAATTGGCCATGCTAAATTGCCCGTAGTGTTAGGTAAGGGGTAATGTAGGGGTATGGGTGGGTTTCGCTTCGGCGGGTCGGTGTGGACTTGTTGGGCCGAAGGGCCTGTTTCCACACTGTAAGTCTAAAAAAAAAGTCTAAAAAAAAGAGCAAGCAAGCAGCCCTGAGATGCATTGTCGTTCAATCCTTTAACTGTGTGCCTGTCTGTGTGCACAGTGTCCCTGCTGCATACATTTGACACTCATTTCAGGCTTACCCAGCAATGCAAGTCATCCTTGAGTGGCCTGCATGTGTATTAGTGAATTGGCATGATGCGTGGGAGGGTTTGAGAAGTGTTAATTGCCAATATCTGCCCTGAAATGCAGCATGTTTGTACACAAAACAGAGGTCCTTTAGGATAAGCAGTGAACTGAATTCTCCAGACACCAGCTCTGATTGCCATGTTAAATCTTCCCAACATCTAGTTTGTTTGACTCAATTGCTATGATTGGATACTGCATGTTAGTGAGATATGTTGGACTGTTAGCAAGGTAGTTAACAACTAATAAACCCTCTTAATTGGCAGCTTATTCCTGCCTAGTGGGAAAATTCCTGTGCTATTTCTTAAATGTGTAAAAGTTGAAGCAAGATGCTGCTCGTCAAGATAAGCCTCTGGACTTCTCATCTGATTCGATCACAAATCTTGCCATAACCACATCACTCAGACCCTAATAAGATTTCATTCAATGTTTTGATTTAAGAACATTCAAATTTGCTTCTAACCATAGAGAGGATTATCATGAAATATGACACTGCAGTTGGTTTATAGACAAATGCACTTGTGACATTAAAAATATGATTAATAAAGTCCAGCTTGTAAATATGTGATGATCCAAACTTGTCCCAGTCCTTTGCTATCAATTAAAAATACTGCAAAAAGAGACAGGAAGGATATTTTCACAATATTTCCTCAATACATGATTAAAAAAAGCAAAAGCAAAAGCAGCTTTAGTCCACCACCCTACAAGAGCTGCATACTGCTCCAATTCTGAGACACTTCTCCCAAGCATCCTTGAATGGCACCATATTATACAAGCGAGCTGGGAGAAAGTGAGCACTGCAGGTGCTGGAGATCAGAGTCAAAGAGTGTGGTGCTGGAAAAGCACAGCCAGTCAGACAGCATCCTGACCATATTGTACAAACTGCAAATGTGTTGCTGGTCAAAGCACAGCAGGCCAGGCAGCATCTCAGGAATAGAGAATTCGACGTTTCGAGCATAAGCCCTTCATCACAAACTCATCAGTTAATTGTTAAATCTTGTTACCCCTTTGCTTGTTTTTAGTTCGTTCTATAGTTGAAGGAAAATGCAATGAGATAGTGTGCAGTTCATGGAGATGTTAAACACACTGCAGCTATTATATGCAACTGGAGGCTGTTTGAAATTGTGTGGAACAGTGTTGGCACATCTCACAAATTACAAGGACACCTGATGTACTACATTATCATTAAGTTTACATTTCAACAAATTTGACTTTGAATAATTAATTTACTGAAACAACTGATCAGATAATTGAGCCAGTAGATTGCATTGTCGCATTTACTTCGAACGTAACTGTTGGCTAATCAGGTAGGCATTGAATAAAAATAGTCCAATGTATTTGGGAGTTTGCTAATTCAAGCAGAACCATGGTACTAGAACCAGATGAGGTGCAGTATGGATGTCAATGCAGGTTTGGCTGGGCAGTCAGTGATGCACGGGTCTGAAGTTGCAGAGGTCACGTGTAAGGAGGACGGGTCAATAAATTCTCCAAGAGCCAGGCCAACATGTTTAATGGTAGGCTTTTAAAAAAAAACATTATCTTCTTATCACTTGCTCCTCCCTTAAAACAAAAGAACTGCTTTCAAATTATGCTTCCTTTGTAATATTTCCATATATCAGTGTACCCTCTGTTCTCTAGTCCTGCAACAATGTAGCTGAACAGCTCTGACATTTGGAGGGGAGTCTTAAATGAATGCTCTGAGGAGAGAAGTGAATAAGACCATGAGAGGCATGGAGAGGGTGAATGTGCTCAGTCTCTTTCCCAGGATTGGGAAATCGAGGACTGGAGGGCATCAGTTTAAGGTTATAGGGGAGAGAATTAAAGGGAACCTGAGGGGCAACCTTTTTTTTACACACAGGGTGGTACACGTATGGAGTGAGCTGCCAGCAGAAGTGGTTGACCCGCGTTCATTAACAACATTTAAAAGGCGTTTGGACAAATACATGGGAAGGAAAGGTTGAGATGGATATGGGCCAAGTGCAGGGAAATGGGGTTAGCGCGGAGGGATATTCTGGGCCAAAGGGCCTGTCTCCATGCTCTAGGACTATGACTCTATGAAGGAAAAGGAAATCAGCTTAATGAATGATAAGAAACATTAACATGGGAACGTTTTGCATATTTATATTTGTTGAAATCTTTCTCTTAAACTTTTTCACTGCTGTTGTTTATCCAGGGATTGTAAACACCATAAAATAAAATTCACCAGGGACTAATGTGTACCTATGATAGAATCAGAAAATACATCAGAAGTCAGGCAGCATAAATGGAATGATAGAGACACAGAATTAATGTAACAGGTTGAAGGCATTTATTCAGAATCATTATCTGTCACTTTGCCAATTGGAACATTGAAATGGCCTCAAGAGCCAAGTTAAATTGAGGCAAAAGCAGGGCCATGCTGTTTGGGAACTGAGTCGACCAATCCTTTACTCCCTTCACCGTGAGGATAGATTGCTTGAAAGTGCTGGTCCAGACGGGCCAGGGCGTGTGCAAAAACTTGGAAAGATCACATCACCAAGGTGAGGCAGAAACTAGGCATTTGGGAGCACTGCTCCCTCTCCATTCCAGGTAAAAACCTTGTCATCTGGTGTGAGGTACTCTCGCTGTGGTTGTAGGTGGCTACAGGTCTGGCTCATTCCCTGAACATGTGCTGTTGCAAACACCTAAGCCATCTTTCATTTCACCTGGAGGTCCAAGATGACTATGCCCACAGGGACACCAAGTACAGAGCTTTGGGTAAGGGAAAGAAGGACATACCCAATGCTGCCCTCACCCTGATGGCCACCTACATGTGTGGCTGCATCAAGCTGTGTGCAGACCCTCAGTACACAAACACCAAGTGTCACTATGTACTGAGGTTCTCTTTGTCCTCAGTGTACCGAAGGATGGGCCTGGCCTCGGTGCCGCAGAATGTTCCAAGTAGTTGGACTGTTATGTATCACCTGCCCTTTATGGAGAAATTTGCAAAGAAAATCCCCTTTGACCACGGGCCCATCAGAAAGTGTTCAGCACATCGTGTCCTTGAGCCCCTGTGGGAAAAGAAGAGGGTGGATCCTGTCGTATTGTTTCTTGAGCTGACTGTCATTGGTAGAATGCCACTAGAACTTCCCAACAAGCACCAAGGCATTGCTTGGCTGGTGGTAAGAAGGGCACTGCCTGTGATATCATTCGTGTTAACCTGGATTCTATGCACCACCACATGCTGCCCTTGAAGTGGCTGTGGCTGAGGAGGTGGTATGAGAAACTGTCACACATCTCCCTCTGGAAAGTGCCTCTGCAAAGAAATGTCTGCAGTGATTTTTGTTAAGGTTTGTCCCACATAGCTCCATGCTGCAGAACTCTCAGGTCTGTTCCCAGGGATGCGTACCGAAACAACCATCAATTGTGCCTGGAGGACCATCAACCCAGCAAAGGACACTCTTTGGTCTGCTGAAAAATAGCTGATCCTTCAGAGCAAGAAGTTGACCTCAACCGAGTGCTGCAGACTGGCACATTCCAAGGTCCAGGACTATGTGCTGAGGGATGTACTAAAGCTTGGAACAGTGGGGAAAAATCACTGTCTGAGGTCTTTCTGCCAAATTTAAATGGGGTTCATTTAGTTATTGGACCCCTATTAGTGCCTCAAATATATGTAAACATAATCTAGCATAACTAAGAAATGCCTTGGATTTCTTTTTTGGATCGAGTCAAATTCTAGTAAATTTTCGTTCTTTCATATGCTAATGTACAGAATCAGACTGCTTTAGTGACTATGTATGTATATATTCTATGAATAAAGTATATTTTTGGAATAAAAATACTTAATCAAAAGATGATCAATATGGTAATGAATATTCCCTAAATAGGAATTTAGAATATTAGGACAGCTGGTTGTCCGGGACACAGAAGGAAAGAGCTGTTGCAATTTCTGGTCATTGTGTCAAGCCTCAGGAGGCTGTGAAACTGAAAACAAGGAGAAACCATCTTCATAATTCATGTCTACCATCTGTTCCACACTAATGTACAGTGTATTCCAATCTCAGCCAAATCTGGGTTCTCAGTAATGAGATAGAGGGGACAAATATCAAGGATTGCTTATTAATAGAAATACCGATTGGCAATCACCAGCAGACTCAAAATGTTTTTGTCTAGCTACTACAATAGTCATGCCAATGCAAAATGGTTTTGTTCATGCAGTACAGGGGTCTCATGATCACAGAGAGTCATCAGGGAAACCATGTTCAAGGATGAGGATTGAATGCTGTCGTGCTAATTCTTTGACCTGCATTCCCTGTACCTCTGGCTGTCAGCTTGGAGTAATATAACACCCTGATACAGAAAATCTAGAGTCAACATTTAGTGTGGAGTTGTATGAAGTGGAGCAAGACTCCTTAGAGAAATATGCAACTCTGAACAATCCATTTTTCTAAATGTTTTGAAAGGTAATTTGATGCTTCTTCTAAAACAGATTAACTTATAAATGATGCAAATGGCAAGATGTGAGTTGGATGTTGAAGTCAGAAACAGGACAACTTTTCTTGGCGTCCAACAAAATAAATTTGGAAGTGAAACATCAAAGTTCAGCCAAACCATGAATTCAATTGCAGTTCTGAAAAAGGATCACTGGGTTTCAAGCATTAACTCTGCTTTCTCTCTACAGATGCTGCCAGATCTGCAAAGATTTGCCAGAAATTTCTGTTTTTTGTTTTAGATTTCTAGCATCTTCAATTCTTCATGTTTGATTTCTATACTTGAAAATCATGATTTTACGTGAAAAGACCTTACGTGAATAATTGCTTCCAATGGGAATCAATGTTCAAGCTCTACATAAGTTCTGTAGGGCATAGAGAGAAAAAGAATTACTATCTAATGTGAAATGGAGTGTTTTGAATGACTAAAATCTTATATAGATTAATGAAATAATTATAAGTACAGTCAATTATGTGATAACGTGGTAGTTCAGTTCTCGTGCAATCCGATGTTATAAGAAAATCATGTAATGGCAGCACCGTTTAAACTAATGGAGCTGAAATCACGTTATGACCAATGCACGCGTTAAAACTTCACGCTTTAGAAACAGTGTGCCCAACTAGTCAATCATGTTATAGCAAATCCAAGTTAATGAAATGTGCATTATAGCAGAAATGACCTGTATAAATTTTAAGATACCTAAGTTAGAGAAAAATGGAAGGTTTTGATTACAATACTTTATGTAACAACCTCTTGCAATGGATGCTCTCTGACTCTGGTGACAGGAGACCACTACCTGACATTTGATTCAGGAAGCCTTTGTTCATTGGGTTTCCGGACGTCTGTTGGTGCCATCTCTTGTTCCTGATTGCATCATGCCAGCTGTCTGGCGACATCATTTTTTTGGGGCTGCGTCATCCCTTCTTGCTGGCTGCCTCCAGCTCCGAGGCCACTATTCATTGTGGCTACTCACCATGGCAGGCTGCCAGTCCATATGGATCTCACGCGCCACCTATGCTGTTTCGCTGGCTGCAGGGTGAAATCTGTCATGGAGACACCATAATTTCAGCTGCTGCCTTTGAGGGAAGAGTAGAGGCTGTCACAATCGTTCCTGGCTGGTGTCCCTGGGTCTTTCAGGGTGGCGGAGCTTGGTCATGGCTGACATTCCCATGGGTTAATGTGGGAGTGTAGTTCCTGTCAAACCCAGATTGCCAATACCCCATTAGTCAGAGGAGGTGAGGTGCAACTGATTTTGGAACTCGGCGGTGCTACATGGGGCCAGGAAAGGAGGGGTCAGCTAAGTTCAGGGATCACCAGCACTTCATGGACCAGGGCAAGAGGAGATCTAACATGTCTGGTTGTTCCTCAGGCAGTAGCAGTCTCTCTAGAGATTAGGGGGGCAGTGTCAGCTTTTGAGGCATTCCAGGACTCGATGGGATGGCGAGGAGTGGGGTTGGATATCATGCTGCATATCGTGAGCAGCAGTAATGATTTAGGAGAGTCTGCAAGTTAGAAAGCTGGAATGTTGTTACAAAATGTCACCAATCAGATCAAATAATGTACTGCAACATTTTTACAAATCTCATGGTGCTCAGTAAGACCTCCAGTTCTATTAGTTTGCCAACATTAGGACATTCCAGTGCATAAATGGGTAAACTGTACAAGGGCAGTGTGGAATTCCTAAAGTACATCAGCAAGTTAATGGTGTAGAAGTATAGAAGAGGTTTAATATAGAGAAGGAAGGGGTGATGCACTTTGAGTGGAAGAACATTGAAAGAATACATAAAATAGGGTAAACAATTCTAAAAGGTTGCAGGAACAGTGGGACTTGCAATTATATGTGCACAAATCCTTGAATGAGACTTTGTAGCAATTGATACAAAGACTTGCTAGGCCATTTCAGAAGGAAGTTGAGAGTCAACCACATTACTGTGAGTCTGAAGTCACATAAAGGCCAGACCACGTAAGGTTGGCAGATACCTTTTCCCGTAGGACATTACTGGAACTCCTTCGTTAAAAGCATTGTGTGTCAACCTTAAGTATGTAGACTGCAGCAGTTCATGAAGGCAGCTCACCACCACCTTTTATGGGCAATAGGGACAGGCATTAAATGCTGGCAGCCAGTGACACCCACATCCCATGTGTGAATAATAAAAATTAAAGTGGCAGGGCAGGTAGAGAGAACAGTTAGAAAAATATACAGTGTTCTCAGCTTTGTTAATCGGACCATAGATTGCAACAGCAAGGAGGTGATATTGAACTTATGGAAGTCACCTGTTAGATATCAGCTGGAGCACTAATTTGGCTTTAATACATCAATATCTCTCCCTAAGACTCAACATTCACATACATTAAAGGACTTAAAGTTGAGGTATTAGATACTGATGAAACATACCAGAAAACATTAGAGTATCAGGTGCAAGTGATTTTTAATAGCATAATGTCTGATTATTGTCCAACAGCCTCACTGAAAAAATATTTTTTTCAAATGTAAAGTCTCATTCCTTCATATTTTAATTTCAGCTGAAGAGAAGATATTTTAAAAATCTCTGAATTTGCTCTTCTATTTATCTCTGATAATCTTCACTTCATTTTACATTCTATACATGATTTTAAGTTGAATTAAATATCCCCATTTATACTTCCAACTTTGCACCCTGTAGAGCACATGGTATTCAGAATGTGGGTCTGTATCTGGTTTTGAATCAGGAAGTCTTTGTTAATTGGACAGCAGCTGATCTTGTTGGATTTATTTATTATTGTCACATTTACTGAAATACAGTGAAAAGTATTATTTTGTGTTTTAACGAGACAAATCATAAGTCCAACAGAGTGCAGAGTACAGTGTTACAGTGACAGAGAAGATGCAGAGAAAAATCAACTTTAACACTTAAGAGGATCTTTCAGAAGTTTGATTAAGCAGGGAAGAAGCTGTTCTTAAATTTGTTGGTATGCGTTTTCAAACTTTTGTGTTTTCTGAACAATGGAAGAGGGTGGAAAAGAGTATAACCATGGTGGGAGGTGTCTTTGATTACATTCGCTGTTTTCCCAAAGCAGTGGGAGATACAGTATAGTCAGAAAAATAGGTGGAAGGCTAGTTTGTGTGATGGACTGGGCTGCATTAACAACTCTGCAATTCCTTGGAGTCTTGGACAGAGCAATTGATAAACCAATCTTCGATGCATCTGGATAGGATGCTTTCTATTGTGCATCGATAAAAATTGGTAATACTCATTGTGAACAGCCAAATTTCCTTAACCTACTGAGAAAGTAGAGACTTTGGTATGCTTTCTTCACTCTAAGATCGATGTGGATGAATTGGAACAGATCAGTGGTGATATTGACTCCTAGGAGTTTGAAGCTCTTGACCATCTCCACCTCAGCATGTGGCCAAGAGGGTAGAAACAAAAGCCAGTCACCTTTATAGTGAGGCAGATTTAAATGCCATGACTTTTGAAGTTATTAACAATCAATATGTCATGGTTTCTCAGCAAAGTAAGAACCAGAGGAGCTGGGACAGGGTATTTCTGGACTGAATTGGAAGCCATGATTGAACTTCTGAGGGAGACTAGGGAGATATATATTCTCAGAGGGTGGAAGGAAATTGTTGTTAAGTTTCTGATAGCCAGCCTGGGCAGTCAGGGAAGGGGAATAAATGTTAGCATAGCCAGCAATGTCCTCATCCCGTGAATGAAATACTAAAACATCAATCTTTACTTAGTCTTTGTTTTATTTACAAAATGAGTCATTACAAATGCTTTCCTCCTAACTCTGCAACCAATTGTTAATATCAATAAGTATCTTTACATATGCACTCAAGTAATTATCCAATAAACTCCCCTCACTCAACTGTATGTGCTTAACTTTAATTTATACAGTTTACAGATGTCACTTACTCAGACAATTGATACAAATTGCTGAAACAGTAAGTTTCAGAGAAGTTACAAAACAGACATAGATACAGAGTATGAAAGATTCAATGTCTTCACACACTCTGGCACAATGAGTACAACTTCCAATCATTACAACAGGCCTTTGACTATAGACTATACAAGAGTCAATGTAACTAGTCAGTGATTTAGTGCCTATCATCAGCAACAATGAAGAACATTTTACTTGGAGCAGGAACAATAGCTGTGTTACCACTTGTAAGAATATTGTAGACCCACGTCTAGGAGCAGAAGTCTATCACAGATTTCTCACACGCATGAGATTCTCAAATTAAAGTGTGGAAAACATCAATAACAGCCATGTTTTGGCAGCAGGAACAATAAGCACACATGTATAGAATGTATAGTGAATTCTATAGCTAGGACCAGTCAGCTTAGAGGTTTGCAAAGTAACACCCATGAAGCATTATGCAGGCTGGACATGTCAGTACTCAGGTAGCCTGAAGTGGCTGGAGGGGCTGCCAGCAACATTCCTACAGTACTCTTTCTCAAGCAATCAGAAGCAAAAAAATCTAAGTTTCAAGTATTAATTCCCAAATTTGATAAATCACATTTAAATTTCACCATCTGCTGTGGTCGAATTAGACCCAATGTCCCCAGAGAATTTGCCTTGGCCTCTGAATTGTCAGAATTACCCTTTAATTTGTAAACTGGCAATGTTCTCAATGCTATCTTCTCTTTATTCTGACTATGAACTGCCACAACCTTTCCCACAAAGAGCTAAGCCCTTTCAGTTCTGATTAGCCTTTGGCCTTCTACTTTCAAAAGCTTTTTCCTTACTGATGCACATCCAATTGTTTCATGTTTTCCTTTAAATGGTCTGAGGTACACAGCTCTTAAATGCCAGCTACCTCCATGACAATTTGAAGCAGGCTAAATGTCAGGCTTTTAATAACATTCTTGACCTTAAGTTTCCTTAGCGTGAGCAACAGTAGGTTCCCATGTCAGTCCGTTCCCTCCACCCTCACCAAATTTCCAGCATCACAAACAGAAGTGGAAAATCATTACGCAGGAAATTGGTGATCTTGTTTCGGTCAGCTATTTCTCTTCAAACCCTGATCCCAGCAATAAGTACATGGCCCACATAACTCAATGATGATTTTTCAATCTCATTGGTTAAGAGACATTGCTTGCCCTGCTCACACATATCGTCACTCTCTTCTGGTGCATATCACATTGAAACTAATCTCCAGGAATGTCAAATGAGTTCTCAAAAATCCACAGAATGAGATGACTCCTGGGGCGGCATGGTGGCACAGTGGTTAGCACTGCTGCCTCACAGCGCCAAAGACCCGGGTTCACTTCCTGCCTTAGGCAACCTTAGGGAGTTCATTGGATAATTACTTGAGTACATATGTGGAGTTTGCACATTCTCCCTGTGTCTGAATGGGTTTCCTCTGTGTGCCCCAGTTTCCTCCCATGATTCAAAGATGTGCAGGTTAGGCGAATTGGCGATGTTAGGCGAAGGGCTAAATGTAGGGGAATAGTTCTGGGTGGGTTGCTTTTCGGAGGGTTGGTGTGGACTTGTTGGGCCAAAGGTCCTGTTTCCACACTGTAGGGAATCTCATCTAATCTAATCTATTTAGACATATGCTGATGATTTCTAGTAATCTCAGACAGTATGATTGTTAGACTTCAAACATTGCTTGTCTTTTTCTTGACCATTATCTAATAATGAAAAAAACTGCTTGTCTCCCAAAATGCCCCATGGTTGAAGGGGAAGGGTGATGAATTGGCAATAAACATAAGGGAATGCGGGTTAGATTCTTTCAATGAATCCTTAGAAGAGTATAATGGCAATAAGAGCATACTTAAAAGGGAAATCAGAAGAGAGAAAAGAGGACATGAGATAGCTTTAGCAAACAGGGTTTAGAGAATCCAAAGGAATTTTATAAATACATTAAGGATAAAAGGGTAACTAGGGAGAGAATAGGGGCCCCTCAAGGCAGCCTATGTGTGGAACCACAGGAGATGGGGGAGATACTAAATGAGTATTTTGTATCAATATTTACTGTGGAGAAGGACATAGAAGATATAGAATGTGGAGAAATAGATGGTGACATCTTGAAAAATATCTACATTACAGCAGAGGTGGTGCTGGATATAATGAAATACATAAAAGTGGATAAATCACCAGGACCTGATCGGGTGTACCCTGGAACTCTGTGAGAAGTGATTGCTGGGCCTCTTGCTGAGATATTTGTCTGATCAATAGTTACAGTAAGATGCCAAAAGCCTGGAGGTTTGCTAATGTGGTACTACAAATTAAGAAAGATGATAAGGGAACTATAGACCAGTGAGCCTGACATTGGTAGTAGACAAGTTGTTGGAGGGAATCCTGAGGGACAGGATTTACATGCAGTTGGAAAGGCAAGGACTGATTAGGGATAGTCACCATGGCTTTGTGAATGGGAAATCATGTTTCACAAACCTGATTGAGATTTTTGAAGAAGCAACAATGAGGATTGATGAGGGCAGAGGGGTGGAAGTGATTCATATGGACTTCAGTAAGGCATTTGACAAGGTTCCTCATGGTAGACTGATTAGCAAGGTTAGATCTCATGGAATACAGGGATTACTAGCCATTTGGCTAGTACTAGAACTAGCTTGAAGGTAGAAGACAGATGTTGGTGGTAGAGGTTTGTTTTTCAGACTGGATGCATGTGACAGTGGAGTGCCACAAGGATCAGTGCTGGGTCCACTACTTTTCGTCATTTATATAAATGATTTGGATGTGAATAGGTGGTATATCAGTAAGTTTGCAGATGACACCAACATTGGAGGTGTAGTGGATAGCAAAGAAAGTTATCTTAGAGTACAACAGATCTTGATCAGATGGGCCAATGGACTGAAGGGTGGCAGATGGTTAATTTAGACAAGTGTGAGGTGCTGCATTTTTGAAAGTCAAATCAGCGCAGGACTTATACACTGAATGGTAAGATCTGGGGAATGTTGCTGAACAAAGAGACCTTGGAGGGCAGGTTCATAGTTCCTTGAAAGTGGAGACGCAGGTAGACAGGATAGTGAAGAAGACGTTTGGTATGCTTTCCTGTATTGGAAAAGCATTGAGTATAGGAGTTGGGAGGTCATGTTGCAGCTGTAAAGGACATTGGTTCAATCAATTTTGAAATATTGTGTACAATTCTGGTCTCCCTCCTATCGGAAGGATGATGTGAACTTTGAAAGGGTTCAGAAAAGATTTACAAGGATGCTGTCTTGTAAACAAGGTTCCCGAAGGGTTGGAGGATTTGAACAACAGGGAAAGATGAATAGGCCGGGGCTGTTTTCCTTGGAGCCTCAGAGGCTGAGAGGTGACCTTAGAGAGGTTTATAAAATCATGACGGGCATGGATAGGGTAAATAGGCAAGGCCTTTTCCCTGGGGTGGGGGACTCCAGAACTAGAGAGCATAGGTTTAAGGTGAGAGGAGAAAAAAATTGAAAGGGACGCAAGGGCCAGCTTTTTCAAGTAGAGGATGGTCAGTGTATGGAATGGGCTGCTGGAAGAAGTGGTGGAGGCTAGTACAATTACAACTTACTTGGATGGTTTTATGAATAGGAAGGGATTAGAGGGATATGGGCCAAGTGCTGACAAATGGGACTAGATTATCTTGTCATCATGGATGAGATGGACTGAAGGGTTTGTTTTTGTGCTGTTCATCTCTATAACTCTATGACCTGCCCAAGATATCACTGAGATGAGAAGAAATTTCTTCATCCAAGAGCGTGCCTGTGGAACTCTCCACCAAGGGAAAGAGTTGAGGTCAAATCTTTGAAGACCTTCAAGAAAATATAGTTATAGAGTCATAGAGATGTACAGCATGGAAACAGACCCTTCAGTCCAACCTGTCCATGCTGACCGGATATCCCAAACCAATCTAGTCCCACCTGCCATTACCCGGCCCATATCTCTCCAAACCCTCCCTATTCATGTACCCATCCAAATGCCTCTTAAATGTTGCAATTGTACCAGCCTCCACCATATCCTCTGGCAGCTCCTTCCATACATGTACTACCCTCTGCGTGAAGAAGTAGCTCCTTGGGTCTCTTTTACATCTTTCCCCTCTCTCCCTAACCTATGCCCTCTAGTTCTGGACTCCCTACCCCTGGGAAAAGACTTTATCTATTTATCCTATCCATGCCCCTCATAATTTTGTAAACTTCTATAAGATCACCTCTCAGCCTCTGACGCTCCAGGGGAAGCAGCTCAAATCCTCCAACCCTGACAATATCCTTGTAAATCTTTTCTGAACCCTTTCAAGTTTCACAACATCTTTCCGATAGGAAGGAGACCAGAATTGCATGCTATATTCCAACAGTGGCCTAACCAATGTCCTGTATAGCCACAACATGACCTCCCAACTCCTGTACTCAATACTCTGACCAATAAAGGAAAGCATACCAAATGCCTTCTTCAAGGAGCTATGAACCTGCACTCCAAGGTCTCTTTGTTCAGCAACACTCCCTAGGGCCTTACCATTAAGTGTATAAGTCCTGCTGAGATTTGCTTTCCCAAAATGCAGCAGCTTGTATTTATCTGAATTAAACTCCATCTGCCACTTCTCAGCCCATTGGCCCATCTGGTCAAGATCCAGTTGTAATCTGAGGTAACCATCTTCGTTGTCCACTACACCTCCAATTTTGGTGTCATCTGCAAACTTACTAACTGTACCTTTTATGCTCGCAGTTAAATCATTTATGTAAATGAGAAAAAGTAGAGGAGCCAGCACCCGGTTCTTCGGAATGAAGGGATGAAAGGATATAGGGAGAAAGCAGGAACAGAGTATGAAGTTGGAAGTTCCACTATAATCATTTTGAATGGCTGTGCGGGCTCAAAAGGCCAACTCCTCCTTCACAGGATTAGGGCTTCCACATCTTTCCTATAATGAGACGAACAGAACTGAACACAATTTTCCAAGTCTTGTCTAACCAGAGCTCTAGAGAGCTGCAGCATAACTTCACAGCTCTTAAGCTCAATCCTCAACACACCATACGCCTTCTTGACAACCCTCTCAACATTCGTGTTTTTTTTTCCGACAATGTATTCATCATCATCATCATTAGACTTAGATACTTTTTATTGGATTTAGGTTCCACCATCTGCCACAGTGAGATTCAAACCCATGTCCCCAGAACAGGATCGCAGGATTAACAGTCCAGTGATAATACCACAAGACTGCTATCTCCCCCTGCTAAGGCTTTTCTTTCTATGATATTCTGTAGTTCTATCTTTCTATTTAGCATTTTGCAAAATGAATAATTTGTCACACACTGCATAATCCAGCCCAGTATCTTTTGTAATGAGTTGCTCCTGTTGCCCTCTGACAAACTCTGGTTTTCTTTTACGTTAGTGTTGTGAACTTTCATAACAATCTAGTACTATTTACATGTAATTTTCTAATTTGAACTCAAAATCTCGGAGTTGCAAGTTCCACATCACAATCTCTAGGTTACTTCATTTTTAATTAAAGCTATAGATTTTAAAAGTTTTACATTGCTGTGTTTTGCCAAGAAAGCTTTCAAACATTTTGGCTTCTTGCCAATAAAAAAAAGATGTGTTCGAAAGTAAAACAACAAGCTTTCCACACAAGTTGGCTTGACCAACTTTCTGAAAATAAGAGATCTAATTGCTTGGACTTCTGGATTGAATTCCACTAAAGCTTGAAGCCAAGCTGCATTGGGAAGGTAACCTGTTTCTCAATAAACTACTTTTGAATTATCTAACTGTTCTCAGGATTTTATCTGAATGTCATAACGGGAAAAGGACCAAACGTTAGCCATAAAGGCATCAAAGGTCTTTGGTACACCAAGAGACAGATAGAAAGCTTTTTCTGCTACTCTAAATGAGGTCACTAATTTCTGGGAGAGACCCGTAGGCCAGGTCTCTTGAGGTAGAAAGGTCCTTGTCCTCAACCTTGCAGGAATCCACAGTCTGAATTTGGAGACTAATAAATCTCTGTCACTGAAGGCCTGGACCCCATGAAGAGGAGGCAAGGAGACATTCGCTGCCTCAGGATAAGTCAGATATCCAAATGAGCTTCCTGAGAAATGGGAATCTTCAAGTGACTGCAAAAAGTGTGATTTCACGATAATTCCTCATACACCAACAATGAGAAAGATCATTGTCATAATAATTCATTGCATGTGTGGGTTTGAGTATTAGATATTGAAAGGTTTTAGTTTGAGAAATTGCAAGGAAAACTTGTTTACACAGGGAGTCACCACCTGACATGATGCAAAATGGCAAAGAGCACATGTGGCAGCAGAAAGATGATGTCACCGTTAAAACTGAATTAAATCATTATTAAAATTAATTCTGTAAAGAGCCTAGTTGAGTTAATACCTGAACACAAACATGCACCTAGGCACCAGAGCTGAGGGGCATCAGTGTTAATCAGTAGGATTGATTTCCTAATATTGAGTAAGCAGGTAATTCAAAATTGGATTCAAAACACAGAAAGGACACTAAACAATCTGATGTGATGGTAGGTGAAGTATTGCTGATACGAGAAGGTCCAAGTAAGCTGGATATACTTTGTCATCCAAGTCATAGATACCATCACCAAAAGAGCATGTTGGGGATATAAAAGAATGGTTCTAAAGGATTAATGTTCACATTTACACTGTTTTCACCCACAGCCAGTGTGAGACATCAGTAGAATGAGTGGAGTCAAGGAGTTCTACTCTTGCTTTCAGGGGAGCTTTGTATTGTAACAACTCCCTAAGATCCTTGTAATTACACCTGGCCAGTTGTACTTACTGCAACATGCCAGTTATCTAAGAACAGGGCCTCTTCAGTGTCTCTTCACTCTACAGTGGTGTATCCTCTATTATTAATCACTAAATAGGCCTCAGTTAAAGAAAAGGCAAGGAGTTTGCAGTGAGCTACCTCAAGTAATCCTGACCCAGCATGACATACTGGCAGAGGTGGAAAATACTACAAGGTGCCAGCCAAGAGTTAAGAGTATGTGTAAATGGATTTTGATTGAAGTTGCATGTTTGGTATCTATGTCGGCCCCTTATTGTCAGTGCTGGGTAGCCCGAAGTGTAAAATTTAGTTTCAGTCTAGAGTGTTAGGTTCGGTTGACTGTTCTGTTAGTGTAGAGGTGGAATTCCAGGTTGAACAATGGTTCCAAGCAGCCATCTCTGTGTTTGTGTATTTTTCCCAAAACTGAGTGCAGTTGTCCCCTTTACTTAAAAGATTTTCAGAAGTCCAGGCTCTTTTCCATTGTTTTAGATGATGGGGGTCTTTGGTCAATCCTACAACATCAAGTATACAGGTTGACAAAATTAAAAAGCTGATAAAGAAGCAACGCTCTGAAAGCTAGTACTTCCAAATAAACCTGTTGGACTACAAACTGATGTTGTGTGGTTTTTAACTTTGTCCACCTAAGTGGACAACATTATGGCTACTATATACAGGCTGAGACAAGGGTCAGGCATCCAGAGGTCCAAACTAGAAGTGTTGATGGAAGGCAAAACACTTGCTATCCAGGGGGTAAAAAGTGTTCCCAGAAGGAGTGATGACACTTTGGAATACTGAGCTGCTGACCAGAGTTCCTGAGACAGCAAGTAGGTCACAGAATGACGGAAGATAACCAAAATGATCTGAAGGCTTTCTATGTGAAACACTGACAGACAGTGAAATTGATTTATGGTAACAATGTACCTTTGCAGTTGAAAAATACCAAATGTTGAATCACAACATGCACCTAGCTGTGACGAAGTGATCCGTTGATTGCTACCCTTGAAAGCAAAATGTGAAGAAAGAAAAGAAGTCAAATACTGAACAAAAGACTTTAGTTATATTGGACTGTGGTGCACTGAACCTACCGGGTATTCACAATCAAAGAAATGCATTTACTCAGTGAGTTAGGAAAATAATGATTTGTTATGTTTCTTTGCAACATTTATTACAGGATGCTTAATTAGGGATGATGTTTAAGCTACATACACCAGGCAGAAAAATAATGCAGATGTTTTTGACCTGATAACGAGGGATGTCACGATAGTTTGTTGTGAATGCGGACTTTGTTGGAAACTATATTTGGGGGAGAAACTTAAAGAAACACTTTATGCTACACACAGTCACCTGTCCTTGGACACAAGGTTAGATAGCAGATGCAGTAAGATGAAGCTACCATTAAAACTTTATTAAATATTTGTTAAAGTTAAATCTTTGGCTGTGAGTGTTGTTCTTTCAGCCTTGACATATGACGGTCATGGGAGGCACAATCAATGTCAGGAATGGCCTTGCCTTCTTCAGCCATTTTTGTCTCAACATTTCCTCAGGTTCAGAAAAATTTTCGAAACAGATCAACTTTTTAACTTATTAAATCAGACATGTCAAAAGGAAGGAAATGGGAGGGGAGACAAGAAAGACAAAAGCTACACATTTCAAATTGAGGAAAATCTAAACAGGTTTAAAAAAAGACAATTTTTTACAAAATTAGACCAACACAACTGTCAAGGACAAGCATGCAAAAAATACTTTAAATTGCCAATCAAACAAGTTAAAAAAAAATCATTTGTCCTCACCCTGAAAATCTCTTCCACTGAAGTCTCAGGCCTCATAGCTGAATATGTAATGCACATTTCATGTTTGATAGCCATCCTCTGCTAATTTTCCCTTCAGCCTAAAAGAACATTTTGTGAAACATGCAGTTCTTGGTACTTGTAGAGAATAGTTGCTTTTGAAATTTCAACAATGCTTGAAATCCTATCAGCTGAGATTACCCAAATTAACTAACAAGCACAAAACAGCAAGCATGCCAGGGAAGTTAGAATATTGGCACACCCTCAAAGCCAGGGTCATGGAGGCTTGAACAAACACAGGCATGAACAAGACAAGGGATTAATATTCACAAGCTTATGATGCTCCTGTTTACTAGAGCAAAATAATACAACTGATAAGCCAGTCATTTACCTAGCTTATGCTTTCAACATCAACAGATCAAATCTATCTGAATGATTCAGGCTAACTGCTGAACCAGTTCTTTCTGATTAATCAACCATTTAGAGATTGTGCCAGAGAGTTATTTATGTGTAACTGAGACAGTTTAAAGCCAAAGTCATTACAGTACTCGTTTGATCAGTACTGTTCATGACTGTCAACTATGTGCAAGCATGTTCCTGACCTTCCTGTAGTTGGTCATTTTAACACAGCATCCTGCTCACATGCCCATGTGTCTGTCCTTGGCATACTGCAGTGTTCCAATGAAGCACAGTGCAAACTAGAGGAACAACATCTCATCTTCAGACTAGGCACTTTACAACCTTCTAGACGTAATACTGAGTTCAACACCTTCAATTTGTGAAATTTTTCTTCCTTTCCTTTTTGCTTGTTATCTTATTATCACGCCCGCCATCCCGCCCCCAACCACACAATGGGATTGTCTATCCTTTCAAGTCTGGCAGGAGCGTGATAATGCAAGATTATGTTGTCCTTGGTATTTTTCAAAGAGGCTTGGAAAAGGCAGAGGTGCTGACATGGATACCAGAGGTTGCCCAAGTCAACAATCAGGGAAAGCCTTTAGGTATTTTTTAAAATACTTGCACGATGAAAGGGGAGTGGCCTGTTCTCCCAGTTCTGAGATTTTTCCAGTTTGGTTTAGTTTTAGCAGTTAGAAACATCTGGGGGCAGAGAAGCAACTACAGTGAAAAGAGGTTCCATGCTTCAGCAAATGCTTCCTGGCTGATCCTTTCTCTCTAATGTTTCTCCTCTAAGAACCTGAGTTTGAATTTACCTTTTTTTGTCAAGGGGTGTGTTTATGGGCATGTTGCTGAAAATCAGAACTGCATCATTAAGTTACGATAGAGTCAGCTGAGTTTTCATATAGGTTAAGTTATTCTATATTCTGTTCTCTTTTGTTTGTGCTTTATTCAGTAGTCTGTAAATAAACTCTGTTTTATTTAAAGCTGAGTGGTTTGACCAGCTGCATCACTTTTGGAATATCCACCTTACATCTGCCTAAAACAAATTTAAAAAGTTAACACCTAGCCTACCTTCTTTAAACATTTTGAGGGGGTCTAGCCTCATCCATAGCAGGAGACACACCATTGTTCTGGATGTAGGTTTGCTGACTGAGCAGGAAGGTTCAGTTTCAAACATTTCATCACCATACTAGGTAACATCATCAGTGAGCCTCTGGACAAAGCACTGGTGATGTAGCAGGCCATACCTCCAGTGCTTCATCTGGAGGCTCACTGATGATGTTACTTAGTATGGTGGATGAAACCTTCCAGATCACAAGCAAACCTACATCCAGAACCTCAACCTGAGCTACAAATCTTCTCAAAACCTGCTTACACCATTATAACTGCCATTGTCACATTCCGATTAATTAATCTGAACTATCAACATCTCTTCTCTACCAGCACTATATGCCCACTATCTCCATCCAACCGCACCACCCCTCCTCCTCAAATTATAGCATAAATGCTATCCTGTCCACACTTCACTTCAGACCTAATGAGGATCATCTAGACTTGAAATGTTAGCTTGCTCTCTCTCGCTCTCTTTCCATGGATGCTGTCTGACCCACTGCGATCTCCAGCATTTGTTATTTTCAGTGCAAGTGCACTGTTTGTTGTCCATGCAGTGAACTTCATTGTGATAAATCCTCCAAAACTAATTCAGTCTTCCTGGGGGAATCAAGGTCATGGAGCTGTCCATCTTTCATTTCTGCCACACTCCATTCTCTTCCTCAGTCTTACAGCTTCTTAAAATCACTATTAGAGTTGACTCAGCCTTTTTTTCCATCTCAGTAACTTTGAACTTACTGGACAGCCTCAAAAATGCTCCTGGACCATTAGCTATGAAGTTGCTGTTGTCAGTGCGAACACACAAGTTATTAATAAGGGAATCATCAATTAACCTTTTTGAAACTGACATCAATTAGTTACTTTAAATGGGTCAACACCTCTGCTGAGAAAGAGGACAAAGGGATAATCCAAAAGCTGACAATTCCTGACATAGAATCCAGAATGGATATCTCAGCTCATGCCTGCAACTCATAAAACTTAGGCCAATATTTCAGTGCAAGATCCGTGGGCACTGACCACATGAACATGGACATTGCCATCTAACTATGCCAGCCTCTAAGAACCTTCATGACACATCTTGGTTCCATTGCATTGCTGACCCATTTGCTTGTTCTTATAGTGCTGACGCAATATGAGCCAATCTAGATGCTCTCAGCATCACTGCCTTGTATTGCCTTGCGTCGTCTTGTGTTTTTGTGCTTTGCCCCCTCAGCCAGAGGTACCAAGGTCATTTTATTGCTGCACTGTCATACACAAAGCAAGGTAGTGAGTCACAGTTGTCAGCAGTCTTTAGTCAAGTAAGATTGCCTTCAGTCAGAGGTTCCCAGCACAGAAGGTCAAGGGCAGTCTCCAAAACCATTTCAGGAGCTTGGACACAGTCAATCAGCTGCTCAGAGCAATCAGAGTCAGGATCCACTTCCCGATAGAGGGATAAGCTGAATATCCGGCAGCCCATCAGGCATCCTGACCTTTTCTGCCCTGTTATGGACTGTTTTCCTTTGAAGTAAGAATAGAGTAGATACTAAACAAAATAAAAGTGGATGGTACAGCTGTTACTGTCAGTGCAGACATGGGATTTGTCCTAAGTGAGTAAATAGACAGTGCAGAGGGTATGCTGGGTTAGGGTTAGAGTGGGCGACAGCAAGTGAAGGATGATGTTGCAGGAAATAATAAAAGTGACCAAATGCAAACTTTGGTGGGAGTTGGATTCAATGGCGGAGATCGAGTGAGTGGTATTGGAGAAACGATGATGGCGCTTACGCAGGTGGATTGGAGAAAGGCATTGACCCTCTTCCGACAGTGCTGTGTATTCGTCCAGCCAGCTGTCTGCACTGACCTGGGAGAGCAGGAAGGCATAGTCTGATGTCATGTCCTCCTCTTCTAGTTCTGGGGTAAACCTCCAGGTTCCTACATACAACGTGGGAGACTAATTTCCCGTTCTCTGCAATGCCCAGGGATATTCTGACTCTGGTGAGTTGTCCCTGGAAAGGCACAAGGTAAGATGTGGATAGAAACGAGAAAGGGTGAGTCATAGGGGTGTGGTAGGTAATTACTAAGGCAAGTTTGATAAGATATAGCAAGAGCTTGCTATTTAAAAATCCATGTAATGACACCCTTTAACCAACCGATTTGTTACATCTTCAAACAAATCCGATAAACTTCAATTATGACTTCACTTTCACAGAGCCATGATGGTTTTGTCCGATAAGAATAAAGAGAACAAAGAACAATATGGCACAGGGACAGACCTTTCACACCCCCTCCCCCAAGCCTGCACCGCCTTATTTTGCCCTTCTGTACTAAAACTGTGTTCACTTACAGAATCCATATCCCTCTATTCCCTTCCCAGTCATGTATTTGTCCAGGTGTTTCTTGAATGCTGCTATTGTGTCTGCTTCCACCACTTCCTCTGGCAGCAATCTCCAGGCACTCACCATTCTTTGTGTAAAAAACCTGTCTTTCACATCTCTTTCAAACTTCTCCCCCTGCAACTTGAACTTGTGTTCCCTAATAATTGACCCCTCCACTCTATCTATGCCTTTCACAATCTTATAAACCTCTATCAGGTTGCCCCTCAATGTCCTGCATTTCAGTGAAAACAAACCCAGTCTATCCAACCTTTCTTCGCAGCTAAAATCCCCCAACATCCTGGTAAATCTTTTCTATACCCTTTACAAAGTATCCACATCTGTCTGGTAGTGTGGTGATCAGAACTTTGCACAATATTCCAAGTATGGCTGAACTAAGGTTCTATAAAGCTGCAACATAACTTGTCTAACCTTATACTCAGTGCATTTTCCAATGAAAGCAAGCATGTAACTGGCCTTTTTCACTACCTTACCTACTTACACTGCCACCTTCCGTGACCTGTGGACCTGCACACCCAGATTCTACTGCATATCAAAACTCGTAAGGGTTCTGCCAATCACTGCATAACTTCCACTTGCACTTGACCTTCCAAAATACATCGCCTCACATTTGTCCAGATTAAACTCCATCTGCCTGTGTCTCCAACTGGACTATGTCCTACTGTATCGTTTGACAATCCTGCTCACGATTTGCAACTCTACCAATCTTTGTATCATCTATAAACATACTAATTACACCAGCTTCATTTCCTCCAAATCATTTATGTTGACCGCTGACAGCAGAGGTCCCAGCTCTGATCCCTGTAGAATACCACTAGTCACAGTCCTCCATTCCAAAAGGCATCTTTTATCATCATCCTTTATCTCCTATTCCTAAGGCAATTCTGTACCCATCTTGCCAGCTTACCTTGATACCATGAGACTTCACCTTTTGTACCAGTTTACCATGAGGGAACTTGTCAAAGGCTTTGCTAAAGTCCATATAGACAACATCAACTGTTATTCCCTCATCAATCATCTTCATCACCTCCTCAAAAAATTCCATCAAGTTAGTGATGGTACTTTGATTTAAAAAATAGTCTTGTCACTGTTCCTTTAACATTGGATTCTAGCTATGACAAAGTTTGGGTTAACTGGCCCCTAATTTCCCATTCCTAATGACAGAGGTTATTTTCCAAACTACTGTTTTTCTCTAGAATTGAGGGAACTTTGGAAGGTTTCAGACAATGTATTCAATCATATCAGTTTTACATTCCATCAATGTTCCCTTTACTTTTTCTCTATTGATAGTGAGTCTTCTAAGTTGCTCCTTCAATTTTACCTCTCTATTTTCAATTAATCCTGGGATGCATTTCATGTTATCTACTCAAAATACTTCATCAAACTCTTTGTTTTGTTATTTCTCTATTTCACATTATTCAGTTTCCAGTCTAATTCCCTAAGAAATCAATGTCCACTCTAGCTGCCCTTTAAATGTCATATACTTTAGAAGCTTTTAATGTTTATTTTTACATTTCTTGCTGGTTTTACTTGTGCTTCCATTTATAAAACTATGCCAGTCATCTGCACCACCACAGTTGTAAGGAATTCATCTCATTCTCTCATCTGTTGCATCTACTCTGGTGACACCACCTTCTACAGAGATGCTTTTCTTTCTCCTCAACCGACAGTCACCCCACCATGATTTACAGCGACCTCACCATGTCTAGTTCATTTCCCATACTTCAGCCCTCACCCCTTCTCTTCTCTCCCAGAGCAATAATAGGGGTTACCTTGTCCTCGCATACCATCTCACCAGCCTCTGCATTCAAAGGTTCATATTCTGTCATTCCAACTATTGACAGCATTTATGGAGACCATTCCCTCTGTGACACTTTAATCCATTGCCCTTCAACTCCACCATTGCACCTGTCCATGCAATTGCATTAGATATAACACTTGTTCCTTTACTTCATCTCTCCTCATTATCTAAGGTTGCAAGAACACTTCCAGGTGAAACAACAATTTACTTGTACTGCTTTTACCTAGTTTACTACATTCATTGCACACCATTGTGGTCTTCTCTTACTGAGACCAAATACAGATCAGGTGATCACTTTGCAGAATATCCCTACCTGCCTGTAAGAACAACCTCAACATTCATGCTCCATGAGCACTGGTCACACCCATACCCATCCACAGACATGGCATCCATTATGTGCCAGCCTCCAATAACCCCCATTGCACATCTCCAATCCATTTACAGGATGCTTCAATGCTGTACTTCAGGCTGCACCGGCAACTAACATCATAAAGCTACATCAAGGACAGTTGGTATTTAGAGACAAACACCCAGCTCATGGGTTACCGTTGTTTCAGTAAACCATCGTGCTGCCATGCTAACATTTCAATCATAGGCCTGCTGCACTGTTCGAATAAAGCCCAATGCAACCTGAAGGAACAGCACCTCATAAATACTAAACACTGCATTCAACAGTTTCACACCATGAACACTGTTCTCTATTATTGTTAGATCTCCCTCTCAACAGCACCCCTCCCTCCAAGTTTCTTGTTTTGCATGGGTTTGCTCTTAGCAGATTCAAAGTATTTTCTGCTATTTACAGATATTCATCCCTGTACCATTCTTCTATGAGCATTCACACTCAGGTTTCCATTTGCTGTGAGCACCTCATCATCTGCTCCACTTGCTCCACCTCCCCTTTGGCAATGGTAGTAAAAACATATCATTTTCCAGATGCCTTCAGTTCCAAAGAAGAATCATATTGGATTTTATACTTTAACTCTGCATTACTGCCAGACCTGTTGAATTTCTCCAGAACTTTATACCTTTATGTCAGATCTCAAATATCCACAGTATTTTGTTTTTGCCTTCAGATGGGAATTGTTATATACATAGATAGAATTATGTAACTAAAATGCTGGTTTTATTGCATTAAAAGGCATCAGCTGTACCTGGGAAACATTTCCCTCAAGTAGAGAATGTGGTGCAAGAAACGCACAGCAGTTGAGGCAGCATCCGAGGAACAGGATGAATGAGTCATGTCTGAAACGTCGATTCTCCTGCTCCTCTGATGCTGCCTGACCTGCTGTACTTCTCCAGCACCACATTCTTGACTCTGATCTCCAACATCTGCAGTCCTCACTTTCTCCTATTTCCCTGAAGTACACAGATCAACCTGCTATCTATTTATTTAACACTAAGTTCTGACTGTTATGCACATTCTTATACAGGATCAGGAAACCATAGAATTGTATTGTCAATATCTTTATCAAATCATGTTAAAGGTTTGTGATAAGTAATGGTTCTAACATGGATGCCTGAAGATTTCCACTTGTGGTTGAAACATTGGTAGGGCATTTTTCCCATTAATGGCCATAATCTGGGAGTTGTCAATTTGCATTCAATTTAAAATTCAATCACTATTTCCATATGACTGAAGCTTGTAGCTGACATTTTTTGGAGAACGTTTGTTTCTGGAAATCCAGACAAAGTCTATCTTCTGGGTTATAATCCTGATATATGTAGACCCAGAATTTCAATTTTCAAAAGCCAATTTAACAACCTTTAATACCAACTCTTTTTTCCAAAAGATCAATTTATACACCTTTCATTATTTCTTCAAATAACAAATAACCAACATCAAACAAACTGGCTTATAGTTCCCGGGGTGAAATCCTATAGGGATCTGAACAATGTGATATATATAACAAGATGTGGCACAGAATCAGGCAAAAAGTGTAGCGAATGCTATTTCAACATCAGAAGTAACTTGTTCCTTCTTTTATGTTTTTGACAGGCAGCAAAGTGAGATTTTTGTTATGCAAGGTAACAATATGTTATTGTTATATGCAATAACAAGTAGTTATTGCTTGTTAAACGCGTTGTCAATAGCCCAGCTCCCCTCTTTAATTTTCAGCCACCCATCTTACCAAACTGACTAAACAAGCTCAGCATCAGGAAAACTTAACTTAGAAAACAGAGCAGTGGATTCAGCCCACCACTGAGCTGAAACTACCTTCATGTTGGACATTGGGCAACAACATCTCAGGGTACCTTCCATAGACACTGTTTTAACTCACTCCACATCCACAGATATTGGCATCCAACATGTGTCTCCCTATAATGACCCTTATGGCATATCCCTGATCCACTTACAGGATACTTTTGCACTTCAATTTTGCACCTTTGGGTTGTACCGGCATCTGTCAGTGTAATGCTGCAATAAGAATGCTGTGCACTCACGATGCATACCCAGCTCATGAACTGGACCAGGCTGCATCTCTGGGCTCTTCACTTGCTGTCAAAGTGCCCACTCATGCTGAGCCTCCCTTGATGCTCACAGCATGCCTGACTTACATTTTCTTGCCTTATCTTTTGGTGCGGGGTCTCTCAGCCAGAAATGCCATGCCCCCACAGTACTGCTGCATTGCTGTACCCTTTAATGCAAGCACAAGGCCAGGAAGCTTCTCATGGTTTTGAGCAGACCTCAGACAATTCTGTCATTCAGCTACTGAACAAGAAATCTCTGTGATATGCTCCATGTGACTTGATCCAGTTTTGTTCTAATATGGAAGAAAATGTTGGGTTTACCAACATTTGTAAAAATAAAATGATTAGCAAATGTCATGAGCACCTTAAAGGATAAATGTGAACCCACAGAAAGGGAATAGACAGAATCCCCAGTATACAGAGCGTCAATTCCATTACCTCAGTTTTAGATTCAATCATTGAAATGGACATGTAAATTAAATCCAATCAAATGATTAATTATTAATTGCTGCAATGAGTTGATGCAGCAAGGAGGTGGAAATTAAATTTCACTTCATTCCATCCTCAATCTTGACATAATCAATGCAATTTTTTTGTTTAAAAAAGTATTGCCTGTATTTCAAACAATGTCAAGGGGTTGTTTACCTCAAACTGTATTTCAACGTTCTCTGTCAATTCTCTAACTCTTCTCAGGAGGTTGGTAGCAATGCATTATAACTGGATTTTCCCACTTGTCCTTCTGTGCAGTACTATTGTCTACTGTATGTAGAAGTTTTAGTGTACAAATAGGATTACTTGCCGAACCAGATTATTTTAATTATCACTAATCAACTCCTCATCATCTGATTGGATGTAGAATAGTTATCAATAAGGCAAATTGGGCCCTGGGGTGTATCTGCAGAATATTGAACTACATGACGGAACAAGTTATATGGATGGTTTAATTAACAATAGTGACAACAAGCCTGCAGGACATTGTGGAACTGTGATTGCCCAGCCTCAAGAGGCTTGTATGAAGTTATGGGGAAAAGCTCAGGATTACAACTTGTTCAGTCACAAATATTACATTGAAGGATACATAAAAATATTATATTAAAGTTATCAGAGGCAGAGATGAAGAAAGCTGTTTAATTTGACTCAGCATTGGGAGACAAAAATCGAAGATTCAAAAACCTTGAGAAATGCCAAAAATGAAAAGTAAGTTTTCTTTCCTCAGAGAATAGTTGACGTTATTATGTTATGCCAAGCAGGTTCTGGGGAATGCAGATAGAAGAAGGTTGACTACTTTACAAGTATAAAGCAGTGACGAACGCAATACACAGAAGCATGGTCAAACAAGGTTTCACAGGTCCTCTTCCATTAGGTCCAAGCCATGTGATTTGACACCATTTGACATCAATGATGATGTAGAGCAGTTTTTAGCACAGTTTACATCACAAATAAAAAATATTTAAAGTTTTGTAATACACATAATTCCTCAGCCCCCAACTGCTACAAGTTTCTTTTGCCAGTGGCTCCATCTCCAGAAGAGTTCTCTACTAATTTGTTGGAGGTGTATGACAAATATTGCTTTGAATCTTCTCATTGCAAGGTAAACACAATTTTAGGGTGGGATACTAGTTTCTCATAACAGCTGGTACAAAGATTGTGACACTTATGAATACTGAGGCAATGAAAACTGAGGAAGACATGGAACTGAAATTCTCATTGTCTTCTCCTTTGCAGACTGGGGAAAGTTTAAAGCTATTGTTTGAAAGCACAACTGAGTTTCAGCTTACATGGAGAACTGCATAGAGGTGTTATCCACCTTTGCTGTGGCAGTGAAAAATCTCATCCACAAACAAATTTAAGGGAGGAAAAGAAAGATGAATAAAATTCTGACAACATCTCTGAAGGTGAAGAAATGATGATTTTCCCAATATTGCCAGAGGAAGAAGTTTGCTTTTCATAGGTAGTAGCAATCCTTCCACAGTCTCTTCAGCTTGACGCTGTTTTTGTTTAGCGATGGGCAGTAATGTGAGGTCTAGCCACAGTGTTGGTGGGTCATTCAGGTCAGGTTCATCAGCTGATCATTGGTTCAGGTTTGTTCTGGTCTGTCAGGGTGGAGGGGTGGGATAGGGGGTTTTGGGGGTGAGAGTTTGGCAGGGTGAAGTGAGGTCAGGAGCAATGGGGTGTCATGTTAGGATATGGAGGTTGCACGTGGTCTCGAGGACATATTGTTGGGTGTGTTTGAGGTACGTATGGGAACAGTCAAATTGTTACTCAGAAGTCAAACTATGTACTCAATAGTTTATCTTTTCCTAAGTAACAATTTCACTTTATTGTAATCCTTCAAATCCCTTGACTTAAATGAAACTTTTCGATGGGCTCTACGCATAGAGGAATTGTCCAGCAGAAAATCCAACTTGCAGGCATTTTTTTTCAGTTTGTTATAATGGGAATTCCACAGAGTCTCCATGTATAACTCCTATTTTTGCTGGAATAGTAACTTAATGGCTATCAGAAAATCTGTGCCATATCTCCAGGCTTTCCGAAATGTTCAGAAAATACAGAACCGCTATCAAAACTTTTCTAGACATGAACTGTAATGGCAAGAGGAAGGACGTCTGACATAAATGTTTCTTCAGCTACTTGTTCTGTGGCTAACAGTTTCCAGCAATACTCTTTTAATTTTTTCAGATATAGTCTGGTGCACACAAAGTCCTCTAACTGAGTACATTTATTTGCTTTTGTTTCATCATTTCTAATGTGCAAATCATTCACTGTAACTTGTCGGTGTTGCATGACAGTTAATGTCTGAGGTCTTGTTTCTTGCTTAGTTTTAATAATCTCAAGTTCCTCAGCTCCCTTGGTTTTGTAGTTTGTGCCCCTGCTCCTGGAAATCCCTTGCTAAAAGTATCATGGGGATACCTACCTCTGTGCACTGCAGCCATTCAGGAAGGCAACTTACCATATTCTAAAGGGCAGCATGAAATGGGCAAAAAATGAGCAGGAGATCTCACCTGATCTCCATTATTTTTTCACTTCATGAGGTTGAAGAAGGATGAGCAAGAATACTTGGGGACTTATTTGACACTCCTTTGATAGGAACTCACACATGTACGCGTGCGTATGAAGAGGGAAAGTTGTTTCTTGCTTTTTTTTGTGCAGAAATTATATTTTGCTGTACTTGTCTGTAAAGCAGCAATGACTGATCTTTAACAATGGAAAACACTATAACAGGGCCTCTGAATGTGAAAAAAACCGCAAGTCCTTGATCTAAGCAGCAGTAATTATAAATTAGTGACATCTGTATTATTTTTCTCTTTCAGATTTGTCTCACTGTTTTGTGTTATAATATTAGTAACAGTATTGTGCCTGTGAATCTCATTAATTCAATGGAAATGTGGTCCTCAAGATTATTGCCTGCTTACAGGCTAATGCTTGATATGTCTGCTGTCCTTGCATCTTCCTCCCGCTTCCCACAGCTTCAGGTAGCATGGACTGTTTCCAGTACTCATTAATATTAAACAGTTTGTTCGGACTTCCCTTCAAGCTACAGAACAGACTATTGCTGTATTATTGGTGGATCTGACTCCTGAGTGTTGTAAAATAGGAGCTAATTAACCTGCCCCTACCCACCATGCTCCCAATATTTCAGGGGTAAGCCCGATGTGTTTTAAAGATTTTCTTTTGCATTGCCAGAGAGAAGAATTGTCAACATTATTCAGAATTTCCAATGGACATCAGCAGCAGTGAATAAAATAATTATTGAGTTCATATTTAATGAATGAAGATGGGTATAGTAATTTATCAAGTATTACTGATAATTTGGTCTTGAGATTTTTAGAGTACCTTATTTGATAACTAAAAAAAGTGCTGAAAATGTGTTGCTGGAAAAGCGCAGCAGGTCAGGCAGCATCCAAGGAGCAGGAGAATCGATGTTTCAGGCATAAGCCCTTCTTCAGGAATGAGGAAGGTGTGCCAAGCAGGCTAAGATAAAAGTTAGGGAGGAGGGTCTTGGGGGAGGGGCATTGGAAATGCGAGAGGTAGAAGGAGGTAAAGGTGAGGGTGATAGGCCGGAGTGGGGGGTGGAGAGGAGAGGTCAGGAAGAAGATTGCAGGTTAGGAAGGTGGTGCTGAGTTTGAGGGTTGGGACTGAGACAAGGTGGGGGGAGGGGAAATGAGGAAGCTGGAGAAATCTGAGTTCATCCCTTGTGGTTGGAGGGTTCCTAGGTGGAAGATGAGGCGCTCTTCCTCCAACCGTCGTGTTGCAATGGTCTGGTGATGGAGGATTCCAAGGACCTACATGTCCTTGGTGGAGTGGGAGGGGGTGTAGAAGTGTTGAGCCACGAGGTGGTTGGGTTGGTTGGTACGAGTGTCCCAGAGGTGTTCCCTGAAACGTTCCGCAAGTAGGCAGCCTGTCTCCCCAATATAGAGGAGGCCACATCGGGTACAGCGGATGCAGTAAATGATGTGTGTGGAGGTGCAGGTGAATTTATGGCAGATATGGAAGGATCCCTTGGGGCCTTGGAGGGAAGTAAGGGGGGAGGTGTGGGCGAAGGTTTTGCATTTCTTGCAGTTGCAGGGGAGGGTGCCGGGAGTGGAGGTTGGGTTGGTGGGGGGTGTGGACCTCACGAGGGAGTCACTGACGGAGTGGTCTTTTTGGAACATTGATAGGGGAGGGGAGGGAAATATATCCCTGGTGGTGGGGTCCATTTGGAGGTGGCGGAAATGACAACGGATGATACGATGTGTATGGAGGTTGGTGGGGTGGTAAGTGAGGACCAGTGGGGTTCTGTCCTGGTGGCGATTGGAGGGGCGGGGCTCAAGGGCAGAGGACCGGGAAGTGGAGGATAGCATCGTCGATCATGTCTAGGGAGAAATTGCGGTCTTTGAAGAAAGAGGCCATCTGGGTTGTTCGGTATTGGAACTAGTCCTCCTGGGAGCAGATGCGGCGGAGACGAAGGAATTGGGAATATGGGATGGCGTTTTTACAGGGGGCAGGGTGGGATGAGGTGTAGTCTAGGTAGCTGTGGGAGTCGCTCGGTTTATCGTAAATGTTCGTGTTGATTCAGTCGCCCGAGATAGAAATGGAGAGGTCTAGGAAGGGAAGGGAGGAGTCTGAGACGGTCCAGGTAAATTTGAGGTAAGGGTGGAAGGTGTTGGCAAAGTGGATGAACTGTTCAACCTCCTCGTGGGAGCACGAGGCAGCGCCGATACAGTCATCGATGTAATGGAGGAAAAGGTGGGAGGTGGTGCCAGTGTAGCTGCGGAAGATGGACTGTTCCACATATCCTACGAAGAGGCAGGCATAGCTGGGGCCCATGCGGGTGCCCATGGCTACTCCTTTGGTTTGGAAGTTTCCACCCTGGTTCAGGGTTTCCATCCTGACCTCAAATTTACCTGGACTGTCTCAGACTCCTCCCTCCACTTCCGAAACCTCTCCATTTCTATCTCAGGAGACTGAATCAACACGGACATTTACTATAAACCTACCGACTTCCACAGCTACCTAGACTACACCTCATCCCACCCTGCCCCTGTAAAAAAGCCATCCCATATTCCCAATTCCTTCGTCTCCGCCGCATCTGCTCCCAGGAGGACTAGTTCCAATACCGAACAACCCAGATGGCCTCTTTCTTCAAAGACCGCAATTTCCCCCTAGACATGATCGACGATGCTGTCCTCCACTTCCCGGTCCTCCACCCTTGAGCCCCGCCCCTCCAATCGCCACCAGGACAGAACCCCACTGGTCCTCACCTACCACCCCACCAACCTCCATATACATCGTATCATCCGTCGTCATTTCCGCCACCTCCAAATGGACCCCACCAACAGGGATATATTTCCCTCCCCTCCCCTCCCCTATCAACGTTCCTAAATGACCACTTCCTCTGTGACTCCCTTGTCAGGTCCACATCCCCACCAACCCAACCTCCACTCCCGGCGTCTTCCCCCGCAACCGCAAGAAATGCAAAACTTGCGCCCGAATCTTCCCCCCCTTACTTCCCTCCAAGGCCCCAAGGGATTCTTCCATATCCACCATAAATTCACCTGCACCTCCACACACATCATTTACTGCATCTGCTGCACCCGATGTGGCCTCCTCTATATTGGGGAGACAGGCCACCTACTTGCGGAATGTTTCAGAGAACACCTCTGGGACACCTAGACCAACCAACCCAACCACTCCGTGGCTCAACACTTCAACTCCCCCTCCCACTCCACCAAAGACATGCAGGTCCTTGGACTCCTCCATCACCAGACCATAGTAATGCGACTGTTGGAGGAAGAGCGCCTCATCTTCCGCCTAGGAACTCTCCAACAACAAGGGATGAATTCAGATTTCTCCAGTTTCCTCATTTTCCCTCCCCCCACCTTGTCTCAGTCCCAACCCTCAAACTCAGCACCACCTTCCTAACCTGCAATCATCTTCCTGACCTCTCCGCCCCCACCCCACTCCAGCCTATCACCCTCACCTTTACCTCCTTCCACCTATCGCATTTCCAACACCCCTCCCCCAAGTCCCTCCTCCCTACCTTTTATCTTAGCCTGCTTGGCACACTTTCCTCATTCATGAAGAAGGGCTCATGCCCAAAACGTCGATTCTCCTGCTCCTTGGATGCTGCCTGACCTGCTGCGCTTTTCCAGCAACACATTTTCAGCTCTGATCTCCAGCATCTGCAGTCCTCACTTTCTCCTCCAACTAAAAAAAAGTGCCAAGATGCAGGCTGTGCTTTGTTTTAATTACTTTTGTAACACTTTCCCATCACAAGTGCGTAAAATGTTATTGCAGGGTGTGGTATATTTTGACTTTTTCTAAGTCAGGTTTAGAACAAAACAACAAAGATTAAAGCTCTACTGATAACATATCTTGACCTCAAATTCAATAAAGCACTCTTACCATTTGAACACCAATTACTTCAGTAATTCTGTTGCCGCTTTGGATGAGGTTGTTAATTTAGTGCTAAATCAAACCCTGAAAAAATGTGTTGTACCTTTAATATTTTATTAGTTAACATAATTATACATACATGCAATTATACAGAGGGGAACTAGTTCTGGAATCAGTTCTATGGCCCCAGATTTCATGAAATACTACTAACCTCAAAGAAAGCTGCCCATAAAGTTTCAGCAGCCTTTGTGGCATGAATTTTACCTTTCTCAGCTTCAATTAAATTGTGGTGTCAACTGTACCTGATGACCAGATCCAACAGCAGTAATGTCACCAAGAGGTTACACAGCCAGTCATATTGAAGAATTCGCACTGACAAAAAACCAGAAAGAAAAAAATCTGTTGATTATCCTTCACTTATTAATCAGTTTACATAGAAAAAAATATGAATTTGGATAGATATGAGATTAAGGTAGAAGTTGAGGTATCATAAACAAATTTGTTGAGCATTTACTACATTCAAAACAAATAAACTTTTATTATCATAATGCAGAAATTTGACATTCCAGAATTGTAGCATTAATTTTCTTTCGGGACCAAGGAAATTGTCCTGCTCTGATTATGAAGCTAGCACAATGCTAAAATGAAATTTCACCTCATTCAACTATATGCTGTTTTAAAGGATTTTACAGTGAGGCCTATAGCATAAAATTGAAGACTAATGTTAACTCCCATGATTCCTTGAGATTTACATTTACATGGTCTTCAATAGTGCACTTGTGGTGACGTAGGAATCGCAGAGAGAAACTTTTGGATTTTCACATTTATCTACTCATGGATGAAAGCAGAAGTGACTGTCAGTTTCACAGATGCAATGACAGTAAATGCTGACCATTTTGCCTTTGTCTTAATTGCAAAGTCTCAACCAGTAATTAATTCTATAAATCCTTGGCAGAAGGCAAGTTAAAATATGACTCCTGAAAAAGGGCATAAATGCATTGATCTTGCAAATGGAATGGTTTCTCTTAATCTCTGTTCAAACACAATTCCTCCTAAAATACTGTCAACAATGGTTGATAAAACCATTTATATAGATTAAATTAAAAATCACTATTAAAGAGTCAAACAATCTGAACAAAAACTATTTGATTATCTATAATTAGGGAGTCTGCTATCAAGATGGAAACAGCAATCTCCATCTTGTCAGCAACTTTTAATGCATAATGAAGTATAAATATTGACAAATGTAGTTAACAGTGCTAAAACGTTTGCTAAATATGTGTGCGCATCCCAGGCATCAAGGACCTCAGCACTGAGCCCTTCAGAACCTTACAAGAAACAGAAACATCAATCTACACCACCTTCTGCTTTCTGCCTTTTAGTCAGTTTTGGATCCAATGTACCTCTGCCTTGGATTTCATGGGCTCTTACTTCCTTGACTAATCTTCCATGACTGACCTTATCAAGAGTCATGCTAAAGTCCATGTTCACAATATCAAATGCAATATCCTCATCAAATGTTTTGAAGAGGTAACCAAGTATTGATCAAATTTGTCAAATGCAATTTTCCTTTAACAAATTCATGCTGGCTATCTCTGACTAATCCTTGTCTTAATACAGCATTGAAAGAGTTTGCATTCTATTAGAAAGACGAGATTTTAAATGAAGGGCAGTGTTGGACTGATTAGATGGATGCAAAATATGCACTACACAAGGAAGTGCCAAAAGCTATGATGATGGCCTGGCCAATGCTTCTTCAAATAACAGCTTACAGAATAATTACATATTGATCAAATTTGTTCATTGTTGCATATTAACATGTGGAGGTTGGCTGCCAGGTTTGAAGGAGTCATTCAGTTATTAGAGAAACACTTTAGGACAGCCTGAGAATATGGAAGACAATATAATAGTGCATGTTCTTCATTCTGAGTAATCACTTGTGCCAATGCAAATCAGTTTGCTTGAAACATCCCCCTCTCATTGGGCTAAACAAAACACAGAGGGATAGTGGTCAGACTGTACATGATTAAAACAATTGTAAAAGAGCCAAACAGGTAAGGATGAAAAAAATGTGCTTGAAATACATAACATTAATGGAAATTAGGCATTTAGTAGTCTAGCACAGTCTGTGGATCTACACTAAACGAAAATGACAAATTAGCTGAAAGCTTGCATTAAGTGATTATCTATTAAGTGGTGGAAGGCACAAATAAGACACCACTAAGCTCAAGGTACAGAGTCTTATTACTGTGAGATCTGCAAATTTGCCAGAGGATGAGTGACCGACAATTGAATGATTCTGTTCATCCTTCAGGGAAGTGAGCAATTTCCCACTGTACTCACAGAGTAAAGAAGTAAGGAAGACTTTAGATTTGTGATTGAAGGAGCTGTGAGCTGTATTGTAGGGGACTATATTCCAGTACTGCGTGTGCTCTGCAAGATGCAACAGTATTACTGTTTGTGAGGAAGACTTGGAGAAGACTGCCACTACTGTTCAGGTCCCCTGACCATTTGTGGTGCCTGTGCACTGACAGCAAGCCAGTTCATCTGGAGCTGGTGTGCAAGGTTGTTTGCCAAAGATGGACAACGCCAGAAGACAGGGATATTGCCTCATTCTTCTCCATTAGACCTGGCAGTGGAAGTTCTGAGTCGCCAACCAGCAGCAATGTTCTCATTACAGCTTTCACCTGCACATCCACCAATGTCATTTATTGTATCCGTTGCTCCCGATGCGATCTCCTTTACATTGGATAGACTGGACACCTTCTCACAGAGCACTTTAGGGAACATCTCCAGGATATCCGCACCAATCGACCCCACCACCCCATGGCCCAACAGTTCAACTCCCCCTCCTACTCTGCCGAGGATATGCAGGTCCTAGGTCTCCTCCACCACCGTTCCCTCACCACCCGATGCCTGGAGGAAGAACACCTCATCTCTCACCTCAGAACACTTCAACCCCAGGGCATCAATGTGGACTTTACCAGTTTCCTCATTTCCCCTCACCCCAACTTATCCCAGTTCCAACCTTTCAGCTCAGCACCATCCTCATGACCTGTCCTACCTGCCAATCTTCCTTCCCACCTAACCACTCCATCCTCCTCTCCAACCTATCACTTTCATCCCCACCCCCATCCATCTAATGTACTCTTGACTACCTTCTCCCAGCCCTACCTCCCTCCCATTTATCTCTCCACCCCTGAGGCTCCTTGCCTTCATTCGTGATGGAGGGCTTTTGCCTGAAAAGTCCATTTTCCTGTCCTCGGATGCTTCCTGACCTGCTGTGCTTTTCCAGCACTACTCTAATCTAGACTACAAGCAAAGGCTTGCCTTACCCAGTGCAATGTTTACAGACCTGTAGGTTGTAGGCAGCAGTACAAAAGCTGCACAAAATTACAGTAAAATGTTTTAGTCTAGTCATGCAACATCACACTCATTCTATTACTTTTACCTGAGATGAGCACGAAGTGACAATGAAAATATTGATGAACGCCCACCACCAGCTTACTGTTTGCCTGCTGTTTTCCATGGTATGCACCCTTCAAGTACCTCCCCCATTGTGTTTATCATCTCTAATAAATACATATAGATAACCTGCAAAGAGCAGAGAAGTTCTGCCAAGTATCCTGGCCAAAATTAATCCAACCAACATCAGAAAACAAAATAACTCAATTGTCATGTTGTATTTGTTTCGTAATACTGCTCTGCCAAAATTGGCTGCTGTGTTCCCTACATTACACAAACAACTATGAAAGTATGTCATTGACTGTACAAACTTTGAAACATCCTAAGGTTTTAAAAGACTTTATTTCAAGATTAATCTTTTTTTTATCATTAGTTCAGCACTGAACCTTTGCAATGTTATCATTAACAAGAAAATTAGACTCTTGGAAATCAAATTAGGTATAAAAGTGCCTTTCCTACACAAAGATTGGTGAAACAATTATATGGATTCTGTGTTTGAAGATAACTAAATCCAGTATACGTTTTAGAGATAATGTTGACTAGGAGGCAAATTCTTGTACATTTAATATATAAACAATTTTTTATTTTGTTGGGCTGTGGAACAAGAAAACGAGAACAAATGGTGCTTTAAACCAAAGAAACTGTGGAAAAGGCTGTTGCAGCTTTAAATCGAGTTGCTGGACGTCATTGTGTGTTGTATCTGTAATGTTGCCCTACTTAAGTACGGTACTGGGGAGGATGTTAAACATCATATGTTTGTGTGTGTGCACACCTGTGCAATATGTACGTGCATGTGTATTTGCACAAGTGTATGTGTTTGAGTGCATGCATGTGCATATACATATGTCTGTGTATGTGTGTATGCCTGTGTGCATGTGTGCATTTGTATCTTCTAACTGCTTTTTAATCAGGAATAGTGGCTGTGGGCTTCGCAAGGTTCAGCATGCTAACAACTTATTGATTGCTGGACAAATGGTTACAGACTTGTTTGTGTACAAAATAGGAGAAAATTCAGCCTATAAAGTTAAAGCATCTCAATTTCGCTCTCTATCTTCCGCCTGTTTGGGGAAGCAACAGAAAATCTCTCACAGGTTGATCTCACTCAACATTACACTCACTACAAATTCCCTTGTTTCAACAAAAAGGGGAAAAAACACCTCGGAGGCCTGAAATGGTGAATCTGCAACCAATGAAAGGTTGCGAATCAGTGGATCCTCCAACCTCACATGATGAGTGAACAGTCAGAAGAAGTCAGATGAAAGCTGAAAGAGAACAACCCATTGATGTCTGTTAACTGAACTGCTACCAGCGCTGTATTTCTCTAACTTTAATTTTCCTTTCCCACCTGTAATACTGTGTTGTTTCTTGTCTCCTTGTGTCTCTGTTCATATGCATTAGTGAATTTCAAAAAGAGATAGATTATACGCTGTCAAGTTATAAGTTAGCAATTCATGTTTCTTCCTTGCCTTTGGTTCACAGGAGTCTGATTTTCTTGTTAATGATAAAATTCCAGGTATAGGGCTTCTGTGGTTCTGTGGAAGTGTCCCTACTCCTGGATGGAGATCCGGTTCAAGTCCCACCTATTCCAGAGGTCTGTAGTAATGTTTATGAGTAGGTTGATTAGAAAAGTAAATAAAAATTCTTGTGTGCATTTCCCTTTCACCTGAATTAGAGAACTGGGTAAAATTGGACAATTCAATGGTTTGATCAAATGTTCACATTTATGATGACACTGAGAATAGTAAGGCTTGAATTTCAGCTGACTACCCTAGTGACTTATAATCTCTAGCTTGTTGCTTATAAACTACCTATCAAGCCACAGCATTAGTCATACTTAGTAATTTAAGATATATCCAAAAGTATATTTACATCTTATCATAACATAAAGTATGTGTTTCATGGACTTGTTTTATCACTGATTGTATCTGAGTGCATTATTTTGCATTGGAGATAGTGCAGACAAGATTGCTGTAGAAACAGGGTCGGTGGCCTGAAGGCTGAAACTGCGGTGATGTCCACCGAAATTGAGACCAATCATACTAATTTTCCTGCCAGAGTGATTCTTGTGGTTGAACCGACATTCTCTTCCTCTTCCATTTTCGCACCAACTTGCAGGTTTGTGCTTTTAGTATGGGTTATATGAAGCATACAAAAATAGAAACAATTTTGTCAAATTTTTCTTTGGAGAATTGTCCAATTACATATAGAGGCCACACATGGATCTTGTGAAATTGACGAACATTGGTTTATTTCTCTCAATATAATGGGGAAGTTGACTGGACCGATACAAAACGGACACTTTGCACAGTTAAGTCAAGGATTCTCCTCCCTGAGCAGTAGATACAGACAGTTTTTAGGGTTACAGCGATATAATGTTAATTACAAGATAACGCAGTTTCAATGACAGTTAATAGGAAACAATTGCTTGTCCGACAGTATCCATCAGTTAACAATTATAACAGAACGTTTAGCTCATCTGCAGAAATGGGTGCAAATGGATAGCATCCTGGCTTCAATAGGTCCCTAAGGTAGTGTTCATTCTCATCAGATATCTTGGTGCCACTTAGTCTGTGTGGGCTTTGTGGTGATTGAGTACCTGGAGAAAGGGAATGCCCTCAGGAATTCAGAAGCAGTGATACTATTGTGAGTAGGAAAACCAATTTGCAGATCATCTAGGTAGTGTATTCCTTCAATCAGGAAACTGCTTTGGTAATGTCTCATTTCACTGTTAATTCCTGAGCTAAGTGTGGTCAAGTTGAGGTGCCAGTGACATTATGGGTAGGCTGTCTGGCTAAAACAGACATGGTTTCTGTGAGCAAGTGGTTGGCAGACAAAGTGATTTGCTTTTCTCCCACAAGTATAGTCAGGCCCTCAAGCTCCCAAAAACGTGGTCTCAGAGTTTTATTCTTCATATGAAATTAGTTCTACCTGATTGATATTGGGTCTGAGGATTTTCTAATGAATGGGAAACTAAAGCTTTCAAATATACATAACAGATCTTCATTCCAACAGTTCCAACAAACATCAGAACAGGTCATTAGGAACAGGAGCAGTCATTATTGGGGTCACTCACAAATGCTGGTTTAGCATTACTGCTTCATACACTCAGACCTGAAGTACTTCAACAAGCAGGGTTACAGAATGCCTCCACATGCAAATTTCACATAGGACCTTATTCTGAGAAATGTGAAGTCAGTCTTGTCACAAAGAAATAGCAGGGGATTTTAAGTACTGTGAGTACCGAAATCAGCCCCAGCTCACCTACAAAAGCTTCACTGCATCTAATCTCATGTTGGCAAATATTTCCCTTTCTAAATGACAGGGAATCAGGTTTGTGCCCCTAATTGATTAGTGCAATTCCCTGGACTGTTTGCACTAGACCAGCAGGATTCACCATGGCACATTCCACAGACTGTGGTGAAAATGGACTCCCTGACTATTCAAATCAAACAACTGGCCATGCCCAAACCTCTAGACTAAGATTCAATGGTGTCCACAACTTATTGTTACAGTAGCCCTTGATTAACAGCAGTATCCCCTTGACTTGATTGAGGACTACCCATCTTTGACTTTGAGATGTGGTCATTCATGTGAGAGACAGATGTAGCATGGTGCTATACACCCACCCCTTAACTGGTTATTAATGATAACCATGAGAAGACTTATGTCTACACTAAGAATCAAAATAAGACAGAATGACTGTGAGCCTGTAAATTTTAGCTGAGGGGCTAAAGTGACACAGGCCAAAGCATGGCAAAGGTTATGTGAGCATTGAAATAGACAAAAAATGAGTGAACAATGAAATAGAAGCAACCTGCCCTGAGATGCAGCCTGGCTCAATTCATAAGACTAGTGTTTGTCCCTTTCTGCAAAGTATCCTGGCATTCTAGTGAAAAATGCCAGTTGGTTCCAAAGAGCAACATTGAAGTTCAGAACTGTGTTGAAGTCGACTAGTGATGTGACATGATGACACAATGAGGCTGATAGTTGCCAGATACCAAGGTCTGTGAATGAGGGATATGTACAAATCTTTCCCATAGATGGTGCTGTGAGATATTATAGAATCTCTACAGTGTGGAACCAGGACCTTCAGCCCAACAAGTCCACACCAAAGAGTAACTCAACCAGACCCATTACCCTACCCTATTATCCTATATTTATCCCTATCTAATGGACCTAAACTACACATCCCTGAATACTATGAGCAATTTAGCATGGCCAATTCACCTAACCTGCACATCTTTGGATTGTAGGAGGAAACCGGAGGAAACCCATACAGACACAGGGAGAATGTGCAAACTCCACACAGATAGTCACCCAGGCTGGAATTGAACTTGGGTCCCTGGTGCTGTGAGGTAGCACTGCTAACCATTGAGACAGCGTGCCATGCTAAATTGGTACCTGGTGTCCTAGATGGAGATCTAGAGGAGTAAGCAGTGAGCTGCAGTTTTATATAATTCAGTCAGATAGGACAGTGACAGTTCATGTATCAAACTTGACCTGAGTTGAATGTTCATTGATGTAAGTAAGTTCAGTCAAATCCAGTTGGGATAGAGTCTCCTATTAATGCTTTGGCTATCTACAGTAATAGAGCTTAAGTGTGGAGCTATTAATGTGTGTATCCATTAGTGCTTCTGCTGTTTGGAACTGTTTCTAATATTTGCACAGCCTTTGGAAGTGGCTCATTTTTCACAATATAACACATTTTTTCACAGGGCTACAGCAGATGGTTTTTAAATCGCAGAAGAATCCTCAGAGGATAACCAGCAGCAAAACCTGCATCAATACACGGTACATGTGGAGCAATCCCTATGATTAAAGAAATATTACAGATGTCACTACAACATTAAGAAAACCACATCTATAAAAACTTGTATATCATAGAGAATCAACAAAGCTCACCCTTGAATAAAGAAATCTGTTTTCTCCTCAACATCCTACCATTTGTTAAAGTTGCTCAACTGCTTTGTAAGACTTACCTTGCCAAATCTTGGGATACACAATCAGCCCAATTTTTTCCATGATGGTTATTCAGCAGATTGAAAGGCCACCACTTAAGATAAAAAGCCAACATCAATATCTATGATGAACAGTGCCCTGCACAAAAGATATCTGACAAATAATCAATCCTTTGTTGGAGAAATAGACAAAGATCAAAATCAAGTTCAACAACACACTAACCAAAGACCTACTGATCTTCTGAGTCTAAAGTGAATGTATATGGAGAACCAAAGATCTAGTAATCTTCCAAATCTAAAGTGAATATATACGGAGAAGTATTGTGAAGTCTCAAGACCATTTCAATCTGTGAACTCAGAGACTTGGGGGAGAAGAGTTAATATGAATGTGGTATCATTACTTATGTGAAAACATAATTGCCTAACTAAGGGGTACAAAAAGCTTGTGGGTGGCAATGTTGTGTGAGGTAATGGTCCACAAAGTTTTAATGTTTGACCTATACATTGTGCCTCTCAGTTTGATGATGTCATACAGTCTCTGGTGGAACAAGCAGTCAGCCTTTAGTATAGTTTTCAGATGGTAAAACATATTTCCAAGTTACACCTAGTTAGCAATAGTTGCTATGCTTCAGAGTTAATATAGCATGTACATGTTACTAGGGTGGCTCAGCCTATTCTGCTGAGACTTAGCTGTGATCCACTCTCTTCCATAAAATACTGACCAGCCCTTTGGACTGATATAGAAAAGAGGATTGGCAGCAGTATTCAACCCTAACTACAAACCATCACGTCATATTGTAACAAAACTGTCTTAATCATGAACACAGCAAAGATTTCTTGGACTAAATTATTTTTCCTCATTGTAAAGATTTATGTAGCCCTGAGTGACTAATAAAAGGCTGATGATTTGTCTGAAATGGATGACAAATTTGAATGGCCAGTTCCATGAGCGAGGGACCTAATCAAGATATCTTTTGAGGTTTCAAGAGTTTCCTTGAATGTGTAGGCCAATTATCAGGCCTTGACTCCATTCCCAATAGGGTCTGTTTGCTCCAATCTGATACACATCCAACCATGCCCTGTTTGAGCCAGTTAGCTGATGGCATTTCTCTTTGGAGAAGGTGGGTAGAGTATTTATGATGGTACTGCAGCCTGAAAAAGCATGGAAATTGTCCACAGTATAAGCACTCCTGCCATTCACAGATTATTATCTTGAAAGAGTTATATTTTCATCTTTAACAAGTTCCTGTTAGAAGATTACTATTGGAAATTTGCAATTTGTCAATTTCAAATTGGACAAAATATATCACCAACTAAAATAGATCTATTGCTAGTATTACTATAATTCTAACATGCTAGATAATAATTGATTTTAAAAATTAAAAATAACTTAAATATCACAAATGTTATGAAAAAATATCCAGTATCATGAAAATCTGTTTTATGCTAATAAGTAAATTAATATTTATGTATTCATTAAAGGGAAATAAATGCATAAATGTCAATGGTGCTTATGCTCGTTTGTTAAATTTTAAGAGATGGATAGAAAGCAGTGATATACTTTTTACATTTTATTAGATAGAAGCTGGATAAAAAGCAGTGATATACTTTTATGCATTTTTACATTTAGATTTTATTGTCACCATTGATTACAGATGTTGAATGTAGTACTTAATCAACTTCCAGTACTGACACAGAGATTATGCTGTTCTTCTCAATGTATTGGTCTTTACCATACCAACAGCATAAGTTCAATTCTCACACCAGCTGAGGTTACCCTGGAGGCCCCACCTTCTTAAGCTCACCCTCACCTGAGACATGACAACACACAGGTAAAACTGACCACTAATTGTCTCTTTTTAATGAGGAAACAGCCCTATGATGTTTTGGGATTACTGCACCTTTACCTCTTTGCCAGCTAATGATGGCTATTAATAAAACTTAGTTTCATTTTTTACTTTCCAAGGTGATAAATTAGCACAAATCTACTAAATGTGTATCACTTAGCTTAGGTTGCCTCTAACAATGAATTAATACTCAGTAAATCAGATTGCCCATTGCTCATTGGAGACATGTAGGTATCTATAGTTTGAATTTTGTAACCACAGAAAGGGTTTAAATATGCTAGAGAACTTAAACAAACAACGAAGGTCATCAAATTGGATATAACCATGGTTTAAAGGAAGAAGAGGGAAGATTATTTGACTTAAGAAGTGATGCAAAAGTCAGGAGAAGATCTGATTTTAGAAGTTTATGGATTACTAGAAGAGGTAAAACGACTGCGGATGTAAGTAGCTTTGAAATCCCAGAAAGGAACAATTTTAAATAGGAGATTGTAAAATGCCTTTGATGTGATAACACAATTTATAAGTTGTCAGATTTTTCACTTCTTTTAATGTATCTTGGTGGATAATTAAAATTCAGTGTGGCCTTGTCTCTATATTAGATTAAACATTTCAAAATAAAATCAATGTGCATAAAAAGGGCTAGAATATCTTTATTATTTTGTACTGTTTTTACTTTCCATTTTACTTGTGAATAAAATTATGAATTTTAAATAGTGGCAGAAGAAATCATTTCCATTTCTGACATTTATCTTCATTAATATCAAACCTCTAAAACCCTGTAGAGAACACTTAGTACAGAGAAAAACCACCCTGAGTTCTATCCTAATCACGTATCTGTGTGACAGATTCTGTCTATCCACATGAGCTGACATTGGCCTGTCTGAATGCCAATAAGCATCAAATGGAGCAAGCTTTCTGCTTCAGGCCTGTGTCCACTAAGAACTGAAATGCTTCCAAAACTATTCCTATGTTATCAATTATATATTTCCAAGTCTGTCTCTTCTGGCAAAAGCATCTTCAATCGATACTGCAGTGAAATGGAGATTACGAAAATATCATAACCCAAGCAGAGCACTGTTCACCATCTTAGTGAAGCACATCAATTTCATTCATACAATGGGCCTGAAGAAGATTAGGAAATTATCTTTCTCTATGATTTAACTGCAAGATGACGCAATAACTACATGCATACGCTTAATCAAATGACAACAACGTACTGGATCAGGCAAAATCAGATCACAGAAATAACCCCACTTTACACAGTCAATCTTCATGAATGTGATCTATCAGTATTGTTATTGAAATAACACCACAGAGGTCAGTATCCTGTCACCAAGTCACCCTTTATTTACACATGCATAGTATTTAATATTGGTCTGGCTTCCCCAGAGTCAACTGTCAGAATGAACAGGCTATCTGACACTGCTGTCAGTCAGGGCTCCCTGGTTAGGGCTGTTAACCTTGTTCAATCAGGTTTCTCCTATTTTATGAGATCCATCTGGCTGACCTCGTTACAACTGCAAAAGTTGTAAAAGTACAAAAGAGAAGTATAGCACAGGAGCAGGTCCTTCGGCCCTCCAAGGCTGTGCTGATTATCATGCCTTAACTAAACAAAAAAAACAAACCTTCTGCCCTTATTCAGTCTGTATCCCTCTATTTCCTCCCTATTCATGGAACCATCCAGATGCCTCTCGAATGTCACCAACATGCCTGCTTCCACCACCTCTTCTCGCAGTGTGTTCCAGGCTCCTACCACACTGCTCATGAAAAGCTTCCCTCACACGTCTCCCTTGAAACTTTCCCTTTCTCACCTTGAACCTGTGTAATTGAAATTTCAACCCTGGGGAAAAGTCTCTGACTATCTAATTTTGTAAATCTATATCAGGTCTCCTCTAAGCCTCTGTCTTTCCAGTGAAAAGAATGCTGGTCTTTTAAACCTTTCCTCATAGCCAATGCCCTCAACACCAGGTAACATCCTGGTGTCCTGCTCTGCACTCTTTCCAAAGCTTCCACGTCCTGGTAGTTTGGTGACCAAACCGACACACAATATTCCAAATGCGGCCTAACAAGAGTTTTACATAGCTGCAACATGGTTTGTGAACTCTTGTACTTCATGCCCTGGCTGATGGAGCCAAACATGCCATACACCTTCTTAATCACCATGGCCACTTGTATTGCTACTTTTAGAGAACTGTGGATCTGCATGCCCAGATCCATCTGGATATTAATATTCCTAAGGGTTCTGATATTCACACCTAAATTTGATCTTCCAAAATGCATCACCTCCCATTTGTCTGTTAAACTCCATCTGCTATTCCTGTGCCCAAATCACTGATCTATATATATCCTTTTGTATCCTTTCGCAATTGTCAGCACTATCAGCATTTCCACCAATCTTCATCTCATTTGCTAACTTACTAATCAGACAACCCACATTTTTGTCCAGATCATTTATATGTGCTACAAACAGAGGACATAGACTGATCCCTATGGAACACTGCTAGTTACCGGTCTCCATTATTCCTCCTTTGTTTTTAAGCTTTTTTTTTCTAAGCTTAATAAAAATAAATCCCAGACTTTGTAAGAGATACCCTTTGCATGGTTATTTGACTTGATTGGTTGTAACTTTTTTTTTCTTTTGTGGAAGCAGATCCTTCAGCACAACAAGTCCACACCGACCCACCGAAGAGCAACCCAGTCCCTTACATTTATCCCTTCACCTAACACTACGGGCAATTTAGCATGGCCAATTCACCTAACCTGCACATATTTCGACTGTGGGAGGAAACCGGAGCACCCAGAGGAAACCCACGCAGACACAGGGAGAATGAGCAAACTCCACACAGACAGTTGCCTGAGGCAGGAATCGAACCTGGGCCCCTGGTACTGTGAGGCAGCAATGCTAACCACTGAGCCACCATGCCTTCTTTAAACTTAAGCTGACAGTCCAGTGCTTTACTGAATGACTGCAGTACTGATTAGATTCCCTTCTGTATGGAAACAGGCCCTTTTGGCCCAACAAGTCCACACCAACCCTCCAAAGAATAACCTACTCAGAGCCCTACCCTATATTTACCCCAACTAATGCATCTAACCCTACGGACAACTTAGCCTGGCTAATTCACTGGACCTGCACATCTTTGGATTGTGGGTGGAAACCAGAACACCCAGAGGAAACCCACATAGACAGTCACCCGAGACTGGAATTGAACCCAGGTCTCTGGTGCTGTGAGGCAGCAGTGTTAACCACTGAGCCACCATGCCACTTGTGCTTCTCCTAAATTACACAAAAACGCATTAATTCTGAATGTTCCCTCTCTATTGAATTGTTTTAAAAGAAATTACTGTGGCTACAGAAATGTTTTCAAGTTATAAAAAGCAAATTGCAGGAATATTTGCATTTACATAGCTTCTTTATAACATGAAGTAACTTTACATTTATTGAAGTGCATTCGAGCTGTAATCATTGTTGAAATGCAGCAAAAACAACATCCAATATGGCAGAAATGCTCACAAGCAAGAATATGATGATGACCAGATTAGCTTTTTTTTTGAAGTTATGTTAATTGAGGGATAAATATTAGCCAGGACATTGGACAGAGAAGCAACAGTTTTTTGACATAGTACAACATAGCATTTTCTGCTTTCGCACAGCAAAGGAGGTTTCTTTTAACTGACATATCCTAAACATCAGCACCTCTATGAATCCAGAACTCCTTCAAAACTGGGAGCTCCAACCAGGATCATATTCTCAAATTTTGTTTGTGAAGTGCCAACCTTCTGAGAGTCAAAGATAGTACATATGTGACTTTATTCCAAGCCTTGTACATTACTGTTCATATTTTGGGAATTCTGTTTTTGTTTTCAAAATGGGAAACCCTGGTGTAAAATATATTTAAAATGCTGCCACAGTAATCATTCGTGTTTGGTGGTGATTCCCAACAATCACAAAAGATCAAAAGCTAGCAGACAGGGAAAGACAAACTGCTATTGGAAAGATGAACACACTGATCACAGGGTGGAGGAGGTTGTCAGATCATGGGGTGAGGGTTCAGACTGTGTTTCATGAGCGAGTCATCAGTTCACAGGGCAAAATGTAGATTGGAAGATCACAAATAAGAGGGGAATCAGTTTATGCAGCAAAGCCAGAAGGTCACAGCAGTGAGAAATAGCCATGATCAGCAGAAAGTTGGCTTGAGTGCCTGGTTGGAACGCTCCCCCTTTCTGGATACATGTCACAGAACACTAAAACACTAAAGCAAATGCATCCTAAAGATAATGACAAAATGAACGCAATGATGATTAATTCATTCTTGGTGACATTAGTTACGATTGAATTTATAAGATTGTGTTAGAATGTGTATTTTGAGTTGTTTAAACATTGTGAACATGATGATTAATAACAGAGGAAAGGGAAAGAGTGGGAGGCAGTGGGTGACCAGGGGTGAACAATTGACCTGCTGTGGTAGATCAAATACAACTGCCAGAGAGATTGTTGCAGAATTAAAGCAGTGTTCCTACTGCTGAGGTGATAAACATTCACATATAGGATGCATTGTCCGTGCTTACCAGCTTCACATTGTGTGGTGTCATGAAAATGGCTGAGTTCATAGTAAGTGCGTACAAATGACAGTAAACAACAACAGGAGAAGGGCACTCTATGAACATCCCCATTCTCAGCGATGGTAGAGAATGTCAAATCAATGCCAAAATCAAACCTGAAGCATTTCCCTCAATCTTCATTTCAAGGAGTTGAATCCGTGATCTGACTCAGCTCTCCCTGAAGACTGAAGCATTTAAAATATCAGTCTTCTATTTCATTCACTCTGCATGATGTTAAGAAACAGCAGGGTGTGCCAGATAAAGCAAAGACTGTGAAACTCGACCATATCCCTGGCATAGTGTTGACAACTTGTGCTGCAGAACTAACCATGTCCCTAACCAAGCTCTTTAGTTATAGTTAATTAACTGGAATTAACTCAATAATATGAAAAAAAGTTTCAGAAATACATCCTGTCCACAAAGAGGGGCAGATACAATGCAGCCAATTACTGCCCCATTTACCAACTCTTCAATCCACAGCAAATTGCCAAAAGGCATAATCAATAGTGTTATCAGTGGCACTTACTCAGCAACTTACTCATTGATGAGGTTGCTCATCAATGCTCAGTTTGCATTCTATCAGGACAACATGGCTTCAGACCTCATTACAGCCTTGGTCCAAGGATGGCGTAAAGAGTGATATTTTAGAAGTGAAGTGAAAATGACTGCCCCGGACATGCAGTCAGCATTTAACTGACGTGGTACCGAGGACGCTGTATAAAATTGAAGTCAATGGGAATTCAGGAGAAATCTCTTCTGTGACTGGGGTAAAACTCAGCACAAAGGATTGCAATTGTGTTTGTGATTGTTGGAGGCCATTGTTACAGCCTAAGGATATTACTTCAGACGTTCTTCAGGCCCAACCATCTTCAGCTGTTTCAACATTTAACTTTTCATCAACATAAGATCAGAGGTGAAAATGTTTAATGACATTGGCAATGCTCAGTTCCATTAAGAATTCCTCAGATAATGACCGTTCCTTCCGGGACACTCTGGTCCACTCTTCCTTCAATATCAATACCTCTCCCCAACAGCCTCATGGCACCTTTTTCTGCAACTGTCAAACATGTAACACCTGCCCATTTCCCTTCCTCCCTCCTCAGTATCCAAGGGCTCAAACATACCTTCCAGGTGAATAGCACTGTACCTGCACTTCACACAATCTAGTCTACTGCATTTGCTGCTTACAATGCGGTCAACTCTACATTAGGGAAACAAAACATTTACATTCTGCTGGAAAAAGAGAACTTGGTCTTCCAATTGCCCGACACGTTAACACACTACCCTGTTCTCTGTCTGAGGCTTGCTTCAGTGTTCCAGTGAAACTCACGCAAGTGGAAGAACATTACCTCATTTTCCACTTGGGGACCCTACAGCCCTCCAGACTCAATATCAAGTTCAATTATCTTAGGGCCTGAACTTCCCCATGTCCTAGCCCATAACCCCACACACCAGGCCTTGATATCACAGTCTGTCATTATACACAACCCATTGTTAGCCACTAACAGTGTCCATTAATATCTATTCACCCTCCTAGCCAGCTCGTTACCCACTCCTTTGTCTGTCTACCTGTTCTTCTCTTTCTTTGGGATCTACCCCACCTATAGTTTACTCCTTACCGTCTCTCCCCACCCTGCCTTCTTCATATAAGCCAACATTTTCTTAACTACCATCAGTTCTGAGGAAGGGCCACCAGACCCGCAATGTTAACTGATACCTCATCATAGATGCTGCTAGACGTGCTGAGCTTTCTCAGCAATTTCTGTTTCTGTTGCCTCAGATAATGAAGTTTGTGCCGACATGCAGCAGAAACCTTGACAGCATTCACGCTTGGGCTGATAATGATAAGTTGTTTTGACTAGGAGATAGATATCCAAACCAAATCAACCTTTCCACTTCTGTATTTGCAATATTAAAACCTTCAAAGACTCTCAAAATTGATCCCAATGCTGCCTCAAGATTTTTGAATACCCAATCCCAGACATCGCAAATAATCAATTCTCAGTATGGTTTATAGTTTAAGCAAAATGAAGTACAGGAGTTCAGAGGTCATGTTGCGGCTGTACAATTCTGGTCTCCTTCCTGTCAGAAGGATGTTGTGAAACTTGAAAGGGTTCAGAAAAGATTTATAAGGATTTTGCCAGGGTTAGAGGATTTGAGCTATAGGGAGAAGCTAAATAGGCTGGGGCTGTTTTCCCTGGAGCATCGGAGGCTGAGCATTGTCCTTATAAAGATTTATAAAATCATGAGGGGTATGGATAGGATAAATAGACAAAGTTTTTTCCCTGGGGTGGTGGACTCCAGAACTAGAAGGTATAGGTTTAGAGTGAGAGGAGAAAGATGTAAGAGATCTAAGGAGCAACTTTTTCACGCAGAGGGTAGTGTGTGAATGGAATGAGCTGCCAGAGGACGTGATAGAGGCTAGTACAATTACAACATGCCAAAGGCATCTGGATGGGTATATGAATAGGAATGGTTTGGAGGGATACGGGCCAGGTGCTGAGCAAGTGGGATTAGATTAGGTTGGGACGAAAGGTCTGTCTCCATGCTGTACATCTCTATGATTTAACAATTAATTAATAATATCATAGCTTTAGTAGTGCAAAATTAAACAATGCAATCTAATCAGTCTATGCTGTAAACCTAAAACCCTTGTTTTCAGCCTCATTCACACTTTAAATAGGTAGGCAAACAAACAGAATTAAAGGATAAATCCAACAAAATACCAGCCAATTCAGAATACCTAAGTGGTTTTCACGATGCATTGTTCCACAATCATAGTTAATTTTCTGAAACAATTTTCAGTTCACTCACATAACCGTTTGGTTCTCTATTCTCTGAGCTTCCAAGAGTTAATTATGGGAGGTTAGGTAGGGAGCTTTCAAATATTCTTGCTGTAACATCAACAGCCAGATTCCTTTTTTTTTACAGAAAACAGACCAAAACCTAGTTCAAACTCTAGCTTGTCCCTGAGAGACTGACCATCTCATCTGTGAGGTGCCAATTACCATTCAACATGTGTCATCTGCTTGAGCATAAGTTCTTTTCTTTACTTGCGAGAACCAATTCCCAGGTATTGACCTTGTTAATAGCCAACTTTTGCTATGTTTTCAATCAAAATGCTCTTTCCTGGTGGTGAAGCATCTGCAGAATCCTTTGGTAGGAACCAACATACAGTTAAATTCCAGACCCTGCCTCAAAAATAGGCAACAGCTTGCTTGGTCTGTTTTCTTTCTTCCATGAGATGTTACCCCAAGCTCAAAAGTCAACTTTAGCTCACAGTTCTCACTTCACATCTGCAAACCAAAATTATTAGAAGTACAAAATAATAATAATGAGAAATCAGGAAGCATTCTAACAAAGTAATATTCAAGCCACATAAGTGCCCTGCAATGACCATTCTCAACAACAGAGAATCAAACCATCTTCCATGGATGTTCCAAAGCAGTACCATTATTTAATATCCCACTAAGATTGCACTAATTGACCAGGAATTGAACTGGGCCAACTATATGCATAATATGGCCACAAGACCAAGTCAGAAGCTAAGAGTTCTACACTGAGTAACTCACCTCCTGACTCCCCAAAGCCTGACCCTATCTGGAAGGCACAAATCAGTCATGCAATGGAATGATTGTGTTATGAAATTTATCTGTGCAGTACTCCAATATTTCTGGCTGAAGGTTGAACATGCCAGTTCCCAGCTTTGCAGCTCAGGGTGCTTGCAGAGTGCACAGCATCATTTCCCACCTTGCAACGTCTATCCTAAGCCTGCCTGTTTTCTCTTTCAACATATAAAGGGCTCAGTTATCTTGGTCATTGAGAATGTGCTGACCTGGCAACAAGGAGTCATATGACATTCCTGGCCAAGCAAAGGAAACTCAGAATCCACAAGGGGTGCCCCAGGGTGGTGAAAAGCCAGTTCCAAATTTTGTCCAAAGGTGGTAGGAGGCATTTGAATAGGGGTCCAGGATTTCTGAAATGGTAAGTGGGAAAAGAACCACTGGAGATCGCATCCAGGAGTCTCAAGAGAGGGGCATATGGCAAGGATTCAGGAGATATAAGAAAAATAACTGTTAAACCACAAAAATCTAAGGAACCACAAAGATAACAGACATAGGCGGAAATCACCAGAGAGACCAGAGAGTTAGAGAAATGGTGACCAGTAGCAGACACAATTAGGAAGAGGCTCGATGCAATGAATTCACACTATGTATAGATGCTATGTAATAAGGCTGAGAAACAGAGGACATGCACTGGCCCATTATTGGTGCTATATTTAAAGTGCTGTTGTGGTCCTAGTCAAAAATTGTCAGTCTGGAGCTGGCTTCATCTGAGGAATGGTCACGGAGTTGATAACAGAGGTAAGTTAGTACCCCAATATACCAGCAGAAGGCAATGGTGGATGGGGTATTCTTTTCCATTAGCCTAAGGATGCCATGACACCAAATTCTGCTAATTTCATCTGAGGACGCCACCTAGGGTCAGTGCTATTTACATGGTCCAGCAGAAGTCCCAGCAAGGATAGTGGGATCAAGGGTTATGGTGATAAGGAAGGAACAGGATACTGATTGAGGATGATCAGCCATGATCATAATGAATGGTGGTGCTGGCTCGAAGGGCTGAATGGCCTACTCCTGCATCTATTGTCTATTGTCAATACAGGAAAGTCAATGTCCTTCTTCACTATGCCAGAGTAAATGCCACCATCTTCTCTTTGTTATCTCATATTCAATCTACGTCAGCTATTGCACTCACCTCCCACCAAGGCTCATGGTCTATCACTTCCATAGGTTTCCTCACCTGCTGTCAACCCTCACTTCTAAACCCACTGGTAATAACTCTACATTACTTTTGCGCTGCTTACTAACTCACTCGGAACACCTCACCACCTTTTACCCACATGCAATAGCAGTAATAGTTGTGCCAGCCATTTACCTTTCACGGAATTTCTCCCATTGCCTCATTCCAAGAGAAAACAGCATACAATAGAGCAAGAAGTGCCAAGATATAATGTGGCCGGGTGTCTGACATTGGTTGCCTTATCCTTATAAAGAGGCAATCCTTACCTAGCTAACGAGGAGTGTGATTGTTCATTTGGTGAATCCAAATCCTACATGCCACAGCAACAAATAACAAACATATCCCATTGCTGTGCTTCTCTTCCATTACTTCCAAGGTGAATCTATTCTTATTATGCTCAAACCCCTTTATCTTGAATAATTCTATGTGGGCACCTTTGGAATCTACACAGTCTTCACCATCAAAAGGTGATCCTTCAAGACATCTCCTCCTCCACTTCTAAAGAAGAAGTTTCAGATCGTTCACAAGCTACAGCCTATACCATCCAAAGAGTGTTGCAGGCCAGGTACCTGCAAGTAGGAGAGGATCCCAAGGTTTCACAATGAACACTTCATACAAATTGTCAAGCAGACAAAGCAGAAGCAGGCAAGTTGTTGGAAGTTAAAAATCACACACCACCAGGTTATAGTCCAACAGGTTTATTTGGAAGCACCAGCTTTCAGAGCACTGTTCCTTCATCAGGTGGTTGTGGAGTACACGATTGTAAGACACAGAATTTATAGGAAAAGTTTACAGTGTGATGTAAAAAAAAATATACATTGAAAAATAACTTGATTGTTTATTAAGTCTCTATCTGTTAGAATGACCATGTTAGACCTCCTCAGGATATAGACACATGCTGAAACCGACAGGGTACCCTTCGTTGTCCAGTACTTCCCAGGAGCCAAAAAACCAAGCCATGTTCTTCGTGGCCTGCAACCCATTATCAATGAGAATGAGCACCTCGCCAAGATCTTCCCCACAACTCCACTGCTCACCTTTAAACAACCAAACATCAAACAGATCATTGTCCATAGCAAACTCCATACAACCCTGTCACGGTAGACGCTGCAAGACCTGTCAGAGTGTGGACATGGATACCACCATTACGCATGGGGACACCTCCCACCATGTACGTGGCAGGTACTCATGCAAATCAGTCAATGTTGTCTATCTCATGCGCTGAACGCAAGAATGCCCTGAGGCATTGTATTTTGGTAAAATCCAGCAGAGGTTATGGCAAAGGATGAATGGGAACTGCACAACAATCAACAGACAGGAGTGTTCCTTCCCAGTTGGACAACACTTCAGCTGTCCGGAACATTTGACTTTGGACCTTCGGGTGACCATCCTCCAAGGCAGACTTCGGGACAGGCAGCAGCGAAATGTGGCTGATAGCTGAGTTCAGTACCCATAGGGAGGGCCTCAAACGGGATCTTGGGTTCATGTCACACAGACAATCCTATACACACAGACACTCCTACAGGCACACACTCCAACAGACGCACACACTCCAACAGGCACACATGCACCCTCTCAAAGACTTAGACCCTTTAACACTCACACACACACACACACACACATATACACTCTCTCTTACAGATACTCACAATCACCTGCCCCAACACACACACACACACACACACACACACACACACACACACACACACACACACACACACACACACACACACACACACACACACACACACACACAAACCCACATGCACACATATGTTTGTGGGGTGAATTTGTACTTGCAGAGTTACATTGTACTTTGCTCAAAAACTGCATGAATCCATGTTAATTCATTTTTTAGACTAGAATCAGTCTAAACATTATGGCACAGACAGCAGCACACAGGGGGCTAACACCTTCAATCATTATCTGGGCTGACACCAATTGTTAAAGTTCACTTGAGAATGTAACTTCTAAAAAAATTTTTTGTGAATTACATATGAAAGAATTGAAACTAACATGGTCATTCTAACAGATGACTGACTTAACAAACAATCAAGGTATTTTTCAGTTACATCGCACTGTAAACTTTTGCTATAAATTCTGTGTCTTACAATTGTGTCCTCCACAATCACCTGATAAAGGAGCAGTGCTCTGAAAGCTAGTGCTTCCCATTAAACTTATTGAACTATAGCCTGGTGTTGTGTGATTTTTAACTTCACACACCCCAGTCCAACACCAGCTTCTCCAAAGCAGGTTGTTGGAAGTTCTAAACAAATTGATTTGGTAATTGGAGACCTCCACCATGCAGTTTATACCATCCTGCCTCCATGGTTGGTGGTTGTCCAGAGAATCAGGTTTAGCACCTTCAGCGTCTGTTAAGTATATTCTCAGACTTGCACTCTACCATTCTAGCATTGGTGCTCAGCAATGGGGACCCCCCATCATCTTAGGCCCATCAAGCATCTTCAATCACTTCAACAATGACGTCCCTCCCATCTTAAAGTCAGAAGTGGGGTATTTGCTAATGATCGCACAATGTTCAGTATTACCTTTGACTCCTCAAAGCCTGAAGCAAGCCATGCGCACATGTAGCAAGACCTGGACATTATCCAAGTGGCAAGTAACACTCATGCTTCATAAGTGACAGAAAATGATCATCTCCAATGAGAGAGAATCTAGCCATTGCCCATTAACCTTCAATGGCATTACTATCATTGAATCCCCTACTGTCAATATCGTGGGGGCTAACATTGACAATACTCTAAACTAGCTTAGCCATGTTAGTACTGTTGCTACAAGAGCAGATCAGAGGCTAGGTATCCTGCAGCAAGTAATTCATCACCTGACTCCCCAAAGTCTGACCACAAGGCACAAGCCAAGAGTGTGATGGAATACTCCCTAGTTACCTGGTTGAATGCTGCTCCAACATTCAAGAAACATGGAACTATTCAGGTCAAAGCAGCCCACTTAATTGGCACCTCACTGATAAACATTTACTCCCTCCACCACTGATGTTCAGTAGCAGCACTATTTACCACAAGATATCTCCTGACTTAGAAATATGTCATAATTTCTTCAGTGTTGTTGGGTCAAACTCTAAGAACTCCCTTGCAAATAACACAAATTGACTGCAACAATTTAAAAGAATGCAGTTCACCATTTTCTGAAGGATGACTAGGAGTGGAAAATTAATGCTGTCCCCGACAGCGATATCCATATCCCAAATGTGAATTAAAAAAAGGAGAAAAAGAATTGTGCATCTGCACTAGCCTATTAAAGAGATGCAGAAGAAGTCAAGTATCAGTGAGACCTGAGAAATAACTGCTGCGATTGCCAAGTAAAACTTCTTGGTACCAGTGTGGTCAGATACTGAGAATTGCCAAAGGGCAAAAACTACTAGGGTTAAGAAACATCAACCAATGAACAGAAATAACCTGAGACATAACAAATTATTTTCCAACTGCTTGCACAGATCATAAAGCAGCTGTTCATTGTGTCCCAGCCTTGAATAACAATGAATGCTAGATGATTTGGGAATAACTTATTTGAGGTACTTTGGAACTGTCCCATTACCTGGTGTCTTCTCTGTTTTTACTGCCTGAAAGCCAATAGGCATTTTGGAATAGTTTGCACTTTCTAGAATCCACGGAATTTTTTTTCATGCTGCTCTTGTGCTTAGCACCATGAATGATAAAATTCTGCTGTTACCATAGGCAGTTGCCTCACAGGACATTTAAATTGCTGTAAAATATAGTGTATGGCACTAAACACAGTTTGAAACAGGTCCCACCAACATTCATTAACCAGCATGAAGTTCCATTATTGCACTATATGTGCATGAGTGTGCTGAAAAACGGGTTTTTTTTCTTCAAAGAACGCTACTTGTCATCAGCTAGGTACATTTGTTGATACTTTGAACTCAAGGTCAGTGATAATATTTCAACAATTATGTATTACACACAAAAAGCCGTCCTCATATAATCAATGCCAGATACAAAAAAAACTTTACTTTTGCCCTATGCACAAAATTGAATTCAGAGAAAGAAGAATGCAATGTTAATAACAAACATTCTTCGTAAAAATCAAAGAACTGTTATGCTGGAAATCTGAAATAAAAACAGAAAATTTGAAATTTAAAGTCAGCAAGATCTTGCAGCACTTGTGGAGTGAAAAGCAAAACTTATAAACAGAATCAATAGAAGGGAAGGTTTGATGGTACCATCTGATCAAGGCTGGAGAATAAAGGATTGGTTAGGTCAAGGCAGAAAGGGGAGCCTTTCCACCTGAGGTCCTTATGTTGCCACTTTACAATCTTATTCCATCTCTGCTGACATTCAACAAGGAATGTTGAAAAAGGAACTTTCCAGGTAGGAATATGATCATGTGACATTTGCCTGCACCCTAAAGGTGGGGCTTTGTAAAGGTCAGATTGTGACCCATACATCATTTAAGCTCATTCTAGATAAGGTAGTCACTATGTAAGGAACAGAAAAATTATAAAATCATGGACAGCATCAATCTATGGAAGAAGAAAGAAATTAAATGTACCATCAAACCACTTTGGAACCTTATTGGAAAATTCCAATTGTGTACTTGTAAGTCTATAACTGCAATTTATTGCATGGCAGAGTGGTTAATTTTCCACAATACTACTTTGTCTTATCATACCTTCATCCTAATTTCTCTACTGTTCCTGATGTCCACTCTTAGAACTGAAAAATCGACTTTGTCTTTGCCTTTTATTCCAGAACTGATGACAGGATTAATATGTTGAAGTATTTTTTTGACTGACTACGGCTTCCAAAACTGAAGTCCAACTGAGCAAGAGGCAGATCAAACGAATATTAAACGAATAAAGAGAGAACGACAAACACACAGAGAGGGAGACGAATGAGGAAGAAAAAGAATCAAAAAAGTGGGCACAGAAATAATGATGCAAGAGGTAGAAAGAAGGAAAGTAAGGAATCTAGATGTTAAGAAAGACTGTACAAGAGAGAGTAAGACAGACAAAGGGAGAGCATGCCCAAAGGCAAAAATAAAGCATCAAACAGCAAAAATGGCATACTTAGATTACTAATGCAGTTTTGGGTATTGTATCATGTGATTTTACTTTTTCTGTTGGCTAAATATTGAAGCGAAAACATTTTATAGCAGAAAAGCTTCTTTTCCACTATTTTATTGGTACTTCTTCTAACACAGTACTATAAAATTGGAGAGGACCTCAGGGACATATATGGAGTTTTAGAATATGCATTAAATCTTCACAAATGAGGTGACTGACTGGAAACAGATTGGAGGACAATTAAAGAACTCAGGGGAGAAGAACCATTAACATTTCTTTGTTATGAAGTAGCATATTGTCCAGCTGGCTAAATTCTATTCCCCTTATGATCAAGTTACACTTATGCCCACTCAGAGCATGAACTTAGTTGTGTGTTGTTCAGATAAAAGGTAAAACTCTAAGAAAGCATAATGTTATACTTATATAGCACCTTTCACAACCTCAGGGCATCTTAAAGCCTTGCACTGACAATGAAATAACGGTGGTCACTGCTGTATTGAAGGATATAAAATGTAGAACATAGAACATAGAACATAGAAAAATACAGCGCAGTACAGGCCCTTCGGCCCTCAATGTTGTGCTGACCAAAGCCTACCTAACCTACACTAGCCCAATAACCTCCATATGCTTATCCAATGCCCGCTTGAATAAAAAAAAGAGGGAGAGTCCACCATTGATACTGGCAGGGCATTCCATGAACTCACAACTCGCTGAGTAAAGAAATATTAGCTTTCATTTTTTGTTTTGCAATGTTACCCTTGATGTGAACCTTTATATGCTAATTACTGAACTAAGGGGAACACCAATAGTCTCACAAATGGTTTCAAGCAAAATTTAAAAACTACATGGCTACTTACACAATCACTTCCAAAATAGCTTTACTCCACTCGCAGTACAATTTTTTTCAGTTACAAAGTGACAGTCTCTTTCAGATACAAAGCAACTGTTGAAACTGTTTTCAGTATCTTCACTGTTCCAAGGAGGTACCTGGAAACAATCCAAATATGCCAGTGCTAAACTGTCAACAATTCACATTCTATACAGTGGCACAAACAAATGTTTCATAATGCAGTATAAACTATAGCACACCAACTGCAGTGCCGGTCTGCAAGCTAAACTGTTCATTTTAAAGTGAATTTCCTTCAGTTATACAGATAATAATCACCCCTAAAACAAAAGCAATGTTTGAAATCTGAAATAAAATCAGGAAGTGTTGGAAAACACTTTTGACAGGAACCATGGAGAGAGCAAATGAGTGAATATTTCAAATTGAATATAACTCTTCTTTGGAATGTTTCAATTCTTCTTTGAACCACCCCTTTGGTTCTGAAGAAGGGTCATATTTGATTTGATATATTAACTAAAAATAGTACTCCATCTGTGGTCTAACTAAGTTTTATCCAGTTCCATCATCTGCTCTTGTGTTCAATTTCTTTTTGTTTAACATATTTTTCTGAACAACCTGTTCAGAGCTTTTATTACACACTTCTGGAGCAGGTGGTATTTGAAACTGGACTTCCTAGTTAAGGGGTTGGGTTACTACCCCTGTGTCATAACAGAGTCCCCAACTAACTAACAAAGCCACCTTATGTATCCATCCTTCTATCTTCAAACAACTACAGATAGGCATATTAAGGTCCCTCTAATATTCTTTACTTCCTCGGATCCTATCATTCATTGTGTATTTCCTTGACTTATTTGTTCATCCAAAATGCATCACTTCATATTTTTCAATGTTGAATTCTATTTGCCACTGTTCTGCGTATCTGACCAGTCAATACATATTGCCCTGTTAAATTTAAGTACAGCAGTGCCCCCTCTCTTGTAGGGATTTCTACTTGCGGCTTTAATACATTTCAAGAATTTCAACCTCTCGGAATCTTTCACACTTTGTCTATCACAGTTAAGATTGGGGAAGTGGAAATCCCCTATGAATATTACCGTTTTTTACACTTCTCTGAGATTTGCCTATTTATTAGGGTGGCATGGTGGCTCAGTGTTTAGCACTGCTGCCTCACTGCACGAGGGTCCCAGGTTCAATTCTAGCCTCGGGCAACTGTGTGGAGTTTGCACATTTGTCCTGTGTCTGCGTGGGTTTTCTCCAGGTGCTCCAGTTTCCTCCCACAGTCCAAAGATGTGCAGGTTTGGAGAATTAGTTAGAGGGAGATGGGTCTGGGTGGGTTACCATTTGGAGGGTCGGTGTGGATTTGTTTTTCTCTCCCTGACTGGTTCGGAGGGCAATGGTGCACTCAGTCATGAGAATTTGTGCATTAATTGACAGGATATTTACCAGAGGGTAGTTGTGGGTTGTTCAAATCTGTGGTTTAGTGTCTTTGGACTAAGCAGACACGAAAATGAAAGGGGGCAATTCAAGATGGAAGGGTGGGATTCTATAAAGCATTGAAAGCTGCAGGAGTGGGCAGTTCTCACAAGTCACAATGTCCGTTTTATTCAATTGTCTTTTGAATGCAAAATAATTCCCTGTTTGCAAGGAGACTGGTCCTGGACGCTGATTGATCCAACTGCCTAAATTACCATGGCCAATTTCTTGAATTGAAATGGTTGAATCCTTTGATTAAGTAAACCCTCTGACTAAGCAAAATTTACATTCACTCGATTTATTTTAAATGTTGAAGCTTCTCAGTAAGTCTTCAAGATATAGTAATTATTCATCCAATTACTGGACAATGAAAATGAATTGATAATAAAGCTTTATCCTTGAAGGCTTTACTATATATACATAGAATTTTAACTTCTGTTAAATTTATTAGATTCCCTACAGTATGGAAACTGGCCCTTTGGCCCAACAAGTCCACACCGACCCTCTGAAGAGTAGCCGACCCAGACCCATTCTCCTACCCTATATTTACCCTGACTAATGCTTTCTTTCCCTTAATTTTCAATCATTAAAATGTTCTAAGTACTTCAGTATTATTCTCTTATTTTTCCAGTAAAATAATTTCTAACTGTTTAAAGATCATTAAAATGCAATAATTTGAGGAAATGTGGTATTTTAAAATTTTGTACAAAATGGAGGAAAACCTGTTTTCAATCTATCTTTCCCTTTTTCTCTGTGACTTCATTGCCCTTTCTCATGTGGATAATTCTTGCTCTTTCTTCAAGATTTTCACGCCATTTTATACTGAAAAAATGACATTGAACTGATTTCTAGTCTTAAATCAATCATTTCAGTTGAACAATGAAGATTATTTTTCCCTTTTAAACTCTTCTGCCTTTTATTTTATCATGCTTGTTAGTCAATTTTTATATTGCTACTTTCTCAACCTTCCTGAAGGGTGTTTTGTTTTGCAATGATTTTCTCACAGCTTTTCCTGAGTTTTAAAACATTAACGATAATGCTTGTTTGCTTATTTTGCATTTCAAATCTTATATTAGCTACTCAGCCCAGAGTTCAAAATTGCTCACCCTTCTAATGAAGGACTTAACCCACATCCAGTGTCTGATATTGACATGATGCTTTATGATTACGGCTTGGATTCTGTCCCCTTTTAGTTTTGGTGAGATTGGCTTTGCTTTCACCATCTTTAAAAATATTTCTCATCGTTTCTATATGATCAGTGCTTTTATTGTTATGCTTAGAGCTGCAATGGCTCTTCTAGCTTTTCTTTAACTGCTGGCTGATGTACATAAATTGACAGGCTCTGTATGCTTTAATCAGCTGAGTACTTAAAGATATATTCACATTTTTCTAACTTGTCTTTTTTTTCCATTTCCTTTCATTGGGTGGCTGTGTTTTTTGTTGAAATCATTTTTTGTTTATAAAACCTGAACTGTGTGTTCAAAATCCACACCATTGCTACCATCTTATAATGGGAGCCAGTGCTGACCACTGGGGTTAGCATCTTATAATTAGCAAAGTCTCCACTGTTAGCACCAATGTTGGATATGACCTGGGATATCATGGCCATAAGTTCTTCTTGCTGTAATACTCTAGTCATATGAAAACTTTAGGGAAAGGATACACATACAACATTGTAGGCAGAAGTAGACTCAATTTTGATGGACAGTGATAAATTTACTACATATTTCTTAATAGTTCATTAGAGTATATCTAAGATATTGATTGTCTCTTGTGAGACATCAGGCTCAGCTTAAGTATAGCTGCTAAGACATGCTCACACAGTCTTTGGAGCAGGCACAGAATTATACACCTAAATAGTTAAGACATTGGTCAGCCCCTCTTAGTAACAGTCAGGCAGGTGGAGTGTGTATTTCATGCTCTTTCTCCTGCACTCCATCAACTCTGCTCTCCTTTCATTCCTCTATCTTATCAGCATTCCCTCCTTGCTGTGCCTCTCCTCATCTTTGCTGTTCTTTGCTTCTGCAATTGTCTTTTCCCAGCCCTTTCCCCTCCACCTTAGTCCACCCTTACCACATTCTTCCCTCTCCTTTCTCTTCCTGTTCACTGTTAGTTAGTAGTGACATTACAAGGAGGGCAAGTACACCAAATCCATTGCCAATCTAGATTGTGTAATTTAGAATACAGACATAAAGAACAGAAATTTAAAATTAGACTGAGTGTCATATTCATTTGCTTTCACCCACCACATTCAACATCTGCGCTGCATCTTGATTCTCTGTGTGTAATGACAAGGGAACATGGATGAGAGGGAAAATGACACTGAGCAATCAATCCACCCATTCAATTGGATTAAAATGGAAGGATCTTACCAACACAGCGGCACGGTGGCACAGTGGTTAGCACTGCTGCCTCACAGCACCAGGGACTTGGGTTCGATTCCCGCCTCAGGCGACTGACTGTGTGGAGTTTGCACGTTCTCCCCGTGTCTGCGTGGGTTTCCTCCGGGTGCTCCGGTTTCCTCCCACAGTCCAAAGATGTGCGGGTCAGGTGAATTGGCCATGCTAAATTGCCTGTAGTGTTAGGTAAGGGGTATATGTAGGGGTATGGGTGGGTGGTGGGTCGGTGTGGACTTGTTGGGCCGAAGGGCCTGTTTCCACACTGTAAGTAATGTAATGTAATCTAATCTAATCTAAACACAAGGTCTTTGTAACAGAGTTATCACATGGTTTGTAGTAGCTATTCTATTATTCTTTTAACCTACATTAAATTTAAAATGTTTCAAATCTAGATAGGTTAGATGTGTGAGAGCTGAGAAACTGCAGAAAATGGCACTGTTCCCTATCCAAGCCGATCTCTGGACTAGCTTCTCATTTCAATGCCTGGTCTCTTGCTTTATCTACTTCAATGCCAAGAGACTTAATTAATATTAAAACATGGAGCACAGAAGGTAGATGAATCTCTTCAAAAAGTGCCCATCGGAAATACCCATCAATTTACTTCAGCATTAAGTGTATTAAAGCAACTGTCCATGACTGCAAATATTTAAATGAGGCACCAGACTTGGCTATTTGTTATATGTAAAAAGTCTAAATTATTGGGGAGAGAATAAACTTGTATTGCTTTCATTATGGTGACATTGTACATGAGTGGCACAATGATGATTTTAGATGTAGTGGCACATTTTGATGTAAATCATGTCACACAATTTGTCAAATATTTTTCATTGAAAAAACTGCCAGTCTCACAGTACTGATAAGAAAAAAAATAAGATAGTAGGTAGAAACTGCAAGGTGGAATACAAGATGTGTGGACACTTGCAATAACATGAAACATCATTCCAAAATTCATTTTAACAGAATTTCTGTGGAACTGAGACAGATTAATCAGATAGGTGAAAGGTCGCAGGGTCATTCTGCAATGTATTGAAAGAGAAAGAAAGAATCTTGTCATTTAGATTCCTATGGAGGTAAACAAAGACAAATCATTAAGTTAACATGCCCCACAGACTTCAGCATGAACAAATTCAGCATGGTCAGTCACTGCTGCATTGTGTTCCACATAATGGATGGCAGCATCAAAATAAATTCTGAACATTCTAAGAACAGTGAGAAGAGAGCAGAAATACATAATTGTGTATCAGAGTTATTCTTGCAGCTGCCACCAATTTACGTGATTGTATTGTCCAATTATCCACACTTATACATTAGTCAAGAGAGTGACTAATAGTAAGCTATTCAACTTGGGAAGGCACCTCACCAGGAATTGAATTCTATTTGTTTGAAGTTCCCAGATTGGCCTATCTCCCGTCAAACGCTGATGCAGAGCATTCAAACGTAGGAGACCTCTCCTGCTCTGCTTTAAAGTAAATTGCAAGCCCCACTGAGCTCATACCAGCTAGGTGACCACAAGTCTTTACGTATGGCTCCATTCTTCAGTGCATTAACAGCTGAGCCACAAACAGTGCGCTCATTTCAATACGTCTGCCCAAGCGTTTGGCTTCAGTGTCCTTGTGTGGCTTAATTACTCTGTCAGTGTGTATTACTGTAACAAGTGATGGTGGGACACCTGTATCATTTAGAATGTAGTCAAAAATTGTGGCGGTGGACAAACACAGCAGGTCAGGCAATATCCGAGAAGCAGGATAGTCGATATTTCAGGCATAAGCCCTTCATCAGGAATGTTAGAGGGGGTGTGAAGGGTTTTGGGAGATAAATAGGAGGGTTGGGGTGGAGGGAAGGTAGCTGGGAAGCCAATAGGTTGGTGCAAGTGGGAGGCAATTGTGATAGGTCAGTGGAGGGTGGAGTGCATAGATGGGAAGGATGATGGACAGGCCAAAGGGGCGGTGTGGAGTTGGAGGGTTGAATCTGGAATGAGGTAGGGGTCTCCTACTTGCATATCTTTGGTGGAGTGCGAGGTGGAGTTGAAATGGTCGGCCACTATACTGCCCTACGGCCAAGCACTTCAACTCCGCTCCCTCTCTGCCAAGGACATGTAAGTTCTAGGCCTCCTGCACCGCCAAATCCAAGCCACCTGACAACTGGAGGAAAAACGCTTCATCGTCTGCCTTGAGACGCTTCAACCACACAACATCAACATCGCCTTCACTAGTTTTCAAATCTCCCGTCTCACCACTTCATCCCTGATACAACCTTCCAACTCAGCACTGCCCTCTTGCACTACCTGTCCATCTTCCTTCCTACATATCTGCTCCACCTTCCCCATCAACCTATCACAATCACCCCCCACCTGCATCTATTTATCACCTTCCCAGCTACTTCCCCTCCCCCCCAACCCCCAGTCTCCCATTTTCTCCCAGTCCCCTTCCTGCACTGCCTGCCCCAATATTTCTGATGAAGGGCTTACGCCCGAAACATCAACTCTCCTGTTCCTCCGATGCTGACTGATCTGCTGTGCTTTTCCAGCACCACGCCTTTTGACTCTGATCTCCAGCATCTGTAATCCTCACTTTCTCCTCATCCAGAATGTAACAATGACAATATATTCATGAATTGGTTTTTGTGCTATTTTTAAAATGGGCCATAAACTGGACAAAATTATTGATTGATAGAACATACTATCCAATTATCATATGGACCCCCAACCAAGGATCACAAAGTCTCACCTGAAACTGATTGGACACTCATTCATTAGTACAAATCATGGTCAAATACAAAAAAAACTTGTGGCCTTAACTTTGTTAAGTCCACTTTGCTACTTGTACTTCCTCTTCTCTCCATTAGTCATCAGTAATATGGTTCAAGTATCTGCCACTTTCAGCAATAATTGAGATATTTCAGTTGTTCTCAGGTGAAACTCCAGCAAGTTTTCACAGACATTTCTCCATTAGTGTTTAAATTAGTATATTAAACCTCAAAACCATAAGACATAGGACCAGATTTAGACCATTTAGCCCATCAATTCAGTTCCACCATTCAATGTGATCTTGGCTGATTTGGTAATTCTCGACTTCACTTTCCCGCTTTTCCTCCACAACCTTGATACCCTTACCAATTAAAAATCTGTCTACATCTCAGTTTTAAACTATTAAATGACCCAGCCTCTGCAGCCCTCAATGGTAAAGAACTTTGCAATCACTATTCTCTAAGAGAAATAAATTCTTCTCCATCTCTGTCCTATGTAAGTGACCCATCCTCAGATTATGCCCTGCCATTTTAGGCTTTCCCACAAGTGTAAACAACCTCTCCCCGTTTATTTTCACAAGTCCATTAAGATCTATCATTCTTCTAAAGTCCAATGAGTACAAGCCCAATCTATTTAGCCTCCCCTCATAACAAAATCCCTGCATATGAACCAAATCAACCTTTTATGGACTACCTCCAATGCCAGTCTATATTTGCATTGCTCAGAGTGTCAAATCTGTTCACAATTGTCTGGATGTGGTTTGTCTCATGTCTTGTACAATTTTTAAAGGACCATATAGTTTTATGCTCCATTCTATTTGAAGTAAATATTAGCATAATAGCTTTTTAAGATGCAAGCATGAAAGCCCCCAAATCCCTCTTTGCTTCAGATTTCTACAGTTTTCTCCATTCAAATCATATTCTGTTGTTGTGGTTCTGTTTCCCTGAGCTGGGAATTTGTATTGCAGATGTTTCATCCCCTGTCTAGGTGACATCCTCAGTGCTTGGGAGCCTCCTGTGAAGCTATGTTGTGTTTTGTGCAGTCCTTGCAAAACCAATGTAGTGTACAAAATCCCATGCAAGGACTGCACAAAACACTACATAGGACAAACAGGAAGACAGCTAACGATCCGCATCCAACGAGCCACGAAACAACACGACCAGCTATCCTTAGTAGCCACGCGCAGATGACAAGCAACATGAATTCGACTGGGACAACACTACTATTATAGGACAAGCCAAACAGAGAACAGCCAGGGAATTCCTAGAGGCATGGCACTCATCCACAGATTTAATCAATAAGCACATCGACCTGGACCCAATATACCGACCACTGCAACGGACAGCTGGAACTGACAACCGGAAGCGGCAGATTCAAACCACTATAAATGCCGGAGGAAACATCACAGAAGCACTTCACAGGAGGCTCCCAAGCACTGAGGATGTCACCTAGACAGGGGACGAAACGTCGCAACACAAATTCCCAGCTCGGCGAACAGAACCACAACAACGAGCACCCGAGCTACAAATCTTCTCACTAACTTTGAAAATCATATTCTGTTTCTCTATTCTCCCATATTATATTTCAATTTCCATTTTTGTGTCCATTCACTTACTCTGCTAATATCCATCTACAAACTCTTTATGTGATACTCATGACTTGTCTTCTCACCTATTTGTGTGTCACCCACAAACTTGGTGATAGTATATTTGCTTCCCCCATTCAGGTTATTAATACATAATGTAAATAATTATTAGTGGCCCCATCACTGATCCCTTTGGCACTCCATTAGTTGCAGTTTGCTACCTTAAAAATGTCCCCCTTATCTCAAATAGCTTTTTTTCTATTAATAAGCCATCCACTATCCATGCAAATATAGCACCTCCAACATTATGGGCTTTTATCGTATTAGATAGTACAATGAGTGGTATATTGTTGAATGATTTACAGAAATCCAAATATAATACTTTCACAGCTTCCCTTTATTTATGCTGTTTTTTGCCTCCTCAAAGAATTCTAATACATCTGTCAGACATGATTTCCCCTTCATGAGGCCATGTTATTCTGCTTGGTTATATTAACTATTTCTAAGTGCTTTGCTATAATCTTCTTTATAATGGATTCTAACATTTTCCCAATAATATGTTAAGCTGACTGGCCTCTAGCTAACTATTTGTATCTCTTTTCTTTTTTGAATGAAGATGTCATATTGGCAGTTTTCAAATCCACTTTTCCAAAATATAAGGATTCTTGGAAGATTACTACCAGGGCACCAACTATCTCTGCAACTACATTTTTTAATCTTTTATTAATCTTTGCCATATGGTATGTTTTCATTTTTATCAATTTAATGTTATCCCTAATTCCCCTGGTTAATCATGGTTGGCTTATCCCCTTTCTAACATCTTACTTACCCACAAGGATATATATTGTTTGCCAGCCGTTACTTATATCCCCAAACATCTGTCATTATTCTCCACCATCTTTGCTGCTAAATTCCTTTCCCAGTCCACTCCAGCTAGCTCTGACATCATTCCTTTTTAACTACCCTTATTTAAGTTTAGCACAGCTGTTTCTGATCCTGCACAAATTGATTTTTTTTTAAATTACTTATGGGACATGGGTGTCATTGTCTGGCCAGCATTTATTACATATCTCTAGTTGCTACTGAGAAGGTGATCATGAGCTGTTTAATGAATTGCTGCAGTCCTTGTTCTGTAGATAGTCCCACACTGCTATTAAGGATGAAATTCTAGGAATTTGATCAAGTTACAGTAAGGGAATGGTTATATACTGCAAAATCAGGATGGTAAATTGCTTGGAGGAGAATTTGCAAATGATGGTGTTACCGTACAGCTGCTGCCCTTGAACTTCCAAATGGAAGCAGTTGTGGGTTTATAAGATGCTGTTAAATGATATTAGTGAAGTTCTGCGGTATACCTTGCAGATCGTATGCACTCCTGCTACTGAGAGTAGATGTTTGTGGATTTGGTGTTATTCAAGTGGGGTGTTTAACCTACGTGGTGTTCAGATTCTTGAGTGCTGTTGGAGTTTCACTGGTCCTTGTAAGTTGGGAGTATTCCATCACACTCCTCACTTGTGACTTTAAGATAATTAACAGGCTTTGGGGATTCAGGAGTTGAGTTAGTTGTATTATTCTGAGCCTCTAAACTGCTCTTATACCCATTACATTTATTAGAGCTAGTCCAGCTGAGTTTATGGTCAACAATAACTACCGGGGATGTTGTTAGTGGCGGATTCAATGATGGCAATACCTTCGAATGTCAAGTAGTGATGGCTGGATTGTCTCTTATGGATCATGGTCATTGTCTGATATTTATGTGACATGAATGTTACTTGCCACTTTTCAACTCTAACCTGGATACTGTCACGATCTTGCTCAATTTGGACATGGACTACTTTAGTACCTGTAGAATCATGAATAATGTTGAACATTGTGGATACTAAATCCTGTCATTTTAAGGTTTCTAGAGGATCTTTATACTGAGATCATTTATTAAACCTGTCTTATTATCTATCACCAGATTCAAAAAAGCCTGATCCTTTTTTGGATCTGCAACATATTAATTTCCAAAATTGCCCTGAAAACACTTCGTGAGTTCTTCCTCTTGGCTACCTCCACAAATCTGACTTTTCCAATCTATGGGAAGACTATAGTCACCCATGATAATTCACTGCCTTTCTTACATAATCTCATGATCTCCTGATTTATTCACTATCCTATTGTAAGTGGGCACATAGTCTACTCCTACCATCTTCATCCCTGTGTTTGTTCAGACATCAACCCATATGGATTCTATATCTTCCAATCCAAGATCATTTCTTGCCATCTAAGTTATTCAATCCTATATTAACAAAGCTACTCCTCCACTCTTTCAATGGCAATAGTCATTGTCTGACAGTTGTATGATGCAGAAGGTACTTTCATCAGTTGAAGGCTGAATGTTGTCTAGATCTGCAGACACAGACAGCTTCAGTATCTGAATATTGTGTAATCATCAGACCTGTTGATGGAGGGAAGTTCATTAATGAATCAGCTGAAGATCATTGGGCGTGGAAAGTACTCAGAAATTACAGGGGTTCTTGTGGCACAGTGATAGCGACCTTACCTGAGTACCTGGATTACTCCAGTAATACTAAGAGCTCTGAACAGTTTGGTTAGAGAATAACTTCCCTGAACATGGGGTTTTTTGTGGATTAGTGTTTATGTCCCTACCTCTGAGCCAGAAGGCCTGGTTCAAGTTCTACATTATCCAAAGATGTGTCATAACATCTCTAACAGGCTGAACAGAAAACATCTGTTCTGAGATGATAAGAGTTCTTGTGTGGCACAGTGGTAGTGTGCCTACCAGAAGACATGAGTTCAGATTCTAACCACTCCAGACATGTCTCACAGCACTAGGCAAAAGTGAGGACTGCAGATGCTCGAGATTGGAATTAAGATTAGAGTGGTGCTGGAAGAGCACAGCAGGTCAGGCAGCATCCAAGGAGCAGGAAAATCAACATTTCAGGCAAAAGCCCTTCATCAGGAAGGGCTTCTTGATGAAGGGCGTTTGCCTGAAACGTTGATTTTCCTGCTCCTCAGATGCTGCCTGACCTGCTGTGTTTTTCCAGCACCAATCTAATCATGTCTCATAGCACATTTGAACAAGTTGATTAAAGTATCTGTCCTGAGATGATGAGGAACTGCTGTACAACACAGGTACAACCAAGTGCAACTGGTAGAGTTGATATATACATGCTGCTCTGTTCCTCTGGATTAGACGAGCAGGAGGCTGGAAGAACACAGCAAGCCAGGCAACATCAGGAGGTGCAGAAGTCAGCATTCCAGGTATAATTCTTCTTCAGGATTACAATGGTCATGCAGTGGGTTTTGAAGATGCTGTCTTTGATGTCTTGATTAGATTAGATTAAATTCCCTACAGTGTGGAATCAGGCCATTTGGCCCAACAGGTCCACACTGACCCTCTGAAGAGTAACCCACCCCCCTGCATTTCCCTCTGGCTAATGCACCTAACATTATGGGCAATTTAGCATGGCCAATTCACCTGACCTGAACATCTTTGGACTGTGGGAGGAAACCCACACAGACATGGGGAGAATGAGCCGTGATGAGCTCAGTTAAGCTATCACATAATGTATCACCAGTTTCTTATGAATGGGTAAATAAAATGTGGAGATAGCAAGGAAAAAAGGGAAGCATTCCAACAATGCGCTGTATTACACCATCTCTGACTGTTGCCTTACTTTGGTCAATTATATTGATGACCTTGATATCAGCTTCTCCCGTATGAAAAGATCCCCTTCTGTGTCTGATTTCAACCTCCCTGACACATGCCAAAATGTAGAAGCTGATTAATATGTAGTCTGTGCAAAAGGTTTCAATATTAAAGAGCTTAGCAAAGTAAGATTGACGACAGAAAGAATCCACAAATATGTTCAGGATGAAGAAGTCGCTTGAAAGACAAAACATGTCCTACAATTATTTCATGACATACCTTGATCTACTATCAACATTCTGGACATCTGATGAGCAAATAATTATATTTGTCTGTTTAACTCTGGACAGAATAGCACCACATCAATATTCAAAATGCAAATTTCGGAATGAATAATTATTATTTGGCTGAGATCTTGAAGGACAACCAATGAAACTGTACGACAGGTTAAATTAGCACCTTCTGAAAAGGAGGGAAGGATAATGTGACAAAAACTACTCTTCCCATCTCAAACACTATTCCCAAACAAAAGGGTAGCTGAACAGTAAAGTTACTAGCAATCTAAAAATGGTAGAAAAACTTTCTGGACAGGATTAAAAGAAGCCAGCCATTATGTACAGTACCTAAATCACTGAACTGGTAGGGCCATACCTCAATATATGCTATTTGTATTTTTCCCTCTGCTCTGTGTCAAATGTGGCCACTGAGGTTATGTACAGCTATCATATCTACTTTAATACATGTCTGACATAGTTCTTTTTTTTTCTACAACATTTGATAGTTATGTGTACCATTCTAATCCAGAAATTTTCCTCCTTTGTCAAACTGAATTCAATTGTTCTTGCTTGGTTCCACTCTGTTATTTTTATAGATAATAGTATTACTAGCAATGACTTATCTTTCTAATGTTACCTTGTTACCACTGGAGTCTGCCAAGAATTTATCCTTGGGCCCCGCTTCCTTCCATGCAAAGAGACAAATTAGGAGCAGGAATAAACCTTTCATCCCCTTGAGACTGCTCCGCCATTCAATATTATCATAATGAATCTGATAGTGCTCTGAGCTCCACATTCTCATCAACACCAGGTAATCAGGGGTTATCTTGCCTACAAGAAGCAATTCACTTCCATCTTAAAAAGATCAAATACCCTGCCTCCACCCTCCTGAGGGACAGTTCCAAAGCTATACAAAGATCTGAGAGAGGGAAAAGTTCCGTTCAACTCGTCTTAAAAATATGACCCCTAATTTTTAAATAGTGACTCTAATTCAAAATTCACGCAGAAGAGAAAATATGCTTTCCATGTCCACCTTGTGAAAACCATTTGAGGATCTTGTATACCTGAAGAAAGTCACCCTCTTTCTTCAAAGCTGCAGTAAAACCAGGCTGGGTCTGTTTAAACTTTCCTTATGAGACAATCTGCTTATTCCAGGGAGCAGTTTTGTGATCTGTCTCTGCACCACCTCTACCACATTTATATCCTTCCTTAAATAACGAGATCAAAACTGTACATAGTAACCTCAGCAATGCCCTGCATAGTTGAATCATAACATTTTTATTCTTCCATTCAATTCTCCTCTTGATACAAAAAATCCCGTTAGCCTTCTTAATTTTTGAAGAAGTAACAAAGAATATTGATGAGGCAGAGCAATAGATGTGATCTATATGGACTTCAGAAAGGCGTTCGACAAGGTTCCCCATGGGAGACTGATTAGCAAGGTTAGATCTCATGGAATACAGGGAGAACTAGCCATTTGGATACAGAACTGGCTCAAAGGTAGAAGACAGAGGGTGGTGGTGGAGGGTTGTTTTTCAGACTGGAGGCCTCTGACCAGTGGAGTGCCACAAGGATCAGTGCTGAGCCCTCTATTTTTTGTCATTTACATAAATGATTTGGATGCGAGCATAAGAGGTACAGTTAGTAAGTTTGCAGATGACACCAAAATTGGAGGTGTAGTGGACAGTGAAGCAGGTTACCTCAGATTACAACAGGATCTGGACCAGATGGGCTAATGGGCTGAGAAGTGGCAGATAGAGTTTAATTCAGATAAATGCGAGGTGCTGCATTTTGGGAAAGCAAATCTTAGCAGGATTTATACACTTAATGGTAAGGTCCTAGGGAGTGTTGTTGAACAAAGCGACCTTGGAGTGCAGGTTCATAGTTCCTTGAAAGTGGAGTCGTAGGTAGATAGGATAGTGAAGAAAGCGTTTGATATGCTTTCCTTTATTGGTCAGAGTATTGAGTACAGGAGTTGGGAGGTCATGTTGCAGCAGTACAGGACATTGGTTAGGCCACTGTTGGCGTATTTCATACAATTCTGGTCTCCTTCCTATCGGAAAGATGTGGTGAAACTTGAAAGGGTTCAGAAAAGATTTACAAGGATGTTGCCAGGGTCGGAGGACTTGAGCTACAGGGAAAGGCTGAACAGGCTAGGGCTGTTTTCCCTGGAGCGTCGGAGGCTGAGGGGTGACCTTATAGAGGTTTACAAAATTATGAGGGGCATGGATAGGATAAATAGACAAAGTCTTTTCCCTGGCGTCGGGGAGTCCAGAACTAGAGGGCATAGGTTTAGGATGAAAGGGGAAAGATATAAAAGAGACCTCAGAGGCAACTTTTTCATGCAGAGGGTGGTACGTGTAAGGAATGAGCTGCCAGAGGATGTGGTGGAGGCGTATACAATTGCAACATTTAAGAGGCATTTGGATGGATATATGAATAGGAAGAGTTTGGAGGGATATGAGCCGGGTGCTGGCAGGTGGGACTAGATTGGGTTGGGATATCTGGTCGGCATGGATGGGTTGAACTGAAGGGTCTGTTTCCATGCTGTACATCTCAATGACTCTATGACTCTACTTGCTGCACTTAATTTTGTAAATCACACAAAATAACTTATCAATTCCTCTGCACCTCAGAATTCTGCAATCATTCTCCACTGAAGTATAATTTGTTTTTTTAAAATCATAGAATCCGTACAGTGTAGAAGCAGGCCATTTGGCCCATCAAGTCCACACGGACCCTCTGAAGAACATCCCAAGCAAACCCACCCCTGCTACAGCCTCTGCATTTTCCATGGCTCATCCACTTACCCTACAAATCCCTGTACACTACATGCAATTTAATATGGCTAATCCACCTAACCTACACATCCCTGGACACTATGGGCAATGTAATATAGCTAATACACCTAGCCTGCACATCTTTGGACTGTGGGAGGAAATCAGAGCACCCAAAGGAAACCCACGCAGACATGGGGAGATTATATAAACTCCACATAGACTGTCGCCCGATGGTCAAATCAAACCCAGGGTTCCTGGCGTTGTGAGGCAACAGTGCTAACCACTGAGCCAACGTGCTGCCTTTCCTGCCAAAGTAAATGGCTTCACATTTTTCCTTATTATACCTTATTTGCCAGATTTGAGTCTATTCACTCAACATAGTTTTTTCTCTCTGAATCATCTTTGTGTCCCCTTCACAATCTATGTTCCTATCTATTTTTATGTTATTTACAAATTTAACTACTTTGCCCTTACTTCACTCATCTGTCATTGATATAAATTGTAAACTGCTGAAGCTCTAGTTCAGACCCCTGCAGAACTCTACTCATCACATCCTGCCAATCAGAACAAAAACTTTATACTTTTTCACTTTTCTGCCAGGCAGTCAAATTTCTGTCCTAATATGTTAACACCTACACTATTAGCTCTAACTTTATCTTTTATGTGATGTCTTCTAGATATCCAAGTATTGTACATCTGCACACTTTCTTTTATCAAATGTTCATATTACTCATTCAAAAAACTCCAATTAATGAATTATAAGATTTCCCTTTCCCAAAAGGTATCTTCTTACCTTAAGAAATGTGAGGTAATGCATTTTAATTAAAGATACACAAGGAGACAATACTGGCTCAATGTTACAACAAGGAAGGGAGTACAGGAGCAGAGGAATTCAAGTGCATAATTCTCTGAAGGTGGCCAAGCAAGATGAAACAGTTGTTAAGAAGGCTTGTAGCATCCTGGAGTTTATAAACTGAGGCATAGAATATAAAAGCGAAGAAGTAATGCTGCCACTCCACAAATCATTGATCAGACCATACTTGGAATACTGTGTTCAATTCTGAGCACCTTACTTAAGGAAGAATATTAAACCATAGACAGGGTTCAGAGAATAAAACCTGGAATGTGGGATTTTAGATACAAGGAAAGATTAGAGAAATTGCACTTATTCTCCTTGGAACAAAGATTAAGAAGTGACTTTATTGAGATGTTCAAAATTATGAACCATTCTGACAGGGTGAAGAAGGATATTCTGTTTCCACTAGTTGATATGTCAGTGACTATGGGTCACAATTTCAAGATTGTTAGCATGAGAGCAAGGAGTGAGATGATGAGAAACTTCTTTACTCAAAGGGTTGTTAAGACTTGGAATGTGATACTTGAGTGAGATTCCACAGGAAGCCATGGGAGATTTAAAATAGAGCTGGGTTAGATTTTGGAAGTGTTTTTTTTAAGAGGGCTATGGAGAAAGGGCTAGAGTATGGGACTAGCTGGTAAGCTCTTTTGGGAGCTGGTACAGCCAGGATGGGCTGATTAACCTCCTTTTATCATGTAACTTTCTGTGATTCTATGTTTCTATAACTTCCTCAAATGTTTCAAAGTGTCCAACTATAATGTTCTTAATGATCAGTCTTAATACCTTCTCTTTGATCAATATCAAGCTACCCAGCCTTCAGTTTTCCTCCTTCACTCTCTTTTTAAACAGAGAAGTTCCATTTGATACTTGCCAGCCTGAAGGAACCTTTACAGAATTGAGCAAATTTTAGAAAATTTATATCTATGCACCAGCTTGACAAAAATAGAAATTGCTAGAAAAGCTCAGTAGGTCTGGCAGCATCTGTGGAGAAAAACCAGAGTTAATGTTTCAGGTCGAACGACCCTTTCTCAGAACTCAGTTCTTGGAAGGATCACTCCATCCAAAACATTAACTCTGATTTCTCTCCACAGATGCTGCCAGACCTGCTGAGTTTTTCCAGCAATTTCTACCTTTTCTCTGATTGACAGCATTTGCAGTTCTTTTGGGTTTTAATATTTATGCATTTGTTACCTTATTAGCCACCTCATTTAGGAGCCTAGGATGAAGTTCGTCAGGCCACAGGGACTTGTCAGCCCACAGATTTAAGTCATCCCTAATTATTGCATCAATTGCATCCTTGATTAACAGTGCTACCCCTCCACCTTCATCTAGCTTTCTATTTTTCTTGAATGATATATATACCTCAACATTTAGGAATCAATCCTTCTCAATGCACAACCAATTACTCATAATAACTATCATTGTATTTATGTACTTCAGTAAGAACAGTTTGTTTACTTTGTTATGAATGTAATGGGCATTCGGATACAAAGTCTTTAGTTTTTTGTTATCATCATAATGTCAATAGTGGTTGCAAAGTTCAAATCTGAAGTTACGGAGATGATGAGTGACAGTTAAGAAAATATTTACAGCTACCACTGCTGCAATCACCTTTTAACACAAATTAGTTGGCAACTAGGTGCCATGAGCTAATACCACTAAATGCCATCATGATGTAGTTTCTGGGTTAAATACCATTGCAAGTGTGATATGGTCTGAGAGTTCCACATAACTTAGCCCTTGTAAGATATACTATGAAGACAGTTTTCATATTGAGACAGATGTCTTGACATTTATGAATACTAGTTACACTGCTACAAGATCTCACAAGAGTATTCTAGTCTGTGCTTATTACTCTTACTGCAACCACAACAACAATAGCTACTAAAGATGAGGCAGGTCCTTGAACATCACAGGATGATCTAACTATTTTAAAGGTGTTTTGCTTAGAATCTGTGAAATAACAAAGGACTGATTTCAAACATACATTCATTTCTATCCTTCAGAATGTTCACTGCCTCTATGTTTCTCCAACACCTTTAGCTAAGGATTGGGGAATCAGAAGCTGTTACTTTTGCTTCCTCATCAAAAATTCCCTCTTTCTGGCCATTGCCTCAGGATAAAACAGATCTTTTTTTTTGCAATTGTGCAATCCTATTTGATTTTGAACAGAATTTAGGACTCTATTTTCTCTCTAATTATTCAAATTTCATCTTCATACCATCACTGTCATTATGCCTTAGCTCAGTGTTTGTTTTGTTTTGACAGTGCATCAAGAATGCTCATCCAGACATTACAAATCCTTTTGACCCATTGTTGAACTGTACTGTATACTCAGATATTTGGATGCTCTGTGTGCTGCAGCTGCTGGCTTTCCATTCAACCTCAACATGCAATGGGCCTGCAGCTTTCAGGCACAATATTAATGAGGCCAAGATCTAAAAGTGTTTGGCCACCCAACTGTATCGTTGGTCTGGGAAAGCTGTTGCACTGTGGAAATTGGACATACTCTACACCCAATTCAGAGACTTTCCCCAGTGAATTCTCCCACCAAAAAATGCCAAGACATCTGCTTGACATATTAAAAGCATGAACTTAGCTTGTTCAGATACGCAAGCTTTCGGTGGAATCTTCTGGTTCAGGAAGAGTTGGGAGGGGAATTTAATTGGGCAGACGTCCAGAAGTTAGAATCTTGACTGCAGGATAAACTTTAGCAATTAAGTTCTCCAACTTTAAAATACAGGCCAAACCTTCTCTATTGCAGGTGTCAGGAAGCTTATCTACATGTATTTGCAACTCATTAAAAGCGCAACTCACTGGAATTAAGTGCTGGCTCCCAATTTGGTTACATTTAATTGAGAAATCCATGCCTTCCAACACCCAACTTCATAAAAGAGGCATGTACCTGATGAATCTGATTTCTTCCAGCATTTTGGAGTAAGTACTTGCAGCTTTGTCCTTCTATCTATATGGCACTAAATCAAGATTGTGTTGCAGTGCAAACTTTCTAAGTAAAGTAAAAATGGCAAAGGACAGGGAAGGTGAGTGGGAAAAGGAGGTTTGGTTTTACACCCTGGGCGGGCCTTGTCTAAGCAAACGTGGAAGAGTAGAGAGTGTATTATGTTTCTGTTCTGTCCTGCTTCATTTGGGTGATGGCTGGGAAAGGTAATCAGAGACAGCTGGGTGACTGGGGCATGAGATTTGATTCTGAACCTTTCTATCTAGGATTCTGTCTGTTGGCACATGGAACGGTGGCAGTCGTAAGATGGAGTTAGAGGGGTCAGGTGGGAATTGTATACTCATAAGATTACACAGTAATGCAAGGACAGGTGTATTAGATTAGATTCCTTACAGTATGGAAACAGGCCCTTCGACCCAACAAGTCCACACTGACCCTCCGATGAGTAACCCACCCAGACCCAATCCCCTACATTTACCCAACACTATGGGCAATTTAGCACAGCCAATTCATCTGACCTGTACATCTTTGGATTATTGAAGGAAACCCACTGAGACATAGGGAGAATGTGCAAATCCACACAGACAGTCACTCGAAGCAGGAATCGAACCCAGGTCCCTGGCGCTGTGAGGCAGCAGTGCTAACCACTGAACCACTATGCTACCACTATGTAGGGGAGGTGAGGTTGCAGATAATTCTGAGAACTGAGAGCTGAGAGGTCAGGAGAGGAACTGGGACCTCAATAGTTGTGGACTGAAAGAGTCAGATAAAATAGTCAGTGTACACATGGATGGGATCTGTACAAATAGGGGAAGAATTAAGTGTAACAGTGGTGACATGGATCACTATATGTGAATGCAAGAGGATAAGGTCAACTTTGTAGTGGCACAGGAGAGTTGAGGAGCAGCCTATCAATAATGAGTCCTGATGCTCAACTCAAAGGACATTTAAAAGACCTTTAGAAAAGTACATGATTGGTGGGTAATAGGCCAAATGCAGGCAGATGGGACTGGTTTGATTTGGAATAATGGTTGGTTTGGACTGGTTGGACTGAAGTGTCTGTTTCTGTGTTGTGTAACTCTATGACTCAATTCCATTCTCAATGAAACAGCATAGTTCCAGAACTCATGACATCACAACACAATGAGATCCTATGAAGTAATTGAGCCAAGGTACTTTGTGGGCAAATTGGTATCTCATGAGGTTTGAAGCATGGGTGCAAACATGGAGGAAAGAAGAGAGATGCAATCCTTAAGGAACCCAAGTGATGGAAGATAACTGTGTTAAGGACTGGGAGTTCTGCCATTGCAGCTAGAAGCTCAAGCCAGACAAGAGGTGATAGAATGAGTTAGTAGCATGTTTGTGAGGGATTGGGAAGGTGGTGGTACATCTATCATGCCAAGTCAAATTTACAATGGTAGTACTGCACCTTAACTGATGGGAAACTGACTATTGTACAAGGAACATGACATGCTTCAAGTATGTCCAGGGAAGTGCATTGCTTCCACATACCTGAAGGATGTGTTGCAAGAGCTGTCCTCTGGCATATGTAATAGGCTGAGGAGCATGTGATCATGCCAAAAAACCCAATCCATTCCCCTGAACAAAGGATGCCTACTAACACACAAACATTTGATTTAAGAGTGCAGAATTCTGAAGAGTTTGCCCTTTGTTGCAGTTAACAAACAAACATACAATTCTAGTTGCTTTAAGGTGCATCTAAAATAGGAAACAATATTCCAATTTTAATGAAACAATTGGATTCTGAATGACCATGGGCTCAAATGTAACACTTGAAGAGATAATCTGTTTTACACTGGCCTGTCATTCCAAATTGGGATTTCCCGAGAACATACCATGAATAACATGATTTGATATTCTTGTCACGACAAACCATCATTCAACACAAACATGTAGGAAATCTGCTAATATGTTTAAAAATACATTTTCTCTTTGTATCATCTATTGTTTATAATGCACAAATTGAAGTTCCTTCAAACCAGGTTCTGGCCCTATTTTGTGTCTGGCTGTTTAAAGAAATTAAAGAGCTACTTAAAAATCTGCAGCAGCATTCTTCTGTTCCTCAAAGTCAGCAATCAATTGGATTGAGAAAATAATAAAATACATCTGATTTTCTACTTTTTGACTTTGAATATCAACACTGAAGAGTAGACAAACTATTTATTCAAATGTTTGATAATAAAATAAAATTTCAAATCTGGATTGGTAAGATTTAAATAATATCTATTTAATTAGAGGATAAATTCTCATGTATGTCAACAAAGAAAATATAACATATGACTTATTACTTCAATTACTGAAGTCCAGATAATCAGTGAAGTTCATGTGCAGTTCATCTATATCAAAACCAAGGACTAAGTAATAACTGCATGAAATTCTAGCACATGTGTACATGAAATTCTCAAGTCAGAGTGTATCTCCCAGCTGTTTAAATACATACCTTGCTGAATAATGAACAGTGTAAAGAAATGGACTCTTCAGTATCAAGTACATGTGTGGTGATAGCTGCTGAAGAGCAAACTACAATGGCAGTGGGAATCTCAAACAGGCATTAGATCACTTTTTTTACATTTGCAAAAGCCCTATATACTTCTTCAGGTGTGTGTATTGCACAATATTTGTTTTCCTTCTCTAATATGATGTATGCCACACCTTTTTGCTCAAAATGAGGATACACTGTTAATACTAGGTGAGCAGAATGTTCTGTTGAATAACATAGTTGGCAATCTTTACGTGAGGCATTTCAGACTTGGTCCAAGGTCAGAGACAGCATGATGTGACTGCAAGCCAGACAGTTATGAGGATCCAGAAGGTAGCACTAGAGACACCACAGCCCCATTAAACAAAAATGAATCTTTTCAAGAAGAGTTATATACAATTCTTTGTGTTAAAGAGGTCAAAGGGCATGGAGAGAAAGCAGGGACAGGGTTATGAGTTGCATGATCTGCTATGATATTGAATGGTAGATAAGGCTTAAAGGGCTAAATTGTCTACTCCTATTTTCTACATTTCTATGTAATTGTTTTAAAAGAGGTAATGTTGAAATTACATTAAGCTCTATCCAATTTGTGGATGTCACACAATCTTTCAATGGAGATGAACAATCAAGCACAAGGTCTTGGCAGAGATGGCTGTGTCATCTTTGGTTCATGATAGCCTTTGTAATTATACCTGACTGGCCAAAGTAACTTGTAACTATTACATTCATGCAATAAAGTACTGTTCATTACAAGTCAATACCTTACCATTGCTCAGTAGATAGGCCATTAGACTCAGCAAAGAAAGGAGGATTGATAGAAGCACTCTGCTGCAACCACAAGCCTACATTGATTGATATCTCAACACACTGATTAGCGGTGGGAATTTTTGCATGAATTTGTCATTGAACAATGTTTGAAAAAACTCCATTCAATGCAACAGAACATAATGATTAATCCACAGAATTACAGCAAATTAAATATTAAATGCCAAGCTGAACAAGTAAATATATATATACAGAACAGCCTTGATTATCTGAAGATCAATTATCTGAATTTTGAATTATCCAAAAAAGATCTCAAGGTCCCATAAAAACATTATCCATTATCCAAATGATCAGTTATCTGAGCTCTCAATCCTCTGAGCAAAATACTCCCCACCCGTCTTGTTCAGATAATCAAGGTCATTTTGTATTCACTACTTTTTTTTTTACAGCTGACAATGTTGCAAATCACCAGAATAAAGAGGAAATGCAAACACATCTGAAGACGTTCTAATAACTTTTGATAATTATTTCAATCTATGAACAAGTAAAATCTTTTAAAGCACAAGACTGAACCGGTGAGTTCAACATCTACAGACATCTATACATAATTTTATTGATGATCTCCATAGATTTGTGAAAAACAGAATATGGAACTTTAAAATCAGAGTTCACAAGAGACAGATTTGTTTTTGGAATCATTGATGCCTTTGTCAGCTTAACTTTTTATAGTCTAAAGAAGATTTTATTTCAGAGAAACATATTTAAATCGTGCTGAAAGCAGAAACCAGGAAGAATCATAGGAGAAGAAATAGAAAATCTTATAAAAGGAAATGAACAGAACCAACCACTTTGTAAAGAACAAACACTTTATAGACACATGTGAAAAACCAACACAAAGATTGGGCCAAAAGCAGATACAAACAGGTTGTGTCAATGCAGTGGATCGAACAAGCCTTACAAGCACAAACCGTGGCCATTAAAGACACAGGAATGTTACAACTTCATAACTATAGGTTCGTTCCAAAAGAAGATCAGGAGTAGGACAGATGCAGAGCAGCAAAAGTGGTGTAGTCACATACACAAACAGCTCAACATAGGGAATGGTACCAAAGCAATTCCTAAAGGGTACTGGTGAGCCAACAGTGAACATTCTTTCAATGTTAAACTTGATGCAAGTGGAAGCATCACTATTACAGCAGGGGTATGTGGAATAACTCTCAAGAGCAAAGATATGCTACAGGTACCAATGACACAGAGGGTGGGAGAAAATTGAAAATGTTTAAATAATTTACAATCACAACTTTTCACTTTTGAGCTTATGTGGTGCCTTGATATCAACATTCGTAAGACAACAGAATGAGTTCAACTAGTTACAGGGAACAACTGGTCAAGGAACAAACAGTTGTTATTCAACTGCCTGAAGCACAACCAGTAGGAAATTTTATTGGCCTTATTAGACTCAATGCAGAACTCATAGACAAAGAAAGTACTGTTGGAAATGCTTCTATTGGCATAAAAGAATTGTTTCAAACTGCCAGCAGGAAGGATAGTGTACATTTTACCGGAGTTGTGGAAATATTTTCTATTCCTATCATGATAGAAGACAGATCAGAACAAAAAAAAAGCAAGGTTTGTCAGAAGAAGCAAATATTGAAATCAAGAATAAGCATTACAGTGAATACATTTTAATGATTGAGGGCAGGTGGGAACTACGGGCTGGGCTAGCATTTATTGCACATCCCTAACTGCCCTTGAAGTGGTGTCAATAAGCTGTCTTTTTGAAGCATTATGATGTATTTGGTTTCAGTTTATGTTGTTAGGAAGGGTGTTCCACAACTTGACCCAATGACACTGAAGGAATGGTGATATATTTCCAAGTCAGGATGGTAAGCGGCTTGGAGGGGATATTGAAAGTGGTGCTGCCCTTCTAGATGGTGAAGGTTATGGATTTGGAAGGTGCTGCCACGGGAGCCCTGATGAAATTCTGTGGATGGTGTACACTGCTGCTACTGAGCATCAGTGGTAGAGGGAGTGAATTAATGCCAATCAAGTGAATGATGAGAAGCTTCTGAGTGCTGCTGAACTGCACACATCCAGGTAAATGGGGAACATTCCATCACAAACCTGACTTGTATCTTGTAGATGGTGGATAGGATTTGGAGAGTTAGGAGGTAAGTTACTTGGTGCAGGATTTATAGGTTCTGACCTGCCCTTGGTACTACAGTGCTTTTTTATTGCTTGCTCAGCTCAGTTTTTGGTCAATGGTAACCCCAGGATTTTGATAATAGAGATTTCAGCAATGATAATATCATTGACAATCAAGGAATGATGGTTAGGTTCTCTCTTCTTGGAAATGGTCATTGCAAGGTGCTGGCAATGCTAGGCACTTGCCACCTTTCCAACCTGACCTGTAAAATACCCCAGTTTTGCTGCTTTTCGACATGAACTTCTTCAGAATCTGAAGAGTTCCAAGTGCGACTAAAATTGTGCAATCAAAATAAGGGATCACCCTGTTAAAACAAAGCAAAGGAATTTCTTCTCATAGAGGATAGTAAATGTCTGAAAGCTTCCACTTCAGAGAGTTGGACAGTTTAAATCACTGAAAGTGTTTAAAGAAGAGGTAGATAGATTTTTTTTAAAATATTGAGGAGTTGAAGATTACAATTCACTGGCATCGAAAAAGATGTTCAGACCTGGGGCAGATCAACATAATCTTGTTGGATGGTAGGGCAGGCTTCAGGGGCCAAATGGCCTACTCCTGCTCCTAATACATTCTTATGCTTTTATACTACTGTACTACTGTGAACCAAATCATTTTCAAACCTAGTCAAAGAGCATTGGTAGCATCATCTTTCTTCCCACAAATAAATACATGGTCATCAATAGTAGGCATCATTAATATCACAAGACGTAAGGGTGAAAAAAACTTTCAACTCAGGAAGTGAAATTTCCAGAAGACCAAGTGTGTTCAAAATGTTAAGAATCTTACCACTTATGAATTTCTTACATAAACAGTCAGCAGCTGCAAGCACACGAAGGAACAAGCTGTAAGCAGGAACGTGAAAAGACCAGCAAGGGAGAGACAGCACTCCTGTGAAAACCTTTACTTCAGACCTAGTAAGGAAATATAAGCTGGAAGTGTAGCCAATACTGTAGGCGTAATGTGATATGAGGTCATTCCTGTGGAAACCTTACTAAGAATGTAAGTTGTAAAACTTAACAACCTTCATAGCTTGAGCCAACAACCTTAGGGAAATCATGAAACAGGCAGGAGGACACTGTTATGTTCCAAGAGATAACAACTATCCTCGGGCTAATATGGAGATAAAAGGAAAATCTCTATATCATAAATAACCTTGTTTGTTGATAAGGATATGTAATACAAATGCTAAAGTAATAAATGGCAAGTGAACTGTGACAAGAACGAAAACAAATATAATTAACTGTGAGAATTAAGGATATAAATTGGCATGTTGACTTTGTCTCAGGAAGAGGCCTTGGAGAAGGTTGTTTCTCCGGCATATGCCTGAAAATGAAGTATTTTTAGGGCTCTTGTGGAGCAGTTGTAATTTTCCTAGCATTGAGCCAGGAGGCCTGGAGTCAAGTCCAACATGTTCCAGAGACGTGTAATGAGGTTGATCAGAAAATAGTTTTAATTGTTAAACCCCACCAGACTCAAAGTGGCTGTTTACAACCCAACTTTCTGAGGAAGGGTCATGGGACCCATAACATTAACTTTGATTCCTCTTCACAGATGCTGCCAGACCTGCTAAGCTTTTACAGTAACTTCTGCTTTTGTTTATGATTTACTACATCCACAATTATTTTGGTTTTTATAACAGTGTTGATGGCCAGTAAAAATCATATATAAACAACTGAAATTAGTTTTTGTTACCTTTGTGGATTAAATCAATGACTTTGTTTAAACCCGTGGTAGCAAAATAAAAATGAAAATATCACAAAATTAATCTTTCCATGAAATATTTAGCATATTGAAATTAACTTCATTTATCTCTCCTGCTGTTACAAAAGCTCTTTATGAAGAAAGTCTAATATATTATTGATTATTTTGTTATTCTTTTGATGTGTTTGCAATTTTATATATTTAGCTTAATGAACAGATGTCCAACTAAATCATTCAAAAAGTGGAATATGATTTTCAACAATCATTTCAATTCATGAAAGTTAACAGTGCCATTTTTATTAACAAGTTTATAAGCTATTACTGTAAAATCCAGCCATCTATTTTACAATTTACTGCATTTACAATTTCAGATATTTAACACAGCGACATATATATTAAACACCATCAGTCTGTAACATCACCTGCATTGGATTGACAGGGCTTCAATTTGGTATCTCATCTGACGGGATACATCTTCAATAATTCAGTTTCCTTAGTACAGGAGTGTCTGTTTAGATTATGTATTCAACTTCTCAGATTGGGTTTGAAATTTGTCATGAAATACACATTACTAACAGTATTGAAATACAGACGAACAAGAGATCAAGCAGGTAAATAAAACAAAGAACTGTGGATGCTGAAGATCTGAAACAGAAATAGAAACAGAAATTGTTGTCAAAAATCAGCAGGTCTGGCAGCATTTGTGGGAAGAAAGGAGAGTTAACATTTGGACAGGACGTGAGTCCAGCTGAAACATTAACTCTGCTTTCTTCCCACAAATTTTGTCAGCAATCTTTGTTTCACAAGACCAAGCAAGATATATTCAAGTACACAAAAATAAAGACAAATAATGCATCTAACATACAAATATTCCCCATACCACAATAATGTAGGGCCAATGGCAGAAGACTGACATTTTTTCTCATTTTTATTAAAATACTTAAATTTTTCCTTTAAATTTCAGACTTGTTAGGATGACAGTAATCAAGAAAAACATTGCAGTCCGTTATAAGGAGAACAATCCACACACACTTAATACAAGTATGAGAAATCTGTCTCAAGCTAATATGGACTTAGTTGTGCCAAAAAATGTTTTTGACTCTCTGAAAATGTAACAGATGTATGATGAGGTTTGGTGTTTTCCAAGAACAAAGTGAAAGATTTACAAGACTTGTTAAAATAAGATAAATGCCTAAACATGTGGTGCCTATTTTATAAACAATTCTCATTCTTTATTGTCTCAATGTCTGGTGACTTGTGGTTTGATAGAATGCTGACACCAATCTTCTTTGTGATAGTGAGTCTAAGGGTTTACTTAAATGAATAGTGGTAGAGTATTATCAGGCACTGAATCTTAATGATAAGAATCTTAACCACTTGACGTACACAACGGTTGTATTAGAGCAATAGATACAAGTTACAACAATTATTTTGATATAATTGCAAAAATTGTCAAGAGCCAGAGATGGCACATTTGCTTCAATCGGGACTTGCTTCTTCTCCCCTCTAAGGCTATGTGAGATCATTACATCAAGTAGAGTTTGATGCAGCTCCATCATTAAATCTTGCAGTGTCATTATTTTATATGAAGCTTTTCTTGAGCAGAATTAACGTTTGTACATGTGAGTACATAACTATTTTTATTAAACGAGGACTCCATCTCCCCTATGTTTCTGACTGCACAAGATCAGGATGGCTGAATTTGTCACAGTTCTTTCAGAACACATTCTCTTTGGCCTGGGAAGACAGGTTGGTCTTTAGCTTGATGACTGTTGACCTTGATCAATCTGCAAACTATTTATATTCTGGAGGAACTATGATCTTTTGGATATCTATTGTGGTCCATCCTGATAGTTAATCCATTACTTTGACTGGAGGATCCTTAAGCTAATGGATTTCCTTTGCAGAGAAATTGTCCCATAATCTTTCTGGGGCTCTTTAATCGAACGAATGTCCATCATGGAAGATGACAATAATGTTGAAGTAAGCACTTTCTTCCTTGCCAGATCCTGGATTTTTCAGATCAGGTAGCTTCTTCCTTGCAGTATTCTGGATTTTTAGACCAGGCAATTTCTCCTTAAGAAATTACACATGTATGGACTTTGGTCAGAGTTCCATAGAGTTGGATGAAGTTCACCTTATTTTATTCAAATGTATCTGATTATTCATGTTTTGAAGTATATAAACTCTTGAGATTAACATGTAGCTTAGGTTGAATGCTATTGTTTGTCCTCTAGTTGACTTACCAGTGAACATACATTGTTGCATCTTCAGTTGTGCAACTAGAGAATTGCTGCCTACATCTTTGAGTCTGATACTGATATTAATGACCACTGAAATAAATTCTGTCAAATATAATTAAGTCATCAATTTCCCCTAAGAATGCATTAACATCATTTTATGAACATCAATTTTGCTTTTTGCTGCAATGAAATTGGGTCCGACTTGTGTAAATCCCTCGAAAGTCACCTATAGTTTTACACATGTATTTTGTCATAGTTAGGCATGGCTTATGCTTGTGTGGCTTTTTTGCTCCATGACACTGATCCTGATTCTTGAATACACTGTTTATCCTATTCTTTGTGAAGCTTGTCGCAAGTATTCTTAAATTATTTATCTATTATAAAGTGCATAGTTTCTGTGGTGCTCTGTAATAAGGTTGTTCTTCTCCTCTCAAGATTTATTTATGATTCTTCATGGTTTCTTCTTGCTGCATAATCTGCAATAGACTATTTGAATACATGGCTAGAAGGATTCAGATTCTTGAGGTATTGGGTTAGATTCTAGGAAAGATGGGATCTGCACAAGTTGAACAAGTTGCAATCCTGCAGGACTGGATCAATAACCTCACAGGAATGTTTGCTAGTACTGAGCAGATTGGGGTTAAGCTAAAGAGACATGGCAATGGGAACTTGAGCAGAGATACTGGGTGACAAAAACCACAAGCTGAGGGTATCTGAGTGTATTCAATCTTTAGGAAGAACTGGGAAAATGGAGTGGGGTGATATTGTTAGTGAAGGATGAAGTCAATGTAATAATGAGGAAGGACATTGGTGGAAAATATCTGGATGTGAAATCAGACTGAGTGGAGCTAAAAAGTGATAAGGGAGAGCAAAGGTTAGTGGCCATGTCTATAGGCCTCCAAATATTAGTGATAAGGTAGGATACTATTAAACTAAAAATTGGAGATGCTTAGAGTGCTACATAAATCATACTTTAATTCACATATATCCTGGACAAACACAATAGCAATAGTAGCAATGGACTAATACACTGAGAAACCAACTAGGTACAGGCTTTTATAGATGGGCTAGATGGGCTTTAATACACTGCAAAGCGGTTGCTTAGTAACTTTATTGTGAGAGATTGTTCAGGAAAGAATGTTCTTGGGATAGAAAGTGAAGCAGACCAGTCCAAAACTACTGTCCTAAATCTAAACAAAGGAAACTACAATGGTATAAGGTGTAATTTGTCTATAATAAAGCGGTGACCTCATTTCAACAACTATCATTCCTTTTGGATTAAGGAAAAGTATCCCAACAATAGCTAACAAAATAAACTAAGGGTATTGAATCTGAACAGGAGCTGTATAAAGTTGCTGGATAAATTATCAAGCCTGAAGACTACAAGCAGCTTAGAATTCAGCAAAGGAGAACTAAGAGATTCATTAAAAAGGGAAAAAGAGTGTGAGAGTAAATTTGCAAGAAACAGAAATGCAAATAGTAAGAGCTTCTATAAATAAGTAAAAATAAATGGCTTAATAAAGCCCCTCACAGTTTGAAGCAGACAAATTTAACAATGGTGAATAAAGAAATGGCAGAACAATTGAAAATATAATTTGATTCTACCTTCACAGAAGAATGCACAAATAGGCTCGCAGAAGTGCTAAGGTATGGGTCTATTGAAAAGCAGGACTTGAAGAAGATTAGAATTAGTTAAAAAAAAAGGCTAAGCAAATTAATGGAGCTGAAAACTGACAAACCCTTGGGCCTAATAATCTATATTCCAAAGTACTGAAAAAAGGTCACTATGGAAATAATGAATGCATTCTTTGTCATCTTCCAAAGCCTAACATCAATAGTAGGGAAAATGTTGGAGTTTATTACAAAGGATGTGACAACAGCAAATTTAGAAAATACCAACAGATTATAACAAGTTTACATGAATTTATAAAAGGGAAATCATGGTAGACAAACCTCCTGGAGCTTTTTTGAAAATGCAACTAGCAGAATAAATAATGGAAAACTAGGGGATGCAATACATTTGCATTTTGAGAAAGCTTTTGATAATGTCACACATAAGAGGTAAGTCTGAAATGAAAGCATATAGAATAATTCAGAAGTAGTGGTGTGGATTGAGAATTGGTAGACAGGGAGAGGAGATTATAAAAGTTTGCTTTTGAATTGGAAGATGGTGATGAATGGGGCAACGAAGGAATTAATGCTTGGGTCCCAACAAATCACAATACACATTAAGTTGACTGATGACACAAACCTTGGTGGGATTTTGAGTGGTGAGGATGATGTAAAGAGACTTCCAGGTAATTTAGACAAGTTAAATTAACAGGCAAATGCATAGTAGGTGCAATATAGTATAAGTGTGAGGTTTTTTACATCAGTGAGGAAAACAGAATGGTAGTGTGTTATTTAATGGAGATAGATTGGGAATGTGATCTATAAAGGGTACTGAATGTCTTTGAATACCAATCATGGAGACCGAGCATGCAGGTGAACGCAAGCGGTTGGGAAAATGAATGACCTTCATTACACAAGGATTTCAGCAATGAAGGTTTTACAGCAGCTGTACAGGGCCTTGGTGAGAACACACCTGGCATGTTGTGCACAGATTACCTGCTCACCTAAGGAACGATATACTTGCACCAGATTGATTCCTGGGTGGCAAGTTTGTTGTAGGAGGAGCACAGGATTATGACTCAAAGTGTCGTGGTTCTCAAGATGTTGCGGTAGACCATTCTGGACTTAGATAAGGAGACATTTCCTCACTTAAAGTTTGATCGAATTGTGAAATTATGTACCACGGAAAGCTGTGGAGGCAAAGTCACTCTTAAGAAGGGAATAGATAGCTATATGGACAATAAAAGTGGCAAAGAGTACAGGGACAGAAGTGGAGAATTGCATTGGGATAAAGGGTCAACCTTTATGATCATTTTGAATTGTAGGACTGGCTTGATGGACTGAATTGTCCATTTTCTAGCGGGATGTCTTCTGTGATCCAGAAGGATAGCGGCGATAATGAGAATGAGGCCCTTCTCAATGTCAAGTCCAAAATGTCACAACTTTCAACTATGTTCCAGCTGTTGAAGTGAGATTCATGCAAGTGAGCAGCATGAGGCCTATTAATGGGGATTGTTGTTCATTAATGCTCTCATTAGTATCATCTCATTTATATACGTTCTCTCATTCTCCCAGCTGTCAGAAAGACCCCATGTCTACAGATGTCGCCATCTGACATGTACCCACATTTCCGCATCATTATGGCATTCTGATCTAGTTTCTTTATCCTTCTGCATCTTGATGGATGGTTTGCAGAAAGGATCAGGCATGCAGCTGATCATCTGAGCATCCCAGGGTTGCTCTCTCTCTTTGTTATTGCAGACTTGATCTGTTTCTGCTGAAATGCTCTCGGCCTCCCTACTTTGACTTGACTTTTTGTGATTTTTTTCCTCTTAGCCAGAACTTAAAGGTTCACTATACTTCTATCTTGCCTTGCTGGCCAGCAGAGACGGAAACTCAGACAACTTGTCATGGTTGTCAAAATCAGTCAAGGGAGTGGACCATTTACTGTATGGCACCATTAAACCTCAAAGTTATTCTTACAGCTTATTCCAGCAGCCTATACAGCAAAACAGACAGGAGTGGTGGTGACCTAGCAGTATTGTCACTGACAGTAATCAGAGTCACAGGTTAACATTCCGGAAACATTGGCTTAAAACCCAAAAAGGCAGACTGAGAAATTTGAATGCAATAAAAATCTGGAATTAAAAGCTGGCTAAATGTTGACAATGTAACCATTGTTCACTGTCACAATAAAAAGCCCATCTCCTTCAATAATTTTCTTAGGGAAGGAAATCTGCCATACTTACCCCATTTGGCCTATGTATGATCCCAGACCCACAGCAAAGTGGATGACTCTTAACTCTTAACTGGCAATTAGATATGAGTAATAAATGTCCTAATCACTGATATTAACATCACATGAACTAATTAAGAAAAACACACTGCTTCTGCATCAACCAAATGATCATGACTTAAAGTCAAAGAACAGTAGTCTACAGTCAATGGTTACTCTATGGTCAGTCAAAGATTTGTCCAGTATCAGTCCAGATGCTTCTGTATCATACGGCTCAGTGTAGTTTGTATGCATGGATCATGTTTAGAGGAATTAGTATGGCCTGTACAGAGGGGCAGTGTGGTATGTACAGACAATAAGTGCAGTGTGTACAGTGAGGTTGGTGTGGTGTATAGTGAGGATAATTACGGTGTGTACAGAGATGCCATTGCAGTCTCTACAGAATCATTAGTGATCTGTGTACAGAGGGGACAGCGCGGTCTGTACAAGGGATCAGTGTGGTGTCTGCAGAGAGATCAGTGCAGTCTATGTAGAGGGATTGCTGTGGTCTGGAGAGAGTGTCCAATGTGATCTGTATAGAAGGGTCAGTGATGTCTGTACAGAGGGGTCGGTTTGGTCTCTATACAAGGGCCAGGATAGTCTGTATAGAGGGATAAGCAATCTATACAGAGGAATCAGGGGGTTTAATTATCAAGGGGATCAAAAGTTATGGAGAGAAGGCAGGAGAATATTTTTGAAAAACATATTGGCCGTGATTGAATGACTAAGTAGACCCAGTGGGCCAAATTGCCTAAATCTGCTCCTATATGTGCTCTGGTGCTTACTGTGCTCACAGTCAGGATGTATTCCTATCGAGGGTGAGGAATCAAAAGTCAGGAACTACACCACCCACCTAGATCTTTCTGCCCTGCTTTGGGTCACCTTTTCCTGGAATGAGCGAGGATAAGGCCATGCAGAGTCAGTCATCTGAGGGTTGGGTAAGTGAGAGTGAGTGAAGAAAGATGTTGCATGCAACATGAGAAGACTAGAACATGAAACTTGCTGAAAGGTAGGAGCAGTAGCAGAGTGAGAGAAGTTTGAGGTAGCAGAGGGAAGATTTACCCTTGAGAAATGGAGAAGGTGAATGATGTTCATGCAGCATTGTTGTGTGTTCATCCAGACAGTTCAAACCATACTGACCCAGATGGCAACCTCTGACCAGGCAGGCAGGGTCTGCTGTCATGACCTTCTCTGAGGACAGACCAGCTCTGCACCATCCCATCGTTCAGGACCTCACAAAAAGGGGACTTGTTTTCCCTTATCTGCCTTATCTAGGGCAAATTTCACAAACAATGCAAGACAGGACTGGATTGCACAATGGCTTTTGAAAGTTAGCATCAATGACAGGAATCCCACAGTGTCCCAGCAGTGGTGAATATTCTGACTACAGCAAGTAGGAGCATTGGGCGAGCATCAAACAGGAAGGTCGCCATAGGGATATAGTAGGTCGTTATTGAGCCAGGGTGAGTTTGGTACAATTTGGTCTTGCAGAGAAAAACCGCCCATGAACTATGATGAAAATGAATATCTGATACTTTGTTTCTGTGTTAATTCTGTTAAATAGTAAAGTTGTTTATCTGAACTGCTCAATGAGAGTGCTTATGGAGTCACAGAGGTGTTATGGGGTATTGTGTCTGCACTGGGTCTCCTAGTAAGCACTGTGACTTAATGTCATTCTGATGGTCTTTCCCCATAACCCAGCACAGTTCTATTTAACTAATGGTAATTTTAAGATCTCAATTTAATCTGCCTCTACCAAGGTACAGCATTCCAAACCCCAGCCTCTCACTGTACAAGAGTTGTTTCTTGCACCATGTTCACATTTTTTTTTTGTTAATCAATTTAGATTATGTGCCCTCTTGATTTTGATACTTTTATAATTGAAAGATAAATCGAGGGGTAGGAATGGGGCTGTGGGGAAGGTAGGAGGGGAAAATCTGTTCCAATTATAAAAGGATCAAAAGCAAGAGGGCACATAATCTAAATTGATTAACAGTTCCTGATGAAGGGCTAATGCCAAAATCAACTCTCCTGCTCTTTAGATGCTGCCCGACCTGCTGTGCTTTTCCAGCACCACATTTTTCAACTCTGACTCTCCAGCATCTGCTGTCCTCACTTTCTCTTTCACTTCTAACCCCTCTGAGACTTTTAGTCACATATTAATTTAAATCACTTGTCCAGTACGAACTTTAACTTTACTCACAGTTCTCCAATCTTACAATTTCCTAGCTGAATCTCTAACAATGAATGTTCCAACAAATCTTTGCTTCCTGTTAGAATTTGTACAATTTTAAAGGTGTTTCTAGTCCACACTGCTTCTTCTCTTTACTAAGTCTGAAGGTTTTAGCCAAGATGCTATTTCCCTGTTATTGATCTTCCTCTATGAGTTCCTGCGGACTGCTTTTTTTGTTCAGAGTTCTGCAGCTGCTAAATGTGTGTATGAGTTGGAAAATTTGTTGACTGAGACATTAACAATGTCAACTGCCAGCCAACATGTTGTATCTGTGGCTAAAAAGATGCTGGCATCATTCCCCTTTCCTTTAACAGGTCTAAAGGCTTAATTGGTTTACAATGGCAAAGTAGCACCAGTATTGAGTCTTAACAAGAAAATGCCCCTGTCTTAACACAATTTAGCTTTTTGCCTGATAGGAGCTTGGCACAAATTATGCTAATTCATTAAACATCATTGCTAGATTATGAAGAAACCTGTGGATATATGTCTGCGGTGCGTGAAATCCTAAATTGTTCTGCCTTATCACCACTCAAACCAGAATAATACAATGCGACTGGGTGAAGTTTAATGTAGTCTCCAATATTCATCAGCTCAGAACCATTACCTTATACAGTAGCTTAAAAATGTGTTGCTGGAAAAGCTCAGTAGATCAGGCAGCATCAAAGGAGAAGGAGAATCGACGTTTTGGGCATAAGCCCTTCTTCAGGGAGCCCTCAGGTAGCCTCCAGCCTCATTTTCTCCAAAATTGCACATCTACCCTGTGCATAACCTCAGCACAACATTGTGGGCCAAAGTGCCTGTTCTGTGCTGTACATTTCTATATTCTATGTTCTACGTACTCTGTCAATAATGTATATATTGGAGTCCAAGTTAATTAGAAGGCAGGATGTCTTCTTGTCTTTTCTTTGATGCCTTTCTTTGATTATCTTCCAGAATCTCCCTCAAAAAAAGTGGGTATAATTTATTGTGTGCCTATCATAGGATTATGAAGATGTCTATGGTGATTTAGTAGAAAGGAAATGAAATAGCAAATTTGGGCAAGAGAGCAAGTCACAACAAGGATGTAATGAGAAAGTGATGTGGTGGATTGACTCATCATGATTAGAGAAAGGGTTTGTGAAGTGGAAAGGGGAAGGTTGCTCATGCTGAGACTAGAATTACAGGACGATAGAGAGAGCTCAAATAATGTAAGCGTTCATAATCCTGCATAATTACATTTCTTTCTATTTTACAATCAAGTGTTAGGAACCATACCACTAGCAATGACCTACCCAAACATCTCTTTTGACTTGTGCTGACTAATTTGCTCGGTCTTTGACAGGCAATTTGACAGAGGAAATACCTCCCACAGGTCTTCACTAGTTCCAAGAGGTTCTCAATAACAGTTATCATTGGAGGTACCTCGCACATGAGAATGACTCTTTTCCACTCTCAGTGTAAATCTATAGTTAGCTTCCATATACCGTGCTACACTTGGGGCAGAAAGTGGTTGTGGGAAGGGGTGAGTGTGCGTTGGTATGGCAGTGTGCTCCTTATGTTGTCCATGACAGTATGTGGAAGTTGGAATGTTAAGACTTTTGTCTTCTGATCTGCTGCATTTGAAATAAACTGTCTACTCACCACCACAAAATCCCACAAGCTCTTTTCAAAGGTGTGCTTGAGAGGTCACTTTAAAAAGCAATATGTCTGGCAGTTCTTGCACCATTTTAAATGACGCTGTTGCATTGTTTTGGAACTTTGGGAAAAAAAAGTCAACACAACAGCAGTTTTAAAACGGAAAGGAACAGACAAAGGAAACATATGGTGAGGTCACTGCAGGAGAAAGAGAGGGAGAGAAACTGACACCACAGTGAACCTGCACAGTTACTGTCTTTGCTGTTTGAATTTATGTATAGCTGGACATCGGAGTGTGTCTGGGAAAATTAACAAACAGTGAAATTCACAACTGATCTTGGAGGAACTGTTTGGGTGAAGTTCACAGCACAGAAATAGATCAGTGAATTGTTTTAAGTGTGTATGATTATATGTTTTTTTAGATATGTCTCTTGATGTAACTAAAAATATAAGCTATAACTATAAATTTAACCTGGGGCAGTGTATTGTAGAGGAATAAGATGGTGTTATTTTCTGGGTCTGCAGATTGTGAAGGAGCAAAAATAGCCTTTTGTAGAGTGATTATGCGCTTCTTGTCAGATGTGGGAGCTTAAATAGAGTTTAAGAGTTACTGCGGATTATATCTGCAATAAATGATGTTGGTTGCGAATCCTATCAGATCGAATGGATTGGTTGGAGAGACAATTAGAGGCAGTGAGGAATTTGCAACAGCAACAGTATGTGATGGATGGCAGTCATAGGAAGAGGGAAAGGTCGCAGATATAGTCACACAGATGGGTTAACTCCAGGAAAGATAAGAGAGGTAGGCAGCTAGTACAGGAATCTTCTGTGGTAATCTCCACTTCAAACAAGTATGCTGTTTTGGAAAATGTAGGGGGTGATTGATTCACAGGGGAACATAGCATGAACAGCCAAGTGTCTGGTATTAAGACTGGCTCTAATGCAACGAGGGGTTCATCAGGTTCCAAGAGATCAATTGTGTTAGTGGACTCTCTAGTCCGAGGTAGAGACAAATGTTTCTGTCGCCAGCAATGAAAAATTAGAATGGTGTGTTGCTTTCCTGGTGCCAGGATCAAGGATGGCTCAAAGAGGGTGCAGAATGCTCTCAAGGGAGGAGGGGCCAGCTAGTGGACATTGTCCACATTGGAACCAGCGACATAGGAAGGGAAAAGGTTGATATTCTGAAGGGAGATTAGAGAGAGTTAGGCAGGAATTTAAAAAGGAGGTCCTTGAGAGCAGTAATATCTGGATTACTCCCAGTGCTATGAGCTAGTGAGGGCAGGAATAGGAGGATAGAGCAGATGAATGCATGGCTGAGGAGCTGGTGCATGAGAGTAGGGTTCACATTTTTGGATCATTGGAGTCTTTTTTTGGGGCAGAAGTGACCTGTCCAAGAAGGACAGATTGCACCTAAATTGGAAAGGGACAAATATACTGGCAGGGAAAAGTTCCTTCAAAGAATATGTGGCACAGTCCATCTTCTACAGCTACACTGGCACTACCCCCCCCCCCACCTTTTCCTCCGCTACATCAATGACTGTATCAGCGCTGCCTCGTGCTCCCACGAGGAGGTTGAACAGTTCATCCACTTTACTAGCACCTTCCACCCCGACCTCAAATTTACCTGGACCATCTCAGACTCCTCCCTCCCTTTCCGAGACCTCTCCATTTCTATCTCGGGCGACCGAATCAACACGGACATTTACTATAAACCAACCGACTCCCACAGCTACCTAGACTACACCTCCTCCCACCCTGCCCCCTGTAAAAATGCCATCCCATATTCCCAATTCCTTCGTCTCCACTGCATCTGCTCCCAGGAGGACCAGTTTCAATTCCGAACAACCCAGATGGCCTCTTTCTTCAAAGACCGCAATTTCCCCCCAGACATGGTCGGCGATGCTCTCCACCGCATCTCCTCCACTTCCTGCTCCTCTGCACTTGAGCCCCGCCCTCCAATCGCAACCAGGACAGAACCCGACTGGTCCTCACCTACCACCCCACCAACCTCCATATACATCATATCATCCGTCGTCATTTCTGCCATCTCCAAACGGACCCCACTACCAGGGACATATTTCCCTCCCCTCCCCTATCAGCATTCCAAAAAGACCACTCCCTCCATGACTCCCTCATCAGGTCCACACCCCCCACCAACCCAACCTCCACTCCTGGCACCTTCCCCTGCAACCGCAAGAAATGCAAAACTTGCACCCACACCTCCCCCCTTACTTCCCTCAAGGTCCAAAGGGATCCTTCCATATCTGCCATAAATTCACCTGCACCTCCACACACATCATTTACTGCATCCACTGCACCCGATGTGGCCTCCTCTATATTGGGGAGACAGGCCGTCTACTTGCGGAACGTTTCAGAGAATACGTCTGGGACACCTGGACCAATCAACCCAACCACTCCGTGGCTCAACACTTCAACTCCCCCTCCCACTCCACCAAGGACATGCAGGTCCTTGGACTCTTCCATTGCCAGACCATAGCAACATGACGGCTGGAGGAAGAGCGCCTCATCTTCCGCCTAGGCACCCTCCAACCACAAGGGATGAACTCAGATTTCTCCAGTTTCCTCATTTCCCCTCCCACCCCCACCTTGTCTCAGTCCCAATCCTCGAACTCAGCACCACTTTCCTAACCTGCAATCTTCTTCCTGACCTCTCCGCCCTCACCCCCACTCTGGCCTATCACCCTCACCTTATCACCCTCACCTTAACCTCCTTCCACCTATCGCATTTCCAACGCCCCTCCCCCAAGTTCCTCCTCACTATCTTTTATCTTAGTGGACAATGACCACTAGTTGGCCCCTCCCCCCTTGAGAGCATTCTGCACCCTCTTTGAGCCATCCTTGATCCTGGCACCAGGGAAGCAACACACTATTCTAATTTTTCGTTGCTGGTGACAGAATACTTGGCACACTTTCCTCATTCCTGAAGAAGGGCTCATGCACGAAATGTCGATTCACCTGCTCCTTCGATGCTGCCTGACCTGCTGCGCTTTTCCAGCAACACATTTTCAGCTCTGATCTCCAGCATTTGCAGTCTTCACTTTCTTCTGAGGGAAGATATTCCTGGAATACATCCAGGGAAGTTATTTGGGTGGAACTGAGAAATAAGAAAGGGATGATCATCTTATTGGGATTGTACTATAGACCCCTAATAGTCAGAAGGAAACTGAGAAACAAACTTGTAAGGAGACCTCAGCATCTGTAAGAATAATAGGATGGTTATGGTCGGGGATTTTACCTTTCCAAACATAGAGTGGGACTGCCATAGTGTTAAGGGTTTAGATGAAGAGGAATTTGTTAAGTATGTACAAGAACATTTTCTGATTCAGTATGTGGATGTATGTACTAGAGAAGGTACAAAACTTGACCTACCTTGGGAAATAAGGCAGGGCAGGTGACAGAGGTGTCAATGGGGGAGCACTTTGGGGCCAGCAACTATAATTCTATTCGACTTAAAATAGTGATGGATAAGGATAGACCAGATCTAAAAGTTGAGGTTCTGAATTGGAGAAAGGCCAATTTTGACGGTATTAGGCAAGAACTTTTGAAAGCTGATTGGGGGCAGATGTTCGCAGGTAAAGAGATGGCTGGAAAATAGGAAGCCCTCAGAAATGAGATAACGAGAATCCAGAGAAAGCATATTCCTGTTAGTGTGAAAGGAAAGGCTAGTAAGTATAAGGAATACTGGATGACTAAAGAAATTGAGGGTTTGGTTAAGAAAGTATATGTCAGGTATAGACAGGATAGATCGACTGAATCCTTAGAAGAGTATAAAGGCATTAGGAGTATACTTAAGAGGGAAATCAGGACAAAAGGGGACATGAGGTAGCTTTGGCAAATAGAATTAAGGAGAATCCAAAGAGTTTTTACTAATACATTAAGGACAAAAGGGTAGCTAGGGAGAGATAGGGCCCCTAGAAGATCAGCAAGGCAACCTTTGTGTGGAGCCACAGAAAATGGTAGAGATACTAAATGAGTATTTTGCATCAATATTTACTGTGGAAAAGGATATGGAAGATATAGAATGTAGGGAAATAGATGATGACCCCTTGAAAAATATCCATATTACAGAGGAGGAAGTGCTGGATGTCTTGAAATGCATAAAGGTGGACAAATCCCCAGGACCTGATCAGGTGTACCCTTGAACCCTGTGGGAAGCTAGAGCAGTGATTGCTGGGCCTCTTGTCGAGATATTTGTATCATTAATAGTCACAGGTGAGATGTCGGAAGGCTGGAGGTTGGCTAACATGGGGCCACTGTTTAAGAAGGGTGGTAAGGACAAGCCAGGAAACTATAGACCAGTGAACCTGAAAGTATACCAAATGTCTTCTTCACTATCCTAAGTACCTGCAACTCCACTTTCAAGAAGCTATGGACCTGCACTTCAAAGTCTCTTCATTCAGCAATACTCCCTAGAACCTTATCGTTCAGTGTATAGGTCCTGCTAAGATTTGCTTTCCCAAAATGATGCACCTCACATATATCAAAATTAAATTCCATCTGCCACTCAGCCCATTGGCCCATCTGATTAAGATCCCGTTGTAATCTGAGGTAACCCTCTGCGCTGTCCACTACACCTCCAGTTTTGGTGTAATCTGCAAATTTATTAATTATATCTCTTATGCTCACATCCAAATCATTTATATAAATGATGAAAAGTAGTGGACCCAGCACCAATCTTTGTCGCACTCCACTGGTCACAGGCCTCCAGTCTGAAAAATAACTCTCCACCACTACTGTCTGTCGTCTACCTTCAAGCCAGTTCTGTATCCAAATGGCTAGTTTCCCTGTATTCCATGAGATCTAACCTTGCTAACCAGTGTCTCATAAGGAACCGTGTCGAACGCCTTACTGAAGTCCATAAAGATCACATCTTCCATTCTGCCCTCATCAATCCTCTTTGTTACTTCTTCACAAAGCTCAATCAAGTTTGTGAGACATGATTTCCCACACGCAAAGCCATGTTGACTATCCCTAATCAGTCCTTGCCTTTCCAAATACATGTACATCCTGTATCTCAGGATTCCCCTCCATCACTGACGTCACAGGCTCACTGGTCTATACTCCCCCAGCTTGTCCTGACTATCTTTCTTATCTATATTAAACTCCATTTGCCATTTCTCAGCCCACTTCCCAGCTGATCAAGTCCCACTGCAATTTCTGATAACCATCCTCACTGTCCATGAAACTGCCTATTTCAGTGACATCAGAAAATTTACTAATCATGCCTTGCACATTCTCATCTAAATCATTGATATAGATAGCAAACAGAAATTGGCCCATCACCGACCTTGAGGCACTCCACTAGTCACAGGCCTCCAGTCCGACAAGCATCCTTCTATTATTATCCTCTGTTTCTTACGACCAAGCCAATTTTGTATCCAATTGGCCAGCTCCACCTGGAATCATGTGATCTAACCTTCCAGAGTAGCTTATCAAAGGCCTGACTGAAATCCATATAGACTATGTCTACCACCCTTCCCTCATCAACCTTCCTGATCACTTCATCCAATAACTCTAACAAATTTGAGGCATGATATCCCACTCACAAAGCCATGCTGACTATTCCTATTCAAACCTTGTCTTTCCAAATACATGTGTGTCTTATCTCAGAATCTTCTCAAGTGACTTACCAACCACAGATCTTAGTGCTTCCCAGGATCTTACTATTCACCACTTATTCCTTTGTCTTGTTTATCCTCAGTTAAGGGTCCTCAATTATTGTTTTTCAGTTCATTCGTTCTTTCAAAAACATTCATTTTTCAAAATCCTGAACGAATCCACATACCACTTCCCTGTAATATCACCGATTTTCTTTCCCAACTAACAGATCCCTGAAAGTGCAGTTGGTAAACTAGGCTCCCCTTCTTCTACTCAGCTGAATTTGAAGAATATGGCTTTATTAACTATTAATCCCTTAAAGGCAAAAAATGCACCTCTTCCCCATTGCACCAAATTCTCACACTGTTCCAAATACAAAAAAACACACACACATATTCACTTGGGCTGTGTCTCACTCAGGATATGTTCTCTCCCAAACACAAATATAAACAGTTCTTTGGTTTAAAGACACATTTGCATATAATTGGAGCACATGCAGCATAATGAGAACATGAAATTCTTCAATTCTTATCAACAAGCTATTGTAGAGTTTTTCAGAACAGAACATTTCATTAGTGATAAGCCTTCAAAGAAGTATCATATATTCAGATATTCCATTATTCTGACAGTAAGTCATATCTTCCTGTTCACAATGTTCATGCATAAGTACAAGAGAATACATGTAATGATGTGGCTGTATCCAAATAGACAAGGATGCCAATTCACAATCATATACATTTTCTATTCAAAAGCATTCAAATAAAACAGAATACAGTCCACTGTGAATCAGCTATCATCACCCTTCTCCACATCTTCCTCCAGAATATGTGAACTAGGTCTTGAGATTATTGTGGATGATTGCACCAACATCATTACTTTGACAGACACCTAGCTGAGGGCCATCTTACCTTCCCTCTAAATGCAATGGCCTGCAAAACTATACATTACACCTCTTGCCTGGTCAGACTGACACATTGAAGGTGTGGCTCTTACCATTAAATTACACTTTTCTTGGCACCTGATTACTCAGGCACCAGCAGCTTCTTATTTTATCTCTTAACACCTCTCATTCCAAACCCTCATTCTGTATTCTGTTCTCTACATTCCTTCCAATCCAACCTTAATTGTGCCCTCCACATAAACTCTTCTACCCATAGTCACAACACTCTCTCGGCACTTCTTTTTCTTAAATCTTTGAATATTTGGTCACCTACCAAATCTATGTCACTGAATGTTTTAATTCTGAAATCCAATGTTTGAAAACTTGCAGTTCTAATAAGTTTGATGTGAGTGCGTTGGACATCAGACAACACTAGATGAAGCATGGCAAGTAGTCTAAGTGAAACCACGTGAATCAACTGGCTGCATTGTTCTGGATGGTGTCAAGATTCTTGAGTGTTTTTGGATCAGCATTCAACCAGCCAAGTAGGAGTTACTTCATCATGCTCCTAACTTGTACCTTATAGATGATGGATAAATACTAGGGAGTGGGAAGGTGAGTTATTCAAACAGAATTCCCAGCCTTTGACATGCTCTTGTAGTCATAATAGTTGCTTCGCTTAAATTTCTAGTAAATCAATTTTGTTAGTATGAGATTCATTGATAGTAGTGCAATTGAACATCAAGACGACTTGATTGGGAACCTTCTAGTTGGAGAGGATCATTGTCTGATACTTGAGGTGTGAATATCACTGTCACTTATCTATCCAAGCCTGAACATTGTCCAAGCCTTGTTATATACAGACACAGAGATGAAAATGTGTTGCTGGAAAAGCGCAGCAGGTCAGGCAGCATCCAAGGAACAGGAGAATCAACGTTTCAGGCATGAGCCCTTCTTCAGGAATGAGAAAAGTGTGCCAAGCAGGCTAAGATAAAAGATAGGGAGGAGGGACTTGAGGGAGGGGTGTTGAAATGCGATAGGTGGAAGGAGGTTAAGGTGAGGGTGATAAGGTGAGGGTGATTGGCCGGAGTGGGGGTGAGGGCGGAGAGGTCAGGAAGAAGATTGCAGGTTAGGAAGGTGGTGCTGAGTTCGAGGGTTAGGACTGAGACAAGGTGGGGGAGGGGAAATGAGGAAACTGGAGAAATCTGAGTTCATCCCTTGTGGTTGGAGGGTTCCTAGGCAGAAGATGAGGCACTCTTCCTCCAGCCGTCATGTTGCTATACTCTAGCGATGGAGGAGTCCAAGGGCCTGCATGCCCTTGGTGGAGTGGGAGGGGGAGTTGAAGTGTTGAGCCACGGGGTGGTTGGGTTGGTTGGTCCGGGTGTCCCAGAGGTGTTCTCTGAAATGTTCCGCAAGTAGACGGCCTGTCTCCCCAATATAGAGGAGGCCACATCGGGTGCAGTGGATGCAGTAAATGATGTGTGTGGAGGTGCAGGTGAATTTGTGGCAGATATGGAAGGATCCCTTGGGGCCTTGGAAGGAAGTAAGGGGGGAGGTGTGGGTGCAGGTTTTGCATTTCTTGCGATTGCAGGGGAAGGTGCCAGGAGTGGAGGTTGGGTTGGTGGGGAGTGTGGACCTGACGAGGGAGTCACAGAGGGAGTGGTCTTTTCGGAACGCTGATAGGGGAGGGGAGGGAAATATATGCCCGAAATATATGCTCATGCCTGAAATGTCAATTTTCCTGCTCCTTGGATGCTGCCTGACCTGCTGCACTTTTCCAGCTACTCATTTTCAGCTCTGATCTCCAGCATCTGCAGTCCTCACTTTCTCCATATACAGACACAAACTGCTTCACTTCCTGATGAGTCATGATCATCCACAATTCTGTCCTTATGATGTAAAGAAAGTCATTGATGAAGTAGCTGAAGATGGTTGGATTTAAGATGCTAATCTGAGGAACGCTTACAGTAATGTCCTGAGATAATTAACCTAGATAATCAATTTCCAACGACTGTAACCATCTTTTCTATTGCATAAGGTATGACCTCAAATGGTGGATTGGTTTCAGTTTTGCTGGGCTCCTTGATGCTATATTCAGTTAAGTTCGACCTTCATATAAAGGGCAGTCACACCCTCCACATCTAGTAATTTCAGGTCTTTCATCTATGTATGGACTATGTCTGTAATGAGATCAGAAGGTGAATAGCCAACATGGAACTCACAGTGACCATCACTGAAAAGATTACTGCTGAGTCAGTATCACTTGATAGCACAACCAATGACCCATTCCATCACTCTGCTGTTGATAGGGAGTAATATGGGGTTATATTTGGCTGGGTTGGATTTGTCCTGCTTTTTGTGGATGAGACTTACCTGGACAATTTGCCACATTAGCTAATTCTGCAGCACAAGTCTACAATACTGTTATTGGAATTTTGTCAGAGCCAATAGCAGTTGCAGGCTCCAGTGCCTTTAGCACTGCTGTGGAGCAACAGTTGAGATCATGAGCAGGATATCCCCTCAATCACTTTACAACTGTGGTTAGGGAGGCAGCGGTGGGTCCAAGGGATAATAATGCATTGCAAATTTCAACCTGTAACTTCTGTAAAAACATTAACTGCCTCTACTGCTGTGGGTGGTGTTTTTAACTGAAGAACATTTTATTCAGTGCTTGGTGAGGGGACAGTGCATTAGTTATCTCATTGATAAAGATCTGTTTTGATGAGTACTTTCTGTTTGAGTAGACCATTGTGAATGATGGTATCAATCGATGTGAAGGTGGAAAAGCACAGCAGTTCAGACTGTATCTGAGGAGCAGGAACGTCAACATTTCAGACCAAAACCCTTCGTCAGAACTGCAGAGGGGGAGGGGAGCCCAGAAGTAAATAGAGAGAGGAAGGTGGGGCTGGGAGAAGGGTAGATGGGATGATGATAGGTGGATGCAGGTGGGGGGTTATTGTGATTGGTCATTGGGAAGAGTGGAGAGGATAGGTGAGTAGGAAAATGGACAGGTCAGGGAGATGAGGAGAAGTGGGAGAACTAAACATGGGATAAGGCTCGTGGTGGGGGATTTTGAAGCTGATGAAGTCAATATTGAAGCTATTGGGTTGTAAGGTCCCCAAGTGCAATATCAGGTGTCGTTCCTTCAGTATGTGTTTGGCCTCACTCTGGCAGTGGAAGATGCCGAGGATAGACAGGGGAATTGGGAGTGGGATTGAAATGGATGCCAACCAGAAGGTTGGTTTTGTTAATGCGTGCAGAGCGAAGATGCTCTGTGAATCTAGTCCCCGAGTTTGCATTTTGTCTCTCCGATATAGAGGAGACCACATTGGGAGTAATGGATACAATAGATTAGTTTGGATGAAGTGCAGGTGAAACTCTGTCCGATCTGGAAGGTTTATATGGGGCTTTGGACGGAGGTGATAGGGGAGGGGTAAGGGCAGGTGTTGCACCTCCTGTAGTTGCAGGGAAAGGTACCAGGTTTGGTGGAGAAGTTGGTAGGGAGTGTAGAGTTGACAAGGGAGTCATGGAGTGGACAATTACTGTTGAAAACGGACAGGGGTGGGGAAGAAAATATCGTTTTGATGGTAGGGTCTGATTGTAAGTGGCGGAAATATCGGAAGATGATGTGCTGGATTCGGAGGTTGGTGGGGTGGTATTGTGGAATAGGGGGACTCATCCTTATTGTTGTTGGAAGTAAGGAATTTGAGGGCAGAAGTGCAAAAAATGGAGGAAATATGGTTGAGGGCATCTTTAACTACTAAGGAGGGGAAACTATGGTCCATAAAGTAGAAGGGTATCTGGGACGTCCTGGAATTAGATTAGATTAGACTTACAGTGTGGAAACACCTCATCCTGGGAACAGATAAGGCGGAAGAGTTGTGAGTATGAAATAGCATTTTTGCAGGAGGCGGAGTGAGAGGAGGCTTGGTCGAGGTAGTTGGAGGAGTCGGTGGGTTTGAAATGGATGTCAGTGCTGAGTCGATTTCCGAAGGTGGAGACAGATAGGTCCAAGAGGGGAGGGAAATGTTGGAAATGGTCCAGGTAAATTTCAGAGCGGAGTGAAAGGTTTTGGTGAAGTTGATGAAGTGCTCAAGGTCCTCATGGGAGCATGAGGCAGCGTTGATGCAGTCATCAATATAATAGAGAAAGAATTGAGGTGTGGTGTGGTATGGTTGTGGAAGAGAGACTGTTCCATGAATCCTTCAAAGAGATAGGCATATCCCGGGCCTTTATGGGGGCCAATGGCCACCCCTTTGGGTTGTAGGAAGTGGGAGGAATCAAAAGAAAAATTGTTGAGGGTGAGGGCCAGTTCTGCCAAGCAAATGGGACATGACCTGTCCATTTTCTTACTCACCTGTCATCTGCACCCTTCCCACTGACCAATCATAATAACCCCTTACCTGTATCCACCTATCACCATCTCACCTCCTCTTCTCCCAGCCCCATATGGATATGTTATGCCCTCTAATTAAATGTCAGCTTTGTGATGGTTCTCACCTCTGAGCCAGAAGACTGTATGTGTTCCAGGCTCTTGAACTCAGAAGTTAGATCATTGACTTTTTAGGTCAGACATTAAACTGGGATGTTTTCTTTTTATTCATTCCTGGTTGTGTGTGTCAGTGGCTGCACCAACATTTATTGCCGTTCTTTACTTGTCCTTGAAAATGTGGTGAGCTGCCTTCTTGAATCACAGCCATCTGTTTGCCGTAGGTAGACTCCAAAATGCCACTAAGGATTTCGATTCAGCAACACTGATGAGGAGTGATGTATTTCCAAGTCAGGATGCTTATCAGCTTGGAGGAAAATTTGAAGGAGGTGAGGTTCCCATGTCTTTGTTGCCCTTGTCCTTCCAGATGTAGTTGTTATGGATTTGGAAGGTGCTTTCTATGGAGCTTGGGTGAATTTCTGCATCGCATCTTGCAGATGGTACACATTGCAGCTATCGAACATCAGTGGTTGCGAATATGATGCCAATCAAGCAGGCTACTTTGTCTTGGATGGTGTCAAGCTTCTTGAGAGTTGTTGGATCTACAATAACCCAGGAATATTGGCAGCATTCCATCACACTCTTGACTTGTCCCTTATAGATGACAGATAGACTTTGGGAAGTCAGGAGGTGAATTAATGATTGGGAGATTCTTAATCTCTGACCTGCTCTTGTAGTCACGATTGTACAATTTATACCATTAATCTGGTTCAGCTTCTGGTCAGCGGTAAACACCAGGATATTGATAGTTCAGTATTCAGTGATGGTGATAACATTGAAATTCAAGGGGTGATGGTTAGATGCTCTCTCTTGTTGGAAATGGTCACTGTCAATTGCATGGTGCAAATACTGCTAAACCAAGATACTGTCCAGATCCTGTTGCAGTTGAGCATGTACTGCTTCAATATGCAAAGTGTTTGTGGTGCTGAACATTGTCCAAGTATCAGTGAACAACCCCAGTTCTGGAGGGAAGGTCATTGATGAAGCAGCTGAAGATGGATGGATCAAGGACACTACACTGAATAACTTCTGCAGAGATACCTGGAACTGAGATGACTGAATTCCAAGAACTACAATCATCTTCTTTTGTACCAGGCATGACTCCAACCAGTGGAGAGTTATTCCCCAATTCCCAATGATTCCAGTTTTTCTCGTGCTCCTTAATGTCACTCTGCCAAACTGGCTTTGACATCAAAGTCAGTCACTCACCCTCACTCTGGAAATCAGCTCATTTGTCCATGTTTGAACCAAGGAGCTGAATGGCCCTGGTGAAACCCAAACTGAGCGTCAATGAGCAGGTGCATTTTGCTAAGCAGGTGCTATGCAAGTGCTTCTTAATAGCATTGAAGATGGCACCTTTTGTCAGTTTACTGATGATATGGCAGTAACTGCTGCATTGGATTTGTCCTGCTTTCTGAATATAGTCAGAAGACATATGACACCAAGTTATAGTCCAACGGGTTTATTTGAAATCACAAACTTCTGGAGTGTCTTCATCTGGTGAAGTCAGAGAAGAGCACACACACAGAATTTGTAGGCAAAGAGATCAAGAGCACAAAGATCAAAAGATCATACAACTGGTGTGAGTTGACTGTTGAATAATAAGTCTCTGTAGGTGACCAAGCATATTAGACTGTGTGAGTAAAGTGTCAACAGCTGAATAACAAGTGAAGGAATGATCTACAATTCAATTAAATGACGCAGAGATACAATTACAAAAAAATTTAAAATAAGGTGGTACTGAAAACAAATTAAATGACTGGAATAACATAATAGGTATAAGAGTTGCACGCTGAGGGTCAAACCAAAGTAATAACTAATCCAAAACTGTACAAGCTAATTAAAATATAGAGATTATAACAATTTATCAAGGTGATGGTGTCAACGCAGAACAGTAAGGAAGATATTATAGATATAGAACAGTGTGATAGGATCACATGTGGCTATAGGATCACTCTCTGGTTATGTCGAGGGCATCTTGGAACTCATTGTATTAGAAACCCTTAGCTTCTGTCGTGACACCACAGATTTCTTACAGAAACTCAGCACCCATAGACTAGCCAAACCAAGAACATTCCTTGTCACAACCAATGTTTTGGCACTCTGCACCAGCATCCCCCATCTTGATAGCGTCTCTGCAACAGCCTCAGTACTCAATACCAACAACTGGTAACTTCCAGACATCACCCTACAACTCATCCATTTCATCATTGACCATAACATCTTCACCTTCGACAACCAGTTCTTTATCTGGAAACACGCAACAGCCATGGGGACCAACCTTGCACTCCAATATTTCAACATTTTCATGCACAAATTCAAATAAGATTTCTTTGCTGCACAGGAACTCCAACCAATACTATTTACCAGATATGTTGATGATATTTTCTTTCTTTGGGCTCATGGCGAGTAATTACTGAAACAAACACATAGCAATGCCATCAATTTTCACCCTACCATCATACTTACTGTGGACTATTCTTCAGAATCAGTTTCATTCTTCAATACACACATGTCCATTAAGGATGGACATACAGCCTTCAAGACAACATCAACTACAACGCAACACACAACCTTGACATGGCAACCTTTGCAAGGCATGTCAAATCATCAATATGGGTAACACCATCACACTTGGGAACATCACCCACCACGTACGTGCAGATACCCATGTGACTCAGCCAATGTCGTCTATCACATATACTGCAATCAAGAATGCCCCAAGAGCATGGTGTAATAGCAAGACCATTCAGAAGCGATGACAATGGATGAATAGATACTATGCAACAATCGCAAGACAGGAATGTTCTCTCCCAGTTGGGCAACTCTTCAGCAGTCAAGTACATTCAGTCTCCAATCTTCAGGTAAGCATCCTCCTAGGTGGACTTCGAGATACACAACAATGCACAATCACCGAGCAGAAGCTGATTGCCCAGTTCTGTACAAATGATGACAGTCTCAGTCATAATCTCGGATTCATGTCACACTACATGTGACCCTACTACACTGTTCTGTGTCTGTAAAGTCTTCCTTGCTGTCTTGTTTAGACACCATCATCTTGATAAATTGTTATGATCTCTCGACCTTAATTAGTTTGTACAATCTTGGATTATCTATTACGTTGGTTAGACTCTCAGCATGCAAATCTTATACCATTACGTGATTCCAGTCATTTGGTTTGTCGCCAGTATCATCATTTTAACTTTTTGTAATTATCTCTCTGCCTCACTTAATCAGATTATGGGTTATTCCTTCATTTGTTATTCTGCTGTTGACATTTTACTCACACCATCTAACACTCTTGGTCCCCTGCAGAAACACTCCACTCACACCAGTTTCATGACCTTTTGATCTCTCTGGCTTTGATTTCTCTACCCATAAATTAGATGTCTGTGTGCTCTTGTCTCTCACTACACCTAATGAAGGGGCTGCACTCTGAAAGCTTGCAATTTCAAACAAACATGTTGGAACTATAACCTGGTGTCATGTGATTTCCAACTTTGTCCACCCTAGTCCAATGCTGGCACCTCCACATTTTGAATACAGGACATATCTGGGCAATTTTCTATAAAGCTGGGTAGGTTGTAGTTTTGTTGCTGTACTGGAACAGTTTGTATAAAAGCATAGTTGGTCCCTTTACATGCACAAATAAATGTAAAAGGTCCTGTGATGCTATAGAGCATAGAACATTACAGCACGATACAGGACCCTCGGCCCTCGATGTTATGCTGACCTGTGAAGCCATGTGAAGCCCATCTAACCTACACTATTCAATTTTCACCCATATGTTTATCCAATGATCAATTAAATGTCCTTAATGTTGGCAAGTCCACTACTGTTGCAGGCAGGACATTCCATGCCCTTACTACTCTCTGAGTAAAGAAACTACCTCTGTCATCTGTCTTATCCCTATCACTCCTCAATTTAAACTATGTCTGCTCATGCTAGCCATCACTAATTGAGGAAAAAGGCTCTCACTGTTTACCCTATCTAACCCTCTGATTATCTTATATGCTTGAATTAAGTCACCTCTCAAATTTCTTCTGTCTAATGAAAGCAGCCTCAAGTCCCTCAGCATTTCCTCATCAAACCTTCCCTCCCATACCAGGTGACATCCTAGTAAATCTCCTCTGAACCCTTTCCAAAGCTTCCACATCCTTCCTATAATGCGGTGACCAGAACTGTACAATGTCATACTAATACGAGTGGGTGAGTTCTCCCTGATGACTTGATCATTATTTATTCGTAAATCAATGTAATTAATTAAAGATTATCTTGTCATTATTGTATTGTTTTTGCAGTAAATTGACTAACGTTTTCCACCTTGCAACAGTGACTGCATGTCAAAAGTACCAATTGGTTGTAAAGTGCTTTGGGAGATATTGTGTTCATGAAAGGCATTATTTAAATCTGTCTCTTGCTTATTCTCTTATACAGTACACTCAAGCTGTTACCTCCAGTTGCAGAACTGTGAGATGCACATGCTTGTGAACAGAAAACTCCTCCTTACTATTTACTTCTATTGTTGTTGCTGGTTACAAATTTCAATTCTATTCAATATACTAAAAAAGAGTCTGATATGAAATGAAAAATTAATTTCAGTTGTACTGTGGAATTCTGCACAAATTCTTTTGGAAACTATTAAAAATACTTTAACAAATTGTCTTTTGTTAAGGTTTGCTAAAGCATGTCTGAAAAGGCTAGGAATTGACAGAACATTGCTAATCACAGATGATGAGACTTGTTTCATGACCATTCTTTTGCTAAAATCAGCAAAAATGGAGAAATATAAACCCACATTATTATTGTTGTCAAGACCACAGTACAGAACGTGTATTGAGGTAAGTGGCTGCACACACTTTGAAAGGAAATAAGCATTTAAGGCTGCAAAAATAAAAATCATTTTTCAAAGTACTCACATTTTCAAACACTTTTATGCAATATTCAGATCGCTTTATGATTGTACTTAAGCATTAAAATATTTCTCTCATAGCTGATGTACATAAACCATGAACCTCTTTCAGCTATATTCATGTTATTTTTATACAAACAAAAAAAAGCATTAAGCACAGTCACAGTACAGGTAATATAAAACTATTAAGAATGCTGAATCTGAACTTGTTAAGTTGGTTAGGAAAGGGATCTGACAATGATAAGATTCACATTAATGGTCCTTTACTGTTATCTTGAAAGCTTGTCATTTGCTCGACTGATTATTAATCAGAAGGCACTCAGGTGGTTAAACACAGAGTCACGGTTCATGGTGTAATTGAGTTTGCATAATTGCCAGTTCATGCACCTGGCTCTTCCAGATGAAATATGTAAACTCTCACTGTTAACTGTCTTAATCTGCTAAATGTTTTCAACTGGGTGTACATTGAGCCAAAAGCACAGGCATCACTTCAGTAATCATCTGCTGGAGAACATCCAGGATTGGCATGTTCCCTCAGAGTTACTAGGATAATGTTGTACCAAATCAAACTTTCACTTGCTACCGTTAGGACCAGCCACCCACTTCTGGGCAATGCTTAAACTTGAAACATGTTGAGTATTCATTGAATTGGATGATAACAAGAGACTGAAACAGTTCCTACTAAATCAGATTGGCCAAAGTCATCGTTAGTATATCACCATCTGTCAAGGTAAAGGATATGAATAGCAAAGTGACTGTGATCTTAATCGTTTAATATTGGTTACTCCAGGTTCTAAAACCTTTCAGCCAAATTTATTTCTGTTCACTAGTATTGCAAAAATAACCATAGAGAACTATTGCTTTTAAATGTATTACATTTTCTAAATTAAAAATAGCAAATTATGCAAGGAATATAGGGCACATTCAACTTATTCAGACTGTCAGCTGTAAACGTAAGTATTTGATGCTGCTCCTCAACCAGATACCAAATAAAGAGGAGGAAGCGGGTGATCCTAGCATGTAGTTCTTGGGAACACTAATAACTAACAACAGTGAAAATGAATGGAGGGGAAATTGGATCCATTTAATCAATTTTTCAGACATACAAGAACAAAAGTATTACATTTAGTAGTGCAACATCCTGTTCCCAAAAGACCACCATGCATACCACGAACACCAGATATGGGCACTCCCTAGGGACCTCTGGCACTTGCCTGAAACAAAAAAGTAGCATCATTCGACTATGTCAATATGGAGCTGAAAAATGTGTTGCTGGAAAAGCGCAGCAGGTCAGGCAGCATCCAAGGAGCAGGAAAATCGATGTTATGGGCATAAGCCCTTCTTCAGGAATGAGGAAGGTGTGCCAAGCAGGCTAAGGTAAAAGATAGGGAGGAGGGACTTGGGGGAGGGACGTTGGGAATGTGATAGGTGGAAGGAGGTTAAGGTGAGGTTGATAGGCTGGAGAGGGGGTGGGGGCGGAGAGGTCGGGAAGAAGATTGCAGGTAAAGATGGCGGCGCTAAGTCCGAGGGTTGGGACTGAGATAAGGTGGGGGGAGGGGAAATGAGGAAGCTGAAGAAATCTGCATTCATCCCTTGGGGTTGGAGGGTTCCTAGGCAGAAGATGAGGCGCTCTTACAGCTGTCTTGTTGCCATGGTCTGATGATGGAGGAGGCCAAGGGCAAGGGATGAACGCAGATTTCTCCAGCTTACTCATTTCCCCTCCCCCCACCTTATCTCAGTCCCAACCCTCAGACTCAGCACCGCCGTCTTGACCTGCAACCTTCTTCCCGACCTCTCCGCTCCCACCCCCTCTCCGGCCTATCATCCTCACCTTAACCTCCTCCCACCTATCGCATTCCCAACACCCCTCCCCCAAGTCCCACCTCCCTACCTTTTATCTTAGCCTTCTTGGCACACTTTCCTCATTCCTGAATAAGGGCTTATGCCCAAAATGTCAATTCTCCTGCTCCTTGGATGCTGCCTGACCTGCTGCACTTTTCCAGTAACACATTTTTCAGCTCTGATTTCCACCATCTGCAGTCCTCACTTTCTCCTGTGTCAATATAGACCCAATTTCGGGAACCTATTGTGAAATTAGTGACTCACTTTCTAGTCCAGTTAAGGAAAATATGCTGTAATAAAGGATAACTCGATTTTATTATAGGGATCTACAGCTTTATTAACTTGAGTCTCTGTTTAGGATTTATAGGCTTTTGTTGCTTTTTGGGCCACTAGCCAACATCAGTAAAATAAGAGCAAGTAGAAGGATTTGTGGCAATAAATTTACCCAAGCCAACCCAACTGGTTCCAATGTACATGATCATAACATATAGCATGCCGCAACATTGGAATCTGAAAATATAGCAGGGAGGTGCAGGCAACATTTTCAATATTGGCTATGGTTAATATACAATTTGTTGTACTGTTTGAAAAAGACAAAGTGCTGGAGAAACTCAGCAGGCCTGGCAGCATCTGTGGAGAGAAAACAGAATTAGTGTTTAAGTCCCATGCTAGCACATTCTTCAGAAGTGGCTAGATTTGTTACGAGAAAACTTCAGGAGAGCAAGAGTTACAATAATGCTGTCACCTGCCAGAAAATTATACAAGAGTTTCTCAAACCATGGAGCACACTCTGCAGGCCACATTTGAGATTCCCTTCAATAAAGACCTTGTGTTGAATGCACTGCTGAGTTGTACTCTGGAAACATAGCAAAAGAAGTGAAAATGAAAGCACAGATACAGATAAAGTGACACCAGAGCTGCGCACTTCTACGAATGGAAGCTAAAAGTGATGAACAAAGAGACAAGGCACAAGTCAAACACTGGTTTTAAGAATAATATGTTGCAACTGTTAAAATAAAAGGAGATATGAAGCAAAGCCAACATTTTTTCCAAGTGTAATGGCAGAGTTACAAAATTGCAACAGATTTGTTTAGCAGGCTGGAGGATTGAGCGTTATCACATTTTTATCACGATTGGGAAGACACTGTTTCAAAATTTATGCCACCCTGATTTTCTCTCTGAATAATGGAAAAAGTAGATTTTGGAAATTTTAAAAGCTTTTAAAGGAAACTTAGAATCTCAATTCAATGTTAATTATAAATGCTCCTGGTCAGAATTGGAGATCAAAGTAAATAAGGTGGTGGGGAAGCTTTTAGAATCAACTATTTGGTTTAGAATTATTAATCATTTAGAAAGAGGTGAGTTGATTATGAAGATTCAGTATGGATTTCTAAAGAGGTATACATGGGTTTGCAGAAGACATCTCACAATGCCATACATCAAATTTGTGAGGAAAGTTATGAGTCATGATATAAAATGGACGGTAGTAACCTGAAGACCAAATTGGCTGTGTGATAGGGAACAGAGTAAGGGTCAATGGATATTTTTTGGGCTGAAGGAAGGTTTGTAGCAGAGTTCCCCAAGAGTTGATATTGGGACCCTTGTTTTCCTGTTTTCTTTGTGATCTGATATTTAGTGCAGGGGACAATTTCAAAGTTTGCAGGTGACACAAAACTTGGAAAAACTAAAAAATATGAGGAGGATAGTGTGGAACTCCAAAAGAACATAAGAAAGTTAGTGGAACAGCGGATAGATGGCAGATGAGATTCAATGCACAGAAATATTCAGTGATACAGTTTGATGGGAAGAACAATGAAAAGCAATATAAAATAGGGGGTATAATTCTGAAATGGGTGCAGGAACAGAGGATCTTGTGTATATATTTGCATAGAATTTTGAATATGACAGCAAAAGTGAAAAGAAGAGTCCTTATCTTTATTAATAGGGGCATAGATGACAAGAGTAAGGAGGTTATGTTGAACTTGTATCACACATTGGTTCGATTTCATCTGGAGTATTGTACATAGTTGCGATCACCATTTTATAGAAAAGATGTGAAAGGATTGGAAGGAGTGCAGAACCAGTTTACAAGAATGGTTTCAGGAATGAGAAATTCTATTTATGAAGATAGATTGAAGACGTTGGTACTGTACTGCTTGAAGAGAAGAATACTACGAGGAGATTTGATAGAGGTATTCTAAATCATGAGTGAACTGGATAGTTAGAAATTGATCGTGTTTGTGAAAATAAGAATGAGAAGGCATAAATTTAAAATAATATGTAAAAGAAGCAAGGGTGATGTGAGAAGAAAAAAAATCACACAGTACGTAGTTTGGGTATGGCATGCACTGACTAAAAACATGTTGGAGGCAGGTTAAATTGTAGCATTCAAGAAGTCTTGGATGCTTATTTGGATACAAATAATGTGCAAGAGTATGGGGTGAAAAACAAAAGTTTGCCACTACATAAGTATGCTCATTTGAAGAGTTGGTGCAGACATAATGGGCTGAAGGTTCTTCTTCTGTGACAATTCTGTGATTCACTGAAGGGGAACCTGTAAATCAATATATAACATAATGTACACAGTTCACAAAATCTTGTGAAGTTGTACATCTAAAAGATGATTGAATCAAAGATTGAATCATCTTAAGCATAAGAGATTTGACCATGATGGCATGACTAATAAGAGAAGAGAACCTGACACTCAAAGCTATAAACATGTGTAGCAGCTCTAAACCTGTAAATCAACAGTGGCAGCACCCAGATGGGAGAACAGCTGGGTTTGTCCACAACTTTGAAAAGCTGCTTAGATGTTTCAAGCACAATAATGTGGGGAAAAGCAACAACTATCAAGTAGATTGAGTTCAAACAACAAGTTGCAGGAATTGTAGAGTTTGTCATGAAAAATCAAAATAAAGCATGTTCAACATGGATAAAAGTGCAAGAATTAAAATGTAATCATGTACAAATATCCTTTCTAGTCTGCTATCGTCATATAGGTCTCCACCATGAGCTACACATAATGCAGGCAAACAGCTTAAGTTCCCTTACACAAAGACCTCATATTGAACATACTGCAATGCTGCACAATTGAAACAGTTTCAATGTGCTTCTTTGGTACTAGTTCATGACTGCATTGCTGTTATAAGAATAACAAAACCAACAGCATTCCAAGGCATAAAACTTACAGCTCTACCATGTCTCAACATTTTAGATATGAATATGGATACTTAAGGCAATGAACTAAGATTTCACTTATGGAAAGTCCTCGTGCCTGATTTGTGAACTTGTTTACATATTACAGTGTTCCTATAAGTTAGTGTCACTCCAGCTTTGAGGGATAGGCCGCTAGACTTCATCCAAGTGCAATTGAGATGGCCTTGGTGGCTGAACGTGAAGTAAAAATTGATAAAGTGTGGCGCTGGAAAACGTGCAGCAGGTCAGGCAGCATCTGAAGAGCAAGAGTCCATGTTTCGGGCATAACCCTTCATCGGGACTGGGGAGGGGCAAGGAGTTTAAGAAATAAATAGGGGACTTCCAATTCTCCGACCTCCAACACCTCATCTTCACCATGGACATCCAGTTCCTCTTTACCTGTATCCACCATGAGGAAGGCCTTAAAGCCCTCCGTTTCTTCCTCTCTCGCTGACCCATCTGGTATTCTTCCACTGACACTCTCATTCCGTTGGCGGAACTGGCCCTCACCCTAAACAACTTCTCTTTTCAACCCTCCACCTTTCTACAAACCAGAGTGGTGGCTAGGGGTACCCATATGGGCCCCAGCTATGCCTACCTCTTCGTAGGATACATGGAACTATTCCTCTTCCACAGCTACACTGGCACCATCCTCCACCTTTTCTTCTACTACATCGATGCTGCCTCGTGCTCTCATGAGGAGCTTGAACAGTTTATCTACTACATCAACATTTTCCACCTCAATTTCACCTAGACCACCTTCCTCTCCTTCCTGGGCCTCTCCATCTTCATCTCCAGAAACCGAATTAACACTGACATCTGCTTCAAACCCATTGACTTCCACAGCTACCTCAACTACACTTTTTCCTAGCTCCCCTCCTGTAAAAACATGGTCCCTTCTTCCCAATTCTTCCTCCTCCGCTGTGTCTGCTCCCAGAATGCACGGTTCCACTCCAGGACATACTAGATGTCCTCCTACTTCCAGGACCATAATTTCCCCTCCCATGTTATCAACAATGCCTTCAATCACATCTTCACCATTTCCTGCATCTAGGCCTTCGAACCCCAGACTCCAACTACAGCAAGGATAGAATCCCCCGGTCCTCAAATTCCACCCCACTAATCTCCAAATCCAGCATATCATCCTCCGTCATTTTTGCCTACCCACAGTCAGACCCCACTACCAAACATATATTTCCCTCCCCACCTTTCTGCATTCCGTTGGGACTGTTGCCTTTGAAACTCCCTCATTAGGTCCAACTCCCAACCAACCCACTCTCCACACCTGGCATCATTCCCTGCCATCATAAGAGCTACAACATATGCACCCACACCTCAAACCTCACCTCCAAGACCCCAAAGGATCATTCCAAATCCAGCAGAGATTTAATTGCATATACTCAAACTTCACTTACTGAAGTCGTTGCTGTCAATCCATGAGACCGAGTGCAAACTTGCAGAATGGTTCAGGGAACATCTCTGATCTATGCGCACCAACCAACCCCCCCCCCTTCCTGAGACCATCCATTTCAACTCCCCCTCCCACTCCCCTGAGTACATGTCCTTTCTGGGCCTCCACACTGCCTAAATAAGGCCTCCCGCAAACTGGAGGTGAAACACCTCATCCTCTACCTCAGGACGCTACAACCACATGGATTAGTTGTGCTGGTAAAGCACAGCAGTTCAGGCAGCATCCGAAGAGCAGTTTAATGCTCCTCGGATGCTACTTGAACTGCTGTGCTTTTCCAGCACAACTAATCCAGAATCTGGTTTCCAGCATCTGCAGCCATTGTTTCTACAAGCACATGGCCTCAACAATGAATTCACCAATTTCCAAATCTTCCCTCCCTCCACTCCATTTCAGACTCAACCTCTGACTCAGCTCCGCTCTTTTGACCTCACCTATCTGTCAACTTCCTTCCCATCTATCTGCTCCACACTTCCCACCAACCTATCACCATCCCCTCCTACCTTCACCCACATATCGCCATCCCACCTACCTTTCCCCTAATCCCACACCCTCCCCCAATTTATTTATCAGCCGCCTTCCACTTCCCCAGTTCTGATGAAGAATTATGCCTGAAACATCTTCTCAGATGCTGCGTGACCTGTTGTGCTTTCTCCAGCGCCACACATTATCGACTTTGACTTCTCTAGCATCTGCAGTCCTCATTATCTCCTAGAACTTGAAGTGAATGCCCAACAGGATAAATCATGCTTCCCCAGTCTACAAGAAGTTTCCTGGATGTAATTGGTGTCAGTGATAAGGAAGAGCCACTGGACGTGATGTACTTGGACTTTCAGAAGGCTTTTGACAGAGTCCCGCATAAAATAACTTCACAGAAGTTGGTATCCCATCACCAAGTCACCCTTTATTTATACATACATAGTACTTGACAATAATCAAGTTTCCTCAGAGCCAGATCTCAGATTGAAGGGAACTTCTGGCACTCCTGCTTGTATCTGTCAGACAGGGCTCCTAGATTGGACCAGGGTAACAGCCCCTATCAGGGAATTCACATTCTATGAGGTCCAACTGGTTGACCTCATTAAAATCACTACATCTCTCCCATTCTAAGTCCAGAAATATTGGTCTGTTCTTTTTCTTGTAGCCAGACCTGTTTTCACACGAGGTCTGGTTCCTTTGACTCAGCTTTGGATAGGGGTGATATGTACTGGACTGCAACCTGCCCTTGTGCCTGGAGTATCTCAGAAAAAATTTATTCTCTTCTTCAGGCCATAAAGGTGTTGAGGCTGTGACATCCACTGTGTCGATCTCAGAGTCCATATGTTACTTCAATTTTAGACAGAGAGGGAGAAGCCATGGATTCTGACAACCTTTCCAGCTGCTCTGAGGGGCTGGGTGTGTTTTGTTACTGACCTATTTGCGGGTTTGCAGCTTTCATCTGGTCTATGTGCTTGTTCAGGACTGCCTCACCTACCTGTACTTTATATGCTACAGGACCTGACCCCGCACCAACCTCGCCTCTTACCTACACAGGGCCATCCCCATGGTTTTGGCATCAAACTTCATCCACTGAAGTAAACTGTTTCTCTCGCTGAAAGGAGTCTTGTGTGTTGGCATTCATTGGTATTCATTGTGAGTCATTGGCATTCCTGATGTCATTTCACACCCCCACTTCCCCCAGGTCTGGGAGGATCAGAATTAACCTGTTGCAGAGTCTTCTCCCCATTAGCACTCTGCTGGAACTATCCCTGTAGTTGTATGAGAGTAGTCCTATAATCAAATAGGAACCAGGACAGTTTGGTATCAAGTAAAGCTGTAGGCTGTTTCTTTAAGTCTGCCTTTAAAGTTTGGACTGCACTTTCCACTAGACATTGGATGATGGATGTTATGAACTGTCCTTGTATGTCAAATGCCATTTGACTTAAGGAATTCCCTGCTGGTAAACAATGGCCCATTATCTGTGATCATTATCTGGGAGCCCTTTTGTTATAAAAGATGAGTGCAGCTTTTCTGTCATTATGCCATGTTTGACAAATGAATGCAATGCACGCCCAGCCACTTTGAGTAGATGTCGATAATGAGTAAGTATGTTGAGCCCATGAAAGAGGTTGCATAGTCAATGTGTAACCAAGTCCGGGGTTTAGACGGCCATTTGCATGAATGTAGGGGAGCTGCTGGCTGTAATTTCTGTCCTTTTTGGAACTCTAAGCACTGCCCCACCAACTGTGTCTAAACTAGACAGAATTACTTGCTAACATCTTCATTTTGGACATCCCTAGATGACCCTAGTGGAGTTCAGCCAGTACCTTTGCCCGGGACAATTACTCTTGCTCCCCATAATAAAATGCTGTTCTCTATGGTGAACTGGTCCCATTGAGTCCAGCAAGGTTTCAATTCTGGTTGTGGTAGCCCTTTTGTTTCTCCCATCACCACCAGTAATTTTGGTTTTGCCAGGACTGACAGTCTGATATTGCAATCACAGTCTGATATTGTCAACAGTAATCAGGAGGCTGTGCAGAAAGTTTAAAACCAGAGCGGACTCTTCCAATGGCAGCACCATCGAAGGTATGTCTGACAGTGGGACGTGGCTCAATGCATCCGCAGTCACTACTTGGCCTCCCAGGCAGTGTTCCAATTTGTAATTTTATGCACTTAGAATGGGAGGCCACCACTGAATTCGACCTAAAGCTATCATAACACAGCCTTCTTGTACTCTTTAAGTAGCTCGAGCAAGGGCTTGTGGTCAGTTAGTATTACAAATTTACATCCATAAAGGTATTGTTGGAACTTTCTCACACCAATTTTACCCCATCAGGCTTGAGCTGTACCTTTTACTGCAGTCAGTGGTAATTGATCCAGCTACTTCTCATATGAGACCGGAATCAAAATTGGAACCTTGATTTATAAAAGTTCCCCTGTGTAGCTTCTCACTCTAGCTGAGGTCTTATGCAAACTTAAGGTTTGGAGTCCAAAGTGAATTTTGTTAAAGACTGGTTCTGCAATCACTGATACACTTGCGCAGGTATCAACCTCCATTAGAACTGGGTGACCATTTAACCAGTAAAAAGTGAGGTCTGGAGATGCTGGAGATCAGAGCTGAAAATGTGTTGCTGGTTAAAGCACAGCAGGTCAGGCAGCATCCAAGGAACAGGAAATTCGACGTTTCGGGCACAAGCCCCTGACCATTTAACCAAACAGTTATTTTGATTGGTTCTGTTTTGGATGTCGCTCAGCAATTTAACTGTTCCAAGCCAGATGTAGATGGGCTTTCCAGGGTGTGCACACCTCTTCTGAACAGTTACTCAATTCAGGCCTAGTGGGACTTCTTTGCTAGCTTGTGTCTGCATATTAACAACAATTACAATACTTGGCAGCCCAGATCCAGAAGAAAATATTAACCTTTTGGCTGAGGCTTGGTTTTGTTTTAAGGTTTTGCTGTGGGCCAACCTCGAGTCCCTCTATTCAGGACATGACCTGAGTGAAGCCATGCGATTGCCTCCACTCTAATGGTGCTTCCCAAGCTTAGTTGGTCTGGAATACCCTGCAACTCATGTGCTCCACTTGCCACATTTACTAATGACAAAGCTGGTTGTAGAATCTGTTTGAAGTCCAGTTGAGCTTCATTCAATAGGCACTTTCGTGTGGTCCCAACATTAATCCTACATATCATGCAGTTTCTCAGCATCTCATTAAGGGTTAAACTCCAAAAGTCATATGCCACCACCAGTTTTAACCTCATCAAAAATCAAGGTCCAGATTCCCCTGGTTCTCGAACTACCAAGCAAAATCTGATAGCTTCTCAGAATCTAAAGATGCTTGGGATCATAATATTCCTGAGCTAAATTTACCAACTCTTCAAAAGTTTTAGTATCTGGTGCCTCAGGAAGCATTAGGCTCTCGATAACCAAAAAAGCTGTGGGTGCACAAACTGTCAAGACGATTACTTATTACTTTTCATCTGACCCAACGTCATTTGCCCAGAAGAAATAACACATTCTTTCCACATATTGAGCCCAGTCTGCAGGTCTTCCTGGAAAAAGTTGTCACAAGCTCTTGCTCACTCAGTGTTTGAAACTTTATCTTGTGTTTATCTTCTACTTTTTCTTGTACTTTAAGCTAACATTGCTATCTGCACCAGTTTGGAATATCTATGGGCTGCAAGTGTACATACACTGTCCCAAAAACTGCTAACATCTAAGTAAGGCTCTTCATCTACTTGTAAACTATAACGCTCCTTTAATTATGTTTGCACATCATAGGTTATTGAATACATTGCTTTATCATATTGTCTAAGATCTCTCTCTTCACCTGTTTATTTCAGACTGGTGTCTAAGGTCAGAGTCATTGTGATCAAGTACAACAGCATAATTTATATGCATCTTGTTATACCATATCACTGCACCCTCGAACTCTCTCTATACTTAGCATACATTATTCCAGAAGTTTACTTTCACATGTGTACATAGCATTTTTAATCCCCTTGTTGTTACCATTATCAATCTCTCCTTCTTGACTTCCTGCCACAAAGCTTCTGAATTTCTGTCCTGAAACCAGTCTTTTTGTCCTGACAGAAATGTTGCCCTGTTTCTAGAGTTGTACTATCTGTACTTAAAAGCTTTTTCTTTTGGCTTTATTCTAGTAGTTATAGCTTCTTGTGGTCTTGTGAAATTTTGTTTGGCCTAAGGGTGTGTTCTGAAATTAGTACTTCAGTTTTTAACCTTCGCCCCATTACTAAGTATCTATTATTTAACTAAATTACTTTGTAACGAAGTAGAGCTTATTCCCAGCCTGAATTCTACACATCAGTGATCTCACAGTCTTGACTGCTCTTTTCACCTCACACTTGACTAAGGATAGATTGAAGAAATTGTCACATGATTGATGTCTGCAACCAATGTGATTTTTTTCAAATCCTATTTCAAGAACTGAGGTCCATTGTCTGAAACTAATTCTACTGGGAAAAGTCCTTTTCAGTTCTTTGATCACTGAATCAGCTGCAGTTGAATGAAGTCTTACCACTTTAATCCTTCTTGGATAATGTTGACTAGGAACAAATATAACTTTACTTAAAGTTTAACAAGTCTGTTGCACAGCCTTCCCGTGGACTTCCTGGAAAATCTTGAAATAATTTACTATGAATGGCACATATTAACATGATGAAATGTAACTCTGTGTGTCTTTTGGAATACCTGGTCACCACACTGATTGTTGTGCTCTTTATATACACTTCATGATACTTAGATACCCCTCTTGACTTGGGTGTAACTGTTTTATGTTACAGAACATTTTGCTTGATTGATCTGGGTTAGTATTTGAGTTTTCCCTTCTTCCTGTCAAAGTGTTCTAATCTGTATTTGGAATATTGCAGGGTTTTGGCTCAGCTACAAAGATGCCTTTGCTGATTATTCTAATTAAGAAAACAGCTTTATGCCTTGGTGAAAGGTTTAGCTACATAACTGTTCATCAAGTGAATCATAAATGCTTCAGGCAAGAGTTGAGTGTGAATTTTAATTTGGAAGGTGGAGCTTGACATAAGGTAACTTTGAATGAAACTAAATGCTACAGTAAAGATATCCAGATGTGTATTGTTTTAATTACATCTGACCCTTTGAGAGATTTACCAATGAATTTGGGATTTTTCTGACGGTGTAAGTATTGTCATTAAGGAGACTTTAAGACAACCTTTTCTTTATATTAAAGCACCAAATGTTATGTGTGCTGCTGGCCATATCTTGACAGGAGCTCTTTAGAGGTTTACTTGGTCTGATCTATGTGAGAGTAGCCATTTTTTGATCCAAAAGGAGAGTCTTGTTGGGTGAACAAGATGCAGTTTGCATCTCCACAACTAGGTAAATGTTATTGGAAAGACTGTACATTATTAGGAGGACGCAGCATTAGGTCTGTCTCCATTAGATTCTATTTTACTCTCCCTTAATTTCCCATGGCATTGTTACACCAATTATGCCTACAACATTCAATGAATATTAAACATTTCAAACACTTCCAGACCAATAAACAACATCCCTCCAAATGTTTTTCCTCTCTGGTAACAATTATTGTTATTAATGTAGTTATATAGTTTCATTTGCTACCATGTAGTAAAAAGTGAGGTCTGCAGATGCTGGAGATCAGAGCTGAAAATGTATTGCTGGTTAAAGCACAGCAGGTTAGGCAGCATCCAAGGAACAGGAAATTCGACGTTTCGGGCCAGAGCCCTTCCTGATGAAGGGCTCTGGCCCCAAATGTCGAATTTCCTGTTCCTTGGATGCTGCCTAGCCTGCTGTGCTTTAACCAGCAACACATTTTCAGCTCATTTTCTACCGTCCCATCCTCCTCCCAGGTTTTTAGCTTTATACTTTCAGATGATTTGAAGTTACTGCTTTTGTCCTGGAACAAAATCTCTTCAGACTTGGAAGAATAGTAGTTTGTTGGGAGGCATCTCTTGGAGTGTCTTCCTGATCATTTGAAGTTCACTGCTGTAACAAAGCTGGTTTATTTTTCTAAAAGCTGTTCCTTTTCTCAAGGACACTATGTCTTTAGTTTTTTTCAGAAGGGTAATAAACCACTCTCAGTGCCGATTAGTCTGGCTTGGTACAGGGATCAAAGGATATTGAGAGGCCATTTTGTTTACCTTTTAAACAGATGATACTTTGGGCCAAAGTGGTCATGTTTTCGAAGTGACCTGTATAATGAAAGAGGAGTAGTCAACTCTCTACCTGAGCAGTTTACTTCAGTCCAGAACTGGTTGGGAGTTGTGTGGAAACTCTCTCTCTCTCCTTCGGACCCTCTTACTTCAACCTGAAAGCATCTGCTCCATTTATACTGTTTTTTCAAGAGGGTTTGCTTATTGGGACTGTTGTGTATATTTGGAACAGCATAATTAAGTCTAGTTTGGATAGACGGAGTTCTGCAGGGGTTCTTTATTCTGTTCTTTGTGTTTCATTGTGTAGTTGTGTGAATAAATGTTTTGTCTGTTTTAAACCTGGTAGTCAACCTCGCTAACTTTATCTGGGTAATTTTCACTGTATACTTAACAAAACAAATTACAAAGTTATGGTCTGAGCTGCCTGCTTAAGTGTGTTTTGAGTGGTCTGGCCTGGCCCCTAAAGAATGGGGGCTCTTTGCGGAATTTTGAACAGCAAGTGGTAGGTGCTAAAATCTTTATCTGGGGTGTTGGTTTGGTTGGATAGTCAAAGCTCGGCATTGTAATGACTCTTTCAGTCACCAAAGATTTCTAGATGTGGATGCAGTGACTTTGGAAGTTTTGCACAGTGAATAAGACCAAGTTGCAAGAATTAGCAGAGAAGCTGGAATTGGAACTGCCTGCTTCTATGAGGAACAGAGAGATAATTACAGCCGTAGCTCAGCATTTAAACTCGCTGGAGAAACCATCAGAATCTATAGAGTTGGCAAGAATTTGATTACAAATGAAGTAGCTTGAGCTAGAGGTGAGAGATAAGCAAAGGACAGCAGAAATGAATCAGTTTGAATTACAATTAAAAGCGGAAGAGAGGGAAAAAAGAGAGAGCAGCAGAACAGGGAGAAAAAGAGAGACAGAAGAAGAGGAAAAAAGAGAGAGCACAGAAAGCAAGCGAGAGAGCTTTCAAACTTCAAAACTGGCACTTAAAAAAAAAGGGAAAGTCAGCTTAAAAGTCTGGAGATAAAGGCTGAGGTAGGCTTAGTGAGGAAGACAGCGAGGATAAGCAAGCCCCTGGTAGTCAGAAACCTAGTGATAAACAGTTTAAATATGTTCAAGCATTGCCTAAATTTGATGAGAAGGATGTAGAAGCCTTTTTCATCTCATTTGAAAAGGTGGCTAAACAAATGCAGCAGCCAGTGGCAATGTGGGTTTTGTTGATCCAAACAAAACTTGCAGGTAGGGCAAGTGAAGCATTTGCATTCCTATCAGAGGACGTATCTGGGGAGTATGAGGAGGTGTAAAAAGCCATTGTAAGTGCATATGAGATGGTACCAGAAGCCTACAGACAATGTTTCATGAATCTAAGGAAGGACCCTGGTCAAACCTACATTGAGTTTGAAAGAATCAAACAGAGAAATTTTAATAGATGGATAAAAACTTTAAAAATCAAGCAAACCTATGATGCCCTTAAAGAAGAATTACTTTGGAGGAATTCAAAATTTCACTGCCTGAAGTAGCGTGAACTCATGTGGAAGAGCAGAGAGTGTAAACAGCAAGGTTAGCAGCTAAGTGGCTGATGATTATGAGCTAGTCCATAAAACTCAGTTTGGCTTCCAGAATCAATTTTAGTCCATGAGGGATAGAAATTGGGGCCGAGAGAAAGCCTCATGTGGAAAGGGAAAAATAGATCTCAGTGAAGATCATAAGGATAACTTACCACAGGGTAAAAAAGACACCCTTGAGGGGGACAAATAAGTTTAAAAAGCTCCAGTGTTTTTATTATAATAAGGTGAGCCACATGAAATCACAGTGTTGGTGGATTAGGAGAAAGCCAAATATAGGAAAACCAAACAAGCCTGGAAGTTTTGTTGGACTAGGAACAAAAAAGCACAAGGGAAGTTAGACAATTGCCTCAGAGTGTACATGATGATCAGAGGTTGACTAAGGAGAAGGTGTCAGATCTGCTTAAAAAATATACATGCAAGGATTAAGTTTATTCACATAGACCAGGAGCAATAGGTAAGGAGGTTGCAATATTAAGGGACACTGGATCCTGTCAGTTGGTAATGCTGAAGGAGGAAGAGATATGCACTCCTGAGGGACTATTGCCAGAAAATGTACTGGTAACAGGAATTCATGGTGAGATAAAAAGTGCTCAGTTATGTAAAATGAGGCTAGAGAGTCTAGAGAAGAGTGGAGAATTTGTGGTGGGAGTACTGGACAAACTCTCAGCACCAGGAATACATTTTGCCCTTGAAATGATAAAGCTGATTCACTGGTAGGTGTGCTGCTTACTCTAGCTGAAAATCCAGTGGAGACGTAGGCAACTGAAGACGTGGAGAATGTTTTTCCAGGAATTTTCCCTGATTGTGTGATTATAAGATCACAAAGGCACAAGCTGAAGCAGGAGGAATCAAAAGGCATGGATAATGAAGCTGACATAGTGTTATCTGAGACATTTTTAATCAGATAAGTGGAATAGAAAAGGAGCAAACAGGTAAACATGCAAGTATCTTTAACTTTGTTAAACTAATTTGATTACAGCAGAAGGATGAGAAATTATAACAGTTATATTAAGAGGCATTTACAGAGAAGGAGAGTGAATGCATCCCTATGTGTTATTACTTAACAAATGATGTATAAATGAGAAAATGAAGACCATCACACATTCAATCAGATGAGAAATGGGCAGAGAGTCATCACATTGTTTTACTGGTAGGGTATAGAAAGGAGATGTTGCGAGTGACGCATGAGCTACCACTTGGAGGTCACTTGGGGTGAGGAAAACACAGGCTAAAAATACAAAGACATTTTTACTGGCCTGGACTGCACAAAGATATCATTGAATTTCTCATTCATGTCAGCTAATCGGAAAACCACAGTCATGAATAAAACCTGCACCTTTAATACCTATTCCAGCATTTGAGGAACCTTTCACAAGAGACTTGATTAATTGCATAAGTGCCCTACCTCAAACAAAAAGTGGGAATAAGTATTTATGAACAATAATGGATGTGTCAACTAGATTTGCAGGGGCAATCCCATTTTGTCACATCACAGCAAAAAGGGTTGTAGAAGAATTACTTACATTTTTTACTAGGTATGGACTGCCAGTAGAGATCCAGTCAGATCAAAGGTCAAACTTCACATCCAAGCTATTCAAGGATGTTATGGATAACTTGGAAATAAAACAATTCAAATCTACTGCATACCATCCAAAATAGCAGGAGCACTAGAGAGATGGTATTAAACACTAAAGACCATGTTGCGGGCTTATGGTCAGGATTATCCAGATGATTGGGATAAGGGAGCTCCATTTGTACTTTTTGCGAACAGAGATGCACCGAATGAATTGACCAAATTCAGTCCGTTTGAATTAATTTTGGGGCATGAAGTAAGAGGACTGTTAAAATTGATTAAGGAGAAATTAATAAGTCAGGATTCAGAGACCACCCACTTGGGCTATGCGTCAAATCTTAGAGAACGATTGAATAGAACTGGAGAGTTAGCTAGACAGCATTTAAGAGAATAATAGCATACAATGAAACAGAAATGAATAAGAAATCACAAATTCACAATTTTGCAATTGGGGATAAGGTTCCTCCCAGTAACAGGTGAGCCTTTAAAAGCAAGGTTTAGTGGAACTTATCAAATTGAGAAGAAATTGAGTGAGGTGAACTGCTTGGTAAGGACTCCAGACGGGAAGAAATCTCACAGATTGTGTCATGTGAATATGCTCAAAAGGTATTTTGAAAGGAAAGGAAAACAAGAGGAGAAGGTGTTACTGATTACAGCACAGAAGGAAGAACCAGGTTCAGAGGATTCTGAATTGGACATTTCTCAAATCAAATTGGACAATGAGGAAGCTGTCAAAAATTGGGATAAATTATTGACTTACCTTCCACAAGAAAATTGAAATGACTTGAAAGAGTTATTACTATCACATGGAGAGATATGTGGAAATAAACTGGGAAGTACCAACCTAATTGTGCATGATGTAGATGTAGGAGATGCTGTTCTGATTAAGCAACATCCTTCTCGGCATAACCCTCTAAAATTGGCACAGGTTCAGAAGAAGATAGAGCGCATGCTTCAAGATGGCATAATCAAGGTGAGTTACAGTGACTGGAGCTCACCCACAGCCATGGTGCCAAAGCCAGATGGTACCCAACAGTTATGTGTGTACTATCGCAAAGTCAACGCATTACAAAGACTGATGCATATCCAATTATACGGTTGGAGGACTGCGTCGAAAAAGTGGGACAAGCAACTTACATTTTTAAGTTGGACTTGCTCAGAGGCTACTGGCAAGTACCTCTGTCAGAGAGAGCAAAGGCGATTTCGGCTTTCGTAATATCAAATGGACTATATCAGTTCAAAGTCATGCGATTTGGTATGAAGAATGCTCCAGCCACATTTCAGAGACCTACTAATAAGATCATTGCCAGATTACCCAACTGTTTAGTGTATATTGATGACCTGGTAATTTTTAGTCACTCATGGAAGGAACATTTACCTCATTTATTGTACTGGTTTGATCGACTTCAGAAGGCAGGCTTAGTGGTAAACCTAGTTAAAAGTGAATTTGCCCAAGCTTAAATCACCTTCCTGGGCCATCTAATTGGACATTGACAAATGGCACCCTGGGATGCAAAAACAAACGTAATTGGGGGACAAACAAAAAGCAGGACTATGGTTCCTGGGATTAAATGAATTTTAACAAAAGTTTGTTCCTACCTTTAGCAGTGTGGCTGCTCTATTCACTGAATTCTTAAAAAAGGGCAAGAAGTTTCAGTGGACAGCAAACTGTCAAAAGGCATTTGACAGCCTAAAAGTTGTGTTAACCACTGTCCCAATATTAGCCACACCAGATTACACAAAGGTTTTCAAGGTGGGATCAATGCCAGTGACGTGGGTGTTGATGCGGTGCTCCTGCAGGAGGATGACAAAAAGACAGAAAGAGCCATCGGGCATTTTTCCAGGAAGTTGAACGTTCATCAACAGAAATATTCAACATTCGAGAAAGAGACTTCAGGCTTGGTGTTGACCTTACAACATTTCAGTATTTATATTACTGGTTATGAGTCTGAGACAATCGTATACACTGATGATAACCCATTGACATTTGTGGAAAAATTTGAGGACAAAAATGCCAGACTGTTTAGATGGAGCTTGTTATTGCTGTCATTCAGTGTGACAATTGTGCATGTGGCACGTCACGAAAATGTGATTGCCGATGCATTATCGAGACTCGAATGAGATACGGAGGTGTTCAGTGGTGGGTGTACCGCGGCCTGAATTTGCATGTGGTTGTGCATGCTTGCATTTTTACAGTTCATATAGTGCGTATGTGTGTTTAGATTACTAACTAGGTTTTTGAAAGATTAAAAATGAAGCCATCTTTTGATATTGATGGTTCATTTTTTTAAGGGGGAGGTGTCACAAAGCTGCTTTCTTTTTTCTAAAAGATGTTCCTTTTCTCAAGGATACTACGTCCTTTGTTTTTTTTCAGAGGGGCTGTAAACACTCCTAGTGCCAATTAGACAGGTTTGGTACAGAGATTAAAGGGTATTGAGAGGCGTTTTTGTTTATATGTAAACGGATGAGACTTCACGCCAAAGTGGTCATATTTTCGAAGTGACCTGTACAATGAAAGAGAAGCGGTCAGCTCTCCAGCTGAGCAGTTTAGTTCTCCTCGGGGGTAGTCCTTTAGTCTTTTGCTTTTGGATGCTGTGTCCTGTGTCGCTTTCTGACAGTAACATACTATTGTACAATATAAACATTTGGTTTTAAATGTTGGCTACTGTTTGCACCTGTGGGGTATTTTTGATCTCCAGCATTATCTCCTGCAGCAGCCTCTAGCTCAGAATTTGACATATTGGTGGGAATGTCAGCCTTAGAAAATAAGGGAGCACAAGCTGGTGAGCACTTCAATGCAGCAGCTCTGCAGCTGACCAAGAAAGAAACTCAGGGACCTGTTGGAACCCAGCTTCCTGTTTAGATCAAGGGAGGAGAGAACCTTGTAGTGTCAACAATTACAGACTTTGTCCACATGCACAGGGAGGAACAGAAGTGGCAGACAATGTGGTATACAATGGCATTCAGTTCAGAGGCTGCAGAAGTGCAGCTGCAGGGACACAGACACCTACTTGATTGCCTCCATGGACAGGTTTGTCTCTGCAATGAAGAATCAGGCCTGGCACCCTTAGTGCCAGCTGGAGAGGTGCACACATCCATACTCCATTGCCCCAGTTATTTATCCTCAAGACCAAAGACATGGTGATATGGAGAACCTAGCATCCAATCCAGATTCCCCTTCCTCTCATGGAGACAGGGAGGACCAGGAGGTAAACAGACAGAGGAGTAACTGCATACAGGTCCTTCAGAAGTCTACTCTTAGGCCACTCCAGAAGTGGCTGAGTCCTCCATCTCCAATCTGCCCATCCCACTACAACTCTTGGAAGTTAAACTGTAGAGGATCCACTTGCCTCTGCAAAGGTACTCTCAGCATTGTCAAGGCCATTCAGACACAAAAACTCTCAGGATCACAACAAACTTTCTTGGGTTCTGATGAAGAGTTTACCGGACTCAAAACATTATCTTTGTTTTTTCCTGACAGGTACTGTCAAACCTCTCCAGCAATTTCTGTTTTTATTTCAAACTTCCATGGTCAATTGGCTTCCCTCTACCCCAACTGAGAAACCTGGGACAACACTGAGACCTAATGGGAATGAAAGAAGAAATAATAACCTTTTGAGGGCACTTTGGTGGCACAGTTGATGTTGCATTCTGTACCAAGTGTCAAGTTTGTACAAATTCAATCGATTTGATACTATCCATTTGCTTGTGTCTCTGTGTAATGTTGAAGAAACCTGGCTGCATAATTCTTAAAGTTAAGTTCACACAGGATATACAATGGATTGTTATCCATGTTGATAGCATATTGTAGCATGTGAAAGTAAAAGGTACAAGGACCTTGTTGTCCCATTGTCCCTCATGCAAAAACATTCCTATTTTTTCCATGGCCTCTGTGCACAAAAGTGTTGATGGAAATGAGGTCGTCAGTGATGAGCGGGGAAACGAGGTGTTTAGCATGCCTTAAATCTGCCAGGGAGTGTGTCTTTATGTTTACCCACTGCCTCAAATATCAACAAACTTATCTTTCCTATTACAGGTGTATTTGAAGCTATTTTCTTCCCCATGGCATTCCTTTGTTGTCTAGAATTTTGGAAGACAACACTGAATGCTGTTTAGTCAGTGGCTACCAGTTTTCTCTGAATTTTTTTATCAGTGAGGACATGAATGTACAGATCCCCTGCTGATAGCCCTTCCCATGAACCGCATAGGTTTCACACTTCTCTAGGTCCATATTCACCCCTCTGCAAAAGACTTCACCTGTTTAGCTTTTTAGCTTTCTTCCCATTGCCACTATGAATGGTCCTGAGTTTTTCAGCACTTTCTGTTTTATTTCAGACCTACAGCACCAGTGGTGCTTTGCTTTTATTTTAGAAAATGCTGAATTTCATTCAAAATGCATGGTAGGTGTTGGCTTAAAATATTAAAAGAAGATTTTGTTGATGAACTAAATTGCCAAAGATGGCATGGCCCAATGTTAAACCAGCTTTGTAGGTGAAGAATACATCAAAATGCCACTTCATGACAAATTATTTTATTTTTAACCTTTCTAAGAGACTTGAATGGGAATCTGTAACTGGGTAAAATCTGCTTTCTGCTGGACAAAATTCAATTTCTGCACCATTTTCTCAGGTTTGCAGTGATCTTCATCTTCATTACTACATTCTAAGAAGTTTGTAATCTCTACTGGCTAGGTCTATTTCAATACCTGGTATGTACTTCCACAAATTGTTTCTGCTCTCCTTTGGGACTATAACTCAACATTTCACTTAGCATTATCCATTTCGATTGGTTTCCATCTAATTTTAGATACAGATTCTCTTTTGGACCTACAATCAGAGTGTACATGGTTGACTCTGTAATCTTCCTTATTCCTCTAACTGTATTGTACAACCTCTAATAAGTTCTCTGCTATTCCATCTTTTGAGTGACTTTTAGATTTACTCCTTCTTCCAACCTCTATTATCTGAACAATTCGATCACTGTTTAATCTCAATTTCATTAATGCTTTTAACTATTTGGCTGGATTTTGTTCGGAGCTGTGTTCGTTAAAGTTGCATTTGCCTATAAACATTTTATGATGAATTTTGCATGATGAATTTCTATCAGCCAGCAACCTAAAATGCAGTAGGGTCATTACAGAGGAACTGTGAAGAAGCCATGCAATGGCAACTCCTTAATTAATCATATTAAAGACTCATTAATGAGGGGTGCAGAATCAGAACCAGAATGTGTTAGAATCACTTAATTCAACATAAAATTATATACAGCAAATAAACTGAAGACCAGGAAAGAAATATTACATTTAGACAGAGACATAGAAGAAATAGCAAAAATTAAAAGATTTAAATTTGAATTGTATTTTTAATAGTTAAAAATAATGCAATTCAATGCATATAAACAGTATCAGAGAGTTTGTTTAGCAATAACTATGACTCAGCCCAGCATTAAAATCATATTTACACTGGAATTGATAAGTGATCTCTCTTTGGCAAATCTGATGCAGATCACCAAGCTAAGTGCAGCAAAATTCAAATTGTTCCATGTATTTAAATTGTGGATTAGACAACAAGGTTCCATTTTTGCACAGACTTTGAGGGAACAAGACATCTTAAATGACAACTTGCTAATTTCTATTTTTGACTGCAATGTGCTATTGTCAAAAGTTGCTATCTAATTTGCACATAAGCAACTGTAAATAGTGTTATCTTAACTATTATGGTTACAGAAAGTACAGGATTTTATATTTCTGATCCACCATGCGCAGCTGATTCAAAAAGCATAAATTTTCCATGGATTTGAAGACAATTTACAGATGATAACCTCGATTATCCGAACGAGATGGGCGGACACTATTTCATTCGAATAATTGATTGTTCGGTTAATTGATTCAATGTCTTTCCTCTGGGGCTTGGAGTTTTTTTTAAGTCTGCTCCCTGTTCAGGAGACTAGCAGCAGCACACTGCCCCCAACGCCATCCACCACCCTCCGCCTCCGTCCGCCCCCAACACCATCCCCAAACCCCATGCAACAACGTCCCCCGCCCATTCTCCCATCCACCCCCAACACCACACCACACCCGCCCTCCCATCTATCACTAAAACTGCCCCCACCCACCTGCACCCAACACTGTCCCCTGTCTGCCTCCCCATCTGCCCTCAACACCGCCCTCCGTTCTCCCCCAATACTGCCCCTGTCCACTTCCAACACTGCCCCCCAGCCACCCCCAACACAGCTCCCCGCCTGCCCCTCCGTCCACCCCTTAACTGCCCACTGCCTGCCTGCACACCCACACCCACACCCCCTCCTCCCTTCCACACCCACCCCCTCTCTGGGGCAGCCAGACTGGACACCAACAACTAGACTGCTGCTGCTGTTACTGCCTTTTGGGTGGTGAGTCTCCAAAAAGCACACAGACACGCAACCTTTTACTGCAAGTTTTTGACAGGTTCCACCTCTGTCCTGTACAGGACAATGTTAGAGAGATTATCTAGGGAAGGGTTTAGTTCTACCCCTGTGTAGAAATCCAGGGAAAGTGTGGGAAGAGAGAGGTGGGGGGAGGTGGGAGGTCAGTCTTTTAGTCCTATATAAGCCTCATAATAAACCTTGGATGTACATTATGAAAATAACAGATGAGAAGACCGCAGGCTCAACTCTTAAGTTCCCAGCCAGAGAGGCAGCAACAATATCGCAATTGGTCCTAATGCTGATGGATTACTATTCTTAGTGATAGTTCAGTGATTCCTGTTGGAATATATGCACATATAGATATGTAGTGAAAGCAAGAGGATCACAGTTGTAACTCCCTTTGTGAAAAATAACCTGTTAACATTTATCATTCATACATAGATAGTGTTGCATATGTGAAGGCTTCTAGCATATTAGACTATCAATAATCAGTACCTTCATCAGAGCAGAAAAAAGATGAAAAAAACTCATAAAAAGAATTTAGTTCAATCTATTTCAATAGTGACATTTTGTGCTTCACTTCCAGTCCAGTATCCTGCAATTATAAAGTATTTTATTCGCAATTGATTCTATCCACTATTTTGTTTTATCTATCTACTTAAACTCAGAAGTGTCTGGTATCCATTATTTTTGTTATAAAGCCATAGAGTCTGACAGCACAGAAACAGACCCTTTGTCCAACCAGTTCATGCTGACCGTGATCCTACCTAAACTTGTCTCATCTATCTGTGCTTGACTGGAATCCTTCCAAATATTTCTTATTCATATATTTATCTAGATTTCTTTGTACCAACATTCACCATTTCCTCTAGAAGTTGATTCCACATACAAATCACTCTCTGTGAAAAAAAATTGCCCCTTGTGTCATTTTTAAATCTTTCTCCTCTCACCTTACAAATATGCCCCCTAATCTTGAACTCCCCCACCCTTAAGAAAAGACACCTGCCATTCACCCTACCAATATTTCTCATAATTTTATAAACCTCTACAAGGTTACCTCTCAACCTCCTACACTCTAGTGAAAATGTCCCACCTATCTAACCTTTGCTCATAACTCAAACCCTTCATTCCCAGCAAGATGCTGGCAAATCTCTTCTGAACCCTCTCTAGTTTAATAATATCCTTCCTATAACAGGGAGACCAGAACTGCACACAGTACTCCAGAAGAGGCCTCACCAATATCATGTACAACCTCATCATAACATCCCAACTCCTATATTCAAAGACCTGAGCAATGAAGGTGAGGGTGAAAATGCCTTCTTAATCCTATCTATCTGTGATGTAAACTCCAAGGAATTATGTACCTGAATCCCTGGGTGTTTCTCTTCTACAATACTACCCAATGTCCTACTTCAGAGTGAATAAGTCTTGCCTTTGTTTTGTCAAAATGCAACATCTTGCATTTATCCAAGTTAAACTCCATCTGCAATTCTTCAATTGATACAATTGATCAATGCAATCTTAGGTAACCTTCCTCGATAACACCAATTTTGGTGTCATCTGCAAACTTACTAACAATGCTTTCTATTTCTCATCTAAATTATTTTCATAAATGACAAACAAAATGGACCCAGCACTGATCCCGGTGGAACACCACTGGTCATAGACCTCTGGTCTAAAAATCAACCTTCTACCATGACTCTCTGTCTGCTGCCTTTAAGCCAATTTTGTATCCAATTGACAAGCTTACCTTGAATCCTGCATGATCTAACTTTTCTAATTAGTCTACCATGCAGAACCATGTCAAAGGCTTTATTAAATTCCAAGTAAACAATGTCTACCACTCTGCCTATATCAATCTTCTGACTTACTTCCTCAAAAAAACTCAATCAAGTTTGTGAGACACAATTTCCTTCTGACTATCCTTAATCAGGCCTTGCCTCTCCAAACACCTATAAATCTTATTGTCAGAATTACTTCCAACAACTTATCCACCACCAAAGTCAGGCTCACAGTTCTGTAGTTCCCAGGCTTCTCCTTACATCCCTTCTAAAATAAAGGCACAACATTTGCTAATTTGCAGTCATTCAAGACTTCATCTGTATTTATAGATAATCCAAATATCTCTGAATTATTTGACTTTCTTTGTTACTAAGACATGTTTTAAATGCTTTAAAAATTCTGATTATCATTAACAAATTGTTCCCATATTTTCTTCTATCTGGTCAGCAAATTCTCCCATGAGTAGAATGCATGTCCATTTTGATGAGCATTCATCATCATGATCAAATATTTCTTCATACTGTAGTGTGACCTGGAGTCATAGCAATGACTCTTGCCAAGACTCACCTCCCCCAACATACGCTATGTGAATGGCACATTATAACCTCACAAATACTATGCCCTCCCATCGCATTTGTCTTATCTTTTGGGCAAGTATGATTGAATGGTTAAGGTTGTTGACTCACTGATGCTACATTACTTTGAGAAAATGAAGATTCGATATAAAATAATCAAATAAAAATTCAGACATAACAGACAAAAGAATCCCCATACTGCAGCTATGGAGACCCAGTGTTGTTTTATTTTATATGTTCTTCATTGTTGGCCACTTCCTTGCAGGTTTCTGGGAGAGAAGGATGTAAGAGGAACACCTCCTACCCTGCTTTGAAGAAATTGAATCATGTAAAATCACAGAATTGTTATGGTGGTGAAGGAGGCTGTTTGGTCCATTGTGCCTAGGTCAGCTCTTTGAACTTTTGAACTTAGTGCCAGTCTCCTGTTTTACCATGCAGTGAGAGAGGGACTCACTGAAATCCTTGTAGAGGGAGGAAGAGAGCTTCTTCAAGGAAGGCATCCTTGTAAGAGGATTCGCAGTAGGTTAAAATCTTCGAGTAAAAAATTAGGTCTGCAGATGCTGGAGATCACAGCTGCAAATGTGTTGCTGGTCAAAGCACAGCAGGTTAGGCAGCATCTCAGGAATAGAGAATTCGACGTTTCGAGCATAAGCCCTTCATTATTCCTGATGAAGGGCTTATGCTCGAAACGTCGAATTCTCTATTCCTGAGATGCTGCCTAACCTGCTGTGCTTTGACCAGCAACACATTTGCAGCTGTGATCTCCAGCATCTGCAGACCTCATTTTTTACTCCTGTTTTACCATGTTAACCTGCAGATTATTTACAGTAAAAACTCCCCCTTGATTGACTTAGTTGGAACCTACCTCCACCACAATTCCAGGCTGTGCATTCCAGACCTGAACTCACTGTGTAAAAAGTCTCTCTCTCTCACTTTAATTTGCTTCTTTTGCAAACCACATTAAAAATGTGTCCTCTAGCCCTCAATCCTCCACTGAGTAGGTACACTTTCTGCCAATCTAGTCTGTCCAAACCATCCATGATTTTAAAAATTTCCATCAAATCTCCTTCATCCCGCCAAGGAAAATGATCTCCAATCTTTCCTCATAACTGAGATGTCTCATTCCTGGAAGTATTCTCATAAACCTCTTTTACACTGTCTTCAATGGAATTCATTTCCTTCCTACAGTGTGACTCTGAGAATTGTACACAATATTCCAGCTGAGGTCTATCTTGTGTCCTATATAGTCAGCATAATCTATCAGTTCTTGTACTTTATGACCCTATTCGTGAAGCCTAGAATACTGTGTTTTATTAACAGCTCTCTCTACACATCTTTCCACTTTTAAAGACTTATGTACATATATGCTTTTCCATGTTTCTGCACATCCATTCAGCACCAAACAGCACACATATTAATATCCATTTGAAGCATACACTGTCCTCCTCACAGTTTGCATAGCTTCTCTCTCTTTCTTGAACTACTGCAGCTGAGAGATGGCAGTTATTGAATGTTTGAAATCACACTCGCAGAAGTGAAACATGGAGCATGGAACAACATAGCACAAGAACAGATCCTTTGACCGACCATGTCTGTGCTGACCATAATACCTATCTAAACTAATCCCATCTACCTGCACATGACCTGTATCCCATTATTTCCTACCTGTTCATGGGTCTACCCAAATGCCTCTTAAACATTGTTACTTTATCTGCTTCAGCCACCTCCCTGGTAGTGCATTCTAAGCACCTACTACCCTTTGCATAAGAAAAACTTGATTTGTGTATCTCCTTTCAACTTTCACCTCTCACTTCAAAGTTATGTCCCTTAGTATTTGACATTGCCATCCCGTGAAAATGATTCTAACTATCTACCTTATACATCCCCTCATGATTTTATACAGGTCACCTGTAGCCTCTAACGCTCTAGCAAAAGCAATCTAAGTTTGTCCACCATCGACTTATAGCTAACCATTCCTGTGCAGCCAACATCTTGTTCAACCTCTTTAGCAACCTGTCTAAAACCTCCACATCCTTCCTATTGTGTGTTGACTAGACTTGCACACAATGCTCCAAATGCAACTTAGATTTTATGCAGCTGCATCATGACTTTTATACTAATTCCCTGCCCATTGAAGGCAAGGATGCTGTACGTGATATTGTGTTATGAGATATTGTGCTATAGGTTATCTTTATTATTTCACTCACCAGCTCACTATATTTCACTGCATTCCCACACTTTATCAGCCCTTGCTACAAGCAGTGTTTACCTCTTAGTAAGTGCAGCATTCAGAACAATACCATCCCATCAAGTCTCCACGAAATGTTATAATATTAATCAGCCCTTACAAACCATCTCCAGACCTGAATAGATTAGGTACATTTTAAATACCTTTTAGCTGGACCTTCATCCCTTTAAGCAACTGACTGACAAAACAGTGTTTCCGTGAAATTGCATGAATGAATGAAACTCATGCCTGCAAATAATAAATAAATCTCACAACTTAGCCACAGTAATCAGTTTAATATCCTTTCTTATTTAGAGCATACAGGCCTAGCATTTTTACTAACCTTTATGAATTTAAAAGACAAAAGAACTAACACCTTTTGATTATGCAATCAAACTGGACAGACACCCTTAATCCCATCAGAAGTAACAGCCAGTACTTAACACGTGTTTTAACCCATTTCCTGCCTCCTAAGACAGATTTCCCTCAAACCTTTGTGTACTATGGATAAAAATGTAACACCATAGTAATGGAATTTTAATATATGTAAGAACTGGGTACAAAGTGGCTCTTGTAAAAACTGTAATTTTGGGATTCTATTGCCACCTCAAACGTGTGCTGTGATTGCTGAATACAGAGGCTACTTTCGCCACTCACCGATTACAGTCATTATTTGAACATGATCCCACACCTTCTTTGGAAGATCGATGTGAAAGAGAAGTTGGATCTAAAGCAAAAAGCCCATGGTCACATCATCAGAGTCTAACTCATCATGGCAGAGAGGAGGATGAGGATCCATCATATTCCTCAAAGTTGTCAGTGATGCTGGATGCAACTGGCTGTGTTACAACTAGCCCATAATGTTGACAATACATATTTAGAACTCTAGAGATGGAGACATCCTTTTACACCACTGGTTCAGCTCTACTACTTCTGACCATTAGCCCCTTTGGCTTGTAAGAGAGGGGTGTATATTTGGGAATGTCCACATCATTACCAAATACATAGAGGTATGTAGTGACAGTAAAACTGGAAATGTTAAAAGAATGTATAAGGGTGAGATGGAGAATTTGGATGTAAGGCATGAGCCCTGAGTGTAGGGAAGCATTGTGTATGACTCATAATGTGTGGAGCATTGAGCAATATGAGAATTGAATGTTGTAGTGCTTATGAGATTTTGTGTGCATAAACTGGTGTTGACCACCTACATGAGGTCATCATACTCTTTGAGTCACATTCATCATGTCCCATCATTTTAAAACTCTGGGAGTTAATTTACCAAGCTATCTGCTTCTATCCCCTTCAAAAGATGATCACTTCAACATTTTCTGGACTCCTGCAGGACCAAGGCATCTCCCCATTGCCTACTTACACTTCTCTTCTGCCTTTAGGTCTATCCTTTAATTCTGGTGTATACATTGGTGTCATTTAAATTGTAGCACCATTCCTTAGTGCATCTAGCTTTTAAAATGGATAGCCTGCCTTTAAGAAAGCCAGCTAGCTGTGCCATGTGTTTTGTGACCGATACTATTAGATTTACATGTTGTGCCTTAAGGGAAGATCAAAGGTGAAATCAAACGAGTATGCTCCCCAGTTCAATCTGAACCAGCACTAGGTGTGAACCATGGTGTAAATTCAGGCTAATGTAAATTTCTAGATCACTATGTTGAAAGATTTTCATTCATCAGCCAGCAATGGTGATGATTTGATAAATATTTACTTTTGCTTGAAAATGTGTTATACCTTCGTAGTTTATTGAAACAGAACTTTTGGAGTGAGTATTTGAGTTTCTGTCTGACTCACTGACAATTTCTATTTTTTTTATTATTTAACCCATTTTTCCTACTCAAACTGTTGAGCAATTTTACTACACGCTTTTGGAGCAGGAGAACTTGAACTGGGCTTCCTGGTCCAGGGATCAGGACACTACCGTTACACCACAAGAGCCCTCTACATACTAGTACAGTGCAGGAAAATTATTAATTATTCAAATTAATTAAGACAATTAATGTTAATTTATAAATCTGCTTATATATTGTATATTTGTCCATTGGAGGCCCAATTCACCATCAAACCTAATCTATTTTCTGTCAGTGAAAGACTATTCTTTCAAAAATATTAAAATCCATCCATGCTGCATTTGTCTTTTCAAATTGTTTTTATAATGAAGAATGCAATAGAAAAAATACATTTTATGATGCACAGTAGATTATTATAGACAAGAATACATAAAACATTAGATTACCAAGACCAAGTGAGAATAATATTTATGGAAGTTTTAAAATGTATAATTATTATTTCTTAATTATTGATACATTTGTGAAAGCAGATGAAATTACTCTTGAGGTACTCTAATGTGGCATGACATACTTACATTGAACAATCTAACAAGTTTACAGAAACACACTATTTTAAGCAGTGAATTTCTGTGAAATTGAAGTCACTATAATGCAAGCACAAATAATGAAATAATCAACATGCACCATTGCTAATGCATCATAAGCCACTTGTTAAGCAGCTAATGAGATACTTAACGAGATGGAACCTGCCAAACTTAGTTAACGCAGTATGCAGCCTCTTGTGGTCTTTATGCTGAATGGTTCAGCTGAAACTCTGCAAAATTCAACTGCCACTGTTCCAGACTTCTGATTGACCTGGGAAAGACCTTGGGTGGGAGAAAGTGAGGACTGCAGATGCTGGAGATCAGAGCTGAAAATGTGTTGCTGGAAATGTGACACTCTCCTCATTCCTGAAGAATGGCTCATGCCCGAAACGTCGATTCTCCTGCTCCTTGGTTGCTGCCTGATCTGCTGCGCTTTTCCAGCAACACATTTTCAGCAAAGACCTTGGGTAATTGATATTAAAATTATATAGGTTTAGCCAATGTAGGACTAAAGCCATGGAACAGACAAACTTGAGAAATGTGATTTAAAATTTGTTGAAGTGTGAGTTCAGGATGGTTACTTTTTACATGAAATGTCAGCTTAAGATAATGGAGCTATGTAAAAAGATTCCAGTAAAGTTTCTGACACCTCCTGTTATAATTGCTTGATTTGTGTAACTGCAGCAAGAAATGCATTGGCAACTAAATGTTGCAAGGCTGGTCAATTTCCATAGATGGTGGACAGCATGGGGAAGGATTAAAGGTTAAATTTTGTCTTTTTGCCAAACAGCTCAGTTTTCCATAATTTTGTGTTTATTTGCTGGTTGATGAAGTGAAATGAGGTCACTTGGATGGATACAGTGGCTTGCTTCGTTTTTATTATATTGCAGAGTATGATATTCTCTGTAAACATTTTTCCTGTTTCTTCATTTAGTACAAGTGAAAAATATTCACTTGTTGCTTTACAGTTTGTTTCATGATAGCAAAGTGTACAGGGCTACTTACAAGTAAATTCTTCTTCTGAGTTCTGAAGAAGGATCACATTAACTTTGATTTCTCTCCACAGATCCTGCTGAGATTTTCCAGCAATTTCTGTTTTTGATGTTGTTGGTGATCTTTATGTTTGAGATGATTAGTTATAGGCTGGGTATATTCTAACAGAGGTGAAAAGTTGGAAATCAAAATCAGAGTTCCACGAATTGGCAAGGGAATAGAAAATATAGCAAAAGAGAGAAAAAAAAGTTGTACGGTGCATGTCTTCAAGTGGGAACTAGGTCAAATAAGAGGGTTTTAAAAAATTAATATTCATTCATAGCATGTGGCATTGCTGGTTTGGCTAGCATTTATTGTCCATTCCTAGTTGTTCCTAGTTGTCCTTTGAGAAGAAGGTGGTGAGTTGCCTTTTTGAACCGCGGCAATACATGTTTTGAAGATAGATGCACAATGCCCTTAGGGTAGGAATTTCAGGATTTTGCCACAGCAACACTGAAGAAACAGCAATATATTTCCAAGTTAGGATAGTGAGTTGTTTAAAGTGAGAATTTCAGTTATTGATGTTCCCATGTATCTTCTGTTCTCTTGTCATTCTAGATGGAAGTGGTCCTTGATTTGGAAGCTTATGTCTAAGGAGTCTTTGGTGTGTTTCTGCATTGCATCTTACATACAGGACATATTGCTACTACTGAGCATCAGTGCTGGAGAAATGGAATATTTGTGGATGTGGTGCCAATAAAGCAAATTGCTTTGTCCTAGACTGTGTCAAGCTTTTAGCTGTTGTTGGAGCTGTTCTCATCCAGACAAGTGGAAGGTATTCTTTCACACTTGTGATCAAGACTTGTGCCTTGTAGGTGGTGGACAGCCTTTGGAGTGTCAGAAGTCCTGCCACATCCAATTGTGAATGGTGATGGACAATCAAATAAGTCACTGGAGGAGCGACCAAAATATACCCATCCTCAATGATGGGGAGCCCAGTACATCTCTGCAAAAGAGACAGCTGAAGCATTTGCATCCATCTTCAGTCAAAGGGATGAGTGGATGATTCTTCTCAGCCTCTTTCCTGGATTCCTAGCATTACTGATGCCATTCTACAGCAAATTTGTTTCATTCCATGTGACATCAAGTATTAGCTAAAGGCATTGGATATGGCAAAGGCTATAGGCCTGACAAAATTCTGGCAATAATTTTGAAGTCCTGTGCTTCAGAACTAACTGCATCAATAAACCAAACTGTTCAGGTACAGCTACAACCCAACATGTAGGTGGTATTGGGAAAAATTGTTAAAGTAGATCTTTTTTTGTGTGTGTGCAGGACACATCAAACTCATGTAATTATCACCCAGCAGCCTAATATCTGTCATCAGCAAAGTGATGAAAGGGGTCTTTAACAGCACACTTACAACACTTACTCAGCAGTAATTTGTTCACTGACACTCAAGTTGGGTTCCACCAGAGTCATTCAACTGCTAACCGCATTACAGCCATGGTTCAAACTTGGACAAAAGAGTTGAATTCCAGAGGAGATTTCAGAGTGATGATCCTTGACATCAAGAAACCTGAGTACAACTGGAGTCAATGGGAATCAGAAGGAAAAGTCTCCACGTATTTGGAATGACGCTTACACAAGGAAAAACAGATGTTATTGGAGGTCAGTCATCTGACTGACAGGATATCACCAAAGAAATTGCTCACAGTTGTGTCCCAGGCCTGAGTAGCTTCATCAATAAATTTCTCTCCATCATATGGTCAGAAGTGGTTATGTACAATCACAGTGAATAATGTTCAGCATTATTCTCAACATTTCAGATAATGAAACAGCCTCTGTCCATATTTGGCAAGCTATGGACAGAGTTCAAGCTTGGGCTGTACAAGCCTGTGGCAAGTAACGTTCACACCACACCAGTGCAAGATAATGGCCATCCCCAATAAAAGAGAATTTAAATCTCTCAACCGAGGTTTCCCACCACAATAGTTAGTGGGTCCCTTAGCTGTCTTTGACCCATCACTCACACTTCTGTCCTCACCCCTTACTTTCCTTCTCACAACAATGATAGGGACCCCCTGGTCCTCACTTACCACCCACCAGCCTCCTCATTCGAAGAATAGTAAGCTGCCATTTCTATCACACCCATCAGACCGCCATGAACATACACATATTCCCTTTCCCTCCCTTGTCACCATTCCCTCTGGGACACTTTGGTACAAACCTCCTCTATTCCTTACATCCGCTCATACTCATATGGTTCCTTCTCAAGCAATCATAGAAGGTGTAATAGCTGCCCGTTTACTTCCTTCTTCCTCGTAATTCAAGGCCCACCAGACATAACTGCCAGGTAAAGCAGTGATTTACTGTACTTCGTTTAACCTAGTCTATAGCACTCACTGTTCACAATGTGGTTTCCTCTACACTGAGGAATTGAAATGCAGGCTGGGTGACCACTTTGCAGAACACCTACATTCTGTCTATAAAAATGACCCCAGTTTCCAGATGCCTACACTTCAACACACCATCGTGTTTCCTGTCCAACATTTAAGTTTGAAGAACAACAGCTCATTTTCTGCCTGGGGCACTTGCTGCCTCTAGGACTCAACTTCGAAGTCAATAACTTTAGAATTTGATTCCATCCATCCACATATTTTACCCAAACTATGCTTGGTTCTATTATGACGTAAGTATTTTGAGTACAGTCACCCATTCCCAAGTACTTCTCAATCCATTATCAAATTCAGCACAGCTAAGCCATTTTCTCATTCTTAGCTGTTCATTATCATTCTTTCAGCTTTTCTTTTGTCCTGGATTGCTATACATAATATCCTTGCTTACCTATCCTTTTTGTATCTCTTTTTCTGGGCTCCATGGAAGCCTACCTGCTCACCTCTCCCCTTACCCACCAGTCCCTCTCAAGGGTGATTAATGATGAATAATAATTGTCAACTTAGCCAGTGACACTCACATCCTATAAATAAATTGGGTGGAGTGTTAGCTCACTGATCAGTACTATTGCCTCACAACTCCAGTGTTTTGGGTTCGATTCCACCCTCAGGCAACTATCTGCATGCGATTTGCATGTTCTTCCTATGTCTGTATGGGTTTCATCCCACTCCAAAGACGTGCAGGTTCAGTGGGTTGGTCTGGGTGGAATGTTCTTTTTGGAGAGTCAGTTTGGACTTGATAGGCTGAATGGTCTGCTTCCACACCACAGGGATTTTATGATTCTATGAAATAAAGAAAACAACTCTAGGACTGTTAAGAGGACTCTTGCTACCCTCCGCCACTGGTTGACTGTCAGTTGGACTCCTGCAGTTTCAGGTTTCAAAAGTACAAAACAGTTTACCAGCTAAGGTCAGAAAAATGTTGAGTAGAGGGCAACTGTTGTAGCAAGTTGGTATCCATTGTACAAAGTAAAGGTTCTGAAGCTGTTAATTTTCATGCTACATTGACTCCACCTATTCAGTTGGAGGAGGTACAGGTACAGTCAGAGAGTTCTACTCTGGCTTTCAGATAGAACAGATGCATCTGTATCAGCTTTATAACATGTGACCTCCAAGAGGAGAAAAAGTCGTGAAAACATAGAAAAATATATTTAGAAAAGCAAGTGAGTTTAATGCTTTTAGAGCATTATCTCCTTAAGTGGTCACAGATAGTCAGTCAGCAACAGCCATGGAAGTAATGAAAAGGCAAAACTTCATTAGGAAGTTAGCAGGAAGTGTTGATACAAGACAATCTGCTGGGAAAACACACAAAAGCATAAATTTTAAAATCCAGAAGGCGCAGTGAAGAAGACTGAATGAGTAGTAACTAACAGCTTCTGAAGATTTTGGTAGAGATCCTTAATGAAAAGGGATAACTTTTTTTTATTTTAAATTATTTAAATTCACTTATTTATTTTAAATTGTCTAAGATCTCTGGTGGGCGGCACGGTGGCACAGTGGTTAGCACTCACAGCGCCTGAGACCCGGGTTCAATTCCCAACTCAGGCGACAGACTGTGTGGAGTTTGCACATTCTGCGTGGGTTTCATCCGGGTGCTCCGGTTTCCTCCCACAGTTCAAAGGTGTGCAGGTCAGGTGAATTGGCCACGCTAAATTGCCCATAGTGTTAGGTAAGGGGTAAATGTAGGGGTATGGGTGGGTTGCGCTTCGGCAGGTCGGTGTGGACTTGTTGGGCCGAAGGGCCTGTTTCCACACTGTAAGTAAGTGATCTAATCTAATCTAAAATTGTAGGAATACTCTAGGCGGAAAAACAAGCAACAGTAATTTCTGAGATTTGAGGGGACATTAATATCAAGAAAGTGAGTAACTGGTGAATGACAAAGCAGGATGCCATTGAAAATTGTTTTCCTTTTTGAATCTCCAGACAAGAAGAGGGGGCACTGTTTAAGAATTTGGGTAAGAAATGCATAGGCATGTGAGGAAGTAATTTTTTACACAACACAAGGTAAAGGTTTACAATTCCCTGTACTGGACAATGGTGATCAATGATTTCAATGGAAAATTGGCTGGGTATTTGAGGAAAATAATGCCCACATCCTGCAAGTCTATGGGAACAGAGCTGGGGAATGGGACTGAATGAATTGGCCTCCAGAGAATTGCTATGGAATCAATGCACTAAAATAACCCACTTCAATATTTATTGATTCTAAACAAATGATCTTTAAAAAATTAAAGAAACAAGAAGATGGATTTTCATGCAATGTCACCCTAATCTCAATTTTAAGACCATACATTACTATAGACCAGGAAATCCTTGGGGACATGTTTATCTCTGACAGGGCCTTTTTCTGATGCAGGAGCAGGAAATTCTATGCAATGCCACGCCTGTATCATTTCCATGTTATAATCAATTTGAGAGTAACTTCCAATCATTGCTTTGTTCAAAATGCATCCTGCTTTAAGAGTTATGGCTGGATTTAATACTGAAAGTCACTTTGTGGTGTATTATAAATCATTAGTTAGCCTCCTAAAATAATGCTGATGGAGTGCATCAAGCTTTATGCAAGTACTCTTTTTATTCTCAGCTTAATCTATAAGCACTCTCTGTCAATAATAAATTTGAGTTCTGCTTCCTTCCAGATCTGTCTAATTTACCATGTGACTCTGACATAATAATTACATACTTTTGATGTTAATACCTTTACACCAGCCATGTTACCTGGGGGCTGGGTAGGTGGGAGGGTACTCATGATGCAGTGGTAGTGTCCCTACTTGTGAACTAGGAGGCCCAGATTTCAGTCCATTTAAATGGTGTGTAAAAATATCTCTGAGCATGTTGATTAGAAAATATTACGCATTAACCAACTTGTCCAAATTTTGTGCTTCTTGGATCAGAATCATCTGGTACAACGTAAACGTGTACATTGATCTACTTGCACAGTTTTGAGTTTTCACAAAATCTGCAGTCAATAAACATTTTAATATAATTTCCTTGCAGAGTGCAATAAAATTACACAGCTGAAGGGGACAGTCTGTTTTAAAGCTTGGAATGAGCATATTGCACTAAAACTATTTGCCTTCAAGGATTTATTGCAACGTAATTGGTAAAATCTGCATGTAGCCTGTTCCTAATGGGTATTTACAAAGGGTAATTGTCCTTTTAATCTATTCAGAGAAAAGCTACTGCAAGCATTGTTGTTCTGTAGACTTGTAAATGAAGATAAATCCTCACCCACAATACATTCTAGCTGTAATTTCCGATCTGTGTTCACATAAACTTTGTAAGTTTGTGAGGCTAGAATTTGTTAAAGTCATTTTAAAATCTTGTTTCAATTTTTTTTGGAGAAATTGAGCAGAAATAAATGTATAATAGTGTTATGATCTCACCTGATGTTATTACTGAACAAGTCAGATCCTAGACTGAACTTTCACTTGATAGATCATGTTTGTTTTGGTTTTATCAAGATAGACTTTCACTGACACATAAACACGCAATGCTTGTGATTTGGGTTTAACAATAAAACTGAAGGTTATTATGCAAAAGGACGAACAAAAGATGAAATAAACATTTAAAGATTTTGAAACACAGGGTAAAGATATAATGCCATAAATCACAAAAATACCCCTTTACAGTACTCATGTCAGAGAGAATGACCTTTTCTATCACCTCTATAGGGTTTAATTTAACTGATGCTAGTATTGCATTTCTTGAGAATCTGATAGCCTCTTACCTGATTCATCGTACAGCTGAGCTTAGCACATTGTCAGCCTCACATAGCTCTTTCAACTAAACACTTCTGGTCTGGAAATCTTAAAACTAAACTCCTTACATTGAAACGACTCCTTACTAGTGCTAAAACTACTTTCCTTTCTTAGACGTAACTGCCTTATACTCCAAATCCAACCAAGACATCTGAAAACAGGACCAGATTGAAAATAAAAAAACTACTTTCACAAGCTATGGTATTTCTCCAAGCCCAGAAAAAGCTTCCAGAATCTTCTGTCTGAACACTTAATTCACTACACTGTTCACTTTGTCACTTGTGAACTCTCCCAAAATAAACAAAACCCTATTACGCTTCAAAGAATATTTGTGATTTAAAATAAATCACCATGGCTACAGAAATACTTAGAGTCATAGAGATGTACAGCATGGAAACAAACCCTTCGGTCTAACTCATGTATGCCGACCAGATATCCTAAATTAATCTAGTCCCATTTGCTAGCACTTGGCCCACATCCTTCTAAACTCTTCCTATTCATATACATTTCCAGATGTCTTTTAATTGTTGTAATTGTACCAGCGTCAACCACTTCCTCTGGCAGCTCATTTCATACATGCACCACCCTCTGCGTGAAAACATTGTCTGTTAGGTCCCTTTAAATTTTTTCCATCTCACCCTGAACTTACACCCTCTAGTTCTGGACTCGCCCATCCCAGGGAAAAGACCTTGTCTACTTATACTATCCGTGCCCCTCATGATTTTATAAACCTCTATAAGGTCACCCCTCAGCTCCAGGGAAAACAGACACAGCCTATTTAGCCTCTCTCTACAGCTCAAATCCTCCAACCCTGGCAACTTTCTTGTAAATCTTTTCTGAACCTTTTCAAATTTTACAACATCTTTCCAATAGGAGGAAAGTAAAATTGCATACAATATTCCAAAAGTGGCCTGACCAATGTCCTGTACAGCTGCAAAATTATCTCCCAATTCCTATATTCAATGCTCTGACCAATAAAGGAAAGCATACAAACATCTTCTTCATTATCCTAACTCCCTGTGACTCCACTTACAAGGAACTATGAATCTTCACTCCAAGTCTCTTTGTTCAGCAATACTCCCTCGGACTTTACCATTAAGTGTATAAGTCCTGCCCTGATTTGCCTTTCCAAACTGCAACATCACACAATTATCTAAATTAAACTCCAACTACCACTCCTCAGCCCATGAGCCAATCTGATTAAGATCCCATTGTTCTCTGAGGTAACCCTCTTTGCTGTCCACTACACCTCTAATTTTGTCATCTTTGGCTAATTAACTAACTATACCTCCTATGTCCACATGTAAGTCACTTACATAAAAGATAAAAAGTAATGGACCCAGCACCGATCCTTGGTTACAGGTCTCCAGTCTGAAAGGCAACCCTTCACCATCACTCCCTGTCTCCTACTTTTGAGTCAGTTCTGTATCTAAATGGCCAGTTCTTCATGTATTCCGTGTGATCTAACCTTTCCAACCAGTCTATCATGAGGAAACTTTTCGAATGCCTTGCCAAAGTCAATATAGCTCACATCCACCGCTCTGCCGTCATAAATCCTCTTTGTTACTTCTTCAAAAAACTCAATCAAGTTAGTGAGACATGATATCATACACACAAAGCAATGTTGACTATCCCTAATCAGTCCTTGCCTTTCCAAATACATATAAATCCTGTCCCTCAGGATTCCCTCCAACAATTTGCCCACCACCAATGTCAGGCTCACCCGTCTATAGTTCCTGTTTTTCCTTATCACCTTTCTTAAGTAGTGGCTCCACATCAGCCAACATTCAGTCTTCCAGCACCTCACCTGTGACTATCGATGATACAAATATCTCACAAAGGGGCCCAACAATCACTTCCCTAGCTTCCCACAGAGTTCGAAGCTACATCTGATCAGGGCCTGAGGATTTATCCACCTTTATGCATTTTAAGACATCTAACACCTCCTCCTTTGTAATATGGACATTTTCAAGATATTACCATTTATTTCCCCACATTCTATTTCTTCCATGTCCTTCTCCACAGTAAACAGTGGTACAAAATACTCATTTAGATCTTTCTCCATTTCCTGCAGTTCCACACATAAGCTGCCTTGCTGATTTTTGAGGGGCCCTAGTCTCTCCCTAGTTACACTTTTGTCCTTAATGTATTGATAAAATCCTTCGGATTCTCTTTAACCTTATTTGCCAAAGCTATCTCATGTCTCCTTTTTGCCCTCCTGAATTTGCCAGTTCAACACCTTCAGACACATAGAAAACCCGTTTGCCACTAATTTGAAATTTTAAAGTCCAACAATAAGTTAACTTAAATATTTATAAATGACACACATTACATCCAAATAGAATGATAATTCATCAAGAAGGAATTTCAATCAAAGAAGATTCTGAACCACCCTAAGACATTGGCTCCACATTTGACAGTAATTCTCAGAACAGAGCAGTGATCAGCACATCAAGGAAGATACTTTTCTCAGTTTTACTGAAGGCTTCCATTTGCAAATTTCTATTTGCAAATTTGCAAATTTTTGGGCGGCAGGGTGGCGCAGTGGTTAGCACTGCTGCCTCACAGCACCAGAGACCCGGGTTCAATTCCCGACTCAGGCGACTGATTGTGTGGAGTTTGCACATTCTCACCGTGTCTGTGTGGGTTTCCTCCGGGTGGTCCGGTTTCCTCCCACAATCCAAAAGATGTGCAGGTTAGGTGAATTGGCTATGCTAAATTGCCCGTAGTGTTAGGTAAAGGGGTAAATGTAGGGGAACGGGTGGGTGGCGCTTTGACGGGTCTTGTTGGGCCGAAGGGCCTGTTTCCACACTGTAAGTAATCTAATCCAGTATGATGGCTATTTGATCAACTCTGTGTTATGCATTACCTGGTGTGACTCAGAAGCCTAACGCTGTCATGACTCTGCTGTATTTTCTGCAGGGGTAGGCAGTAGACTGAGAAGATGTGCAATTTGCTGATCTCTATTTTCTTTGAGTCATGTTCTCAACCAACTGAAGATTTAAGTTCTGCACATGCTCTTCAATTTGCTACAAACAGTCATGCTCCAGAGGGTATGGCCATCAGTGATTATCTCCCAACTGTCAAAGTCAATACCTGCCATAATCATATCTCATTTATAAAGAAAGAATGGATACCTTTTGGACATCCACGATTCAGTTGTCAGAAGGTCCTTGGAGACACAGGCACTCATCCATCTAATAAACACGGCTGAACCATGCGGACATTGTTGACTTAGCAATAAGCTTATGCTGATCGAATCAATATGGTGAAGGACCTCTGGTAACCTTTCCCTGCCAAGGAATGAACAGGATATGCCTAGGACAACAAAGGTGAAAACTAGTTAAACTTTTCTTTTGCTGTTCTCTAGATCTTGCTTCTGTAAAGGAATGTGTGAAGATGAATGTTTGGTACACTTGCAGTAAGCTCTTCTAAGTCAAATTGCTGTTGTTCCAGCTTGGACATCACAGCAGCAACTTTTTCCATAGATGTGTTGAGTTCAGCATCAAGAAATGGATTGCTGATTGTTGCATTTCCTAGATAAACAAAGCTATCAAACTTAGAAGATTCAATATGATCATGGCTGATTATTGAGCTCAATACCTGAAGCCTGCCCTCATCTGATATGCTTAGCTCCTTTAGCCACAACAGCTATATCTACCTTCTTCTGAAAATATATAGTGTTTTGGCCTCAATTTTTTCCTGTTGTGAACTTAATGGACTCACCACTCTATGGCTGAAAAAGATTTTCCTCATCTCAGTCCTAAAAAGTTTACCCCTTATTCTTAATTATGACTCCTGGTTACGGTTCCCCCACCAGGGGAATATCCTTCCTGCCTCTAACCTGTCTAGTCCTGTTAGAATTTTATCAGTTTCAATGCGATGCCAGGACAGCTCCCCCCCCACCGCACCCCTTCCAACCACCCCCCCCCCCCCCCCCCCCCCCCGCCACACCACACCCCCTCCCACCCCTCACTGCATTTCTTCTCTAATAAGAACATCCTTCATCAGATTGGGAGATCAAAATTGCACACAATATTCCAGGTGTGGCTGCATTAATGTCCTGCATGATTGCAGCAAGACATTCTTGTTCCTATATTCAAATCCTCTTGCCATGAAGGCCAGCATACAGTTGCCTTCTTAATTTCCTGCTGCACCTATGTACTTATTTTCACTTAAAAGATAAGTCAGGTCACATTGAACATTTCCTATTCTCATTTTACAACTATTCAAATAATGATCTCTTTTCTAACTTCTGCTACCAAGATGGATTATCTCACATTTATCTATAATATACTGCATCTGCTATGGATTTGCCCATTCACTCAGCCTGGAGAAAGTGAGAACTGCAGATGCTGGAGATCAGAGTTGAGAGTGTGGTGCTGGAAAAGCACAGCAGGTCAGACAACATCCGAGGAGCAGGAGAATCGTCGGTTCAGGCATTAGCCCTTCATTAGGAATGAGGCTTGTGGGCCAGGGGTGGCGGGGGTGGGGGGGGGGGGGGTATCTTAAGAAACAAATGGGAGGGGTGTGAGGCTGGGGTGAAGGTAGCTGAGAGTACAACAGCTGGATGAAGGTGCAGATGGAAGTGATAGGTCAGAGGGAGGGTGGAGGGGATTGGTAGAAAGGAAGGAAAATTAACAGGTAAGACTGTTCAAGAGGGTGGTGCTGAGTTGGAGACTTGGGACTGGGATAAGGTGCTGCCATCTTATCCCAGTCTCAAGCCTCCAAATCAGCACTGCCCCCTTGACCAATCCCACCTGTCCATTCTTCTTCCTTCCCACCTATCTGCTCCACCCTCCCCTCTGACATATGACTTCCACCCGCACCTACATCTACCTATCCATTCCCAGCTACATTCCCCCTAGCCCCACCCCCCTCTCATTTATCTCCCAACCCCCCGGCCCACAACCCTCCTTCCTGATGAAGGGCTCATGCCTGAAATGTCAATTCTCCTGCTCCTCAGATACAGTCTGACCTGCTGTGCTTTTCCAGCACCACAGTCGCTCAGCCTGCTCAATTCACACTGCAATATCTCTGCATTCTCCACACAGCTTTATGTCATCTGCAAATTTTATTAGATTAGATTAGACTTACAGTGTGGAAACAGGCCCTTCGGCCCAACAAGTCCACACCGACCCGCCAAAGCGAAACCCACCCATACCCCTACATTTACTCCTACCTAACACTACGGGCAATTTAGCATGGACAATTCACCTGACCCGCGCATCTTTGGACTGTGGGAGGAAACCGGAGCATCCGAAGGAAACACACGCAGACACGGGGAGAACGTGCAAACTCCACACAGTCAGTCGCCTGAGTCGGGAATTGAACCCGTGTCTCAGGCACTGTGAGGCAGCAGTGCTAACCACTGTGCCACCTTGCCGCCCACTGATTTATATCATCTAAATCATTAATAAATATTTTGAATAGCTGGGGTCCTAATACTTACCCCACTAGTTACTGCCTGCCTTTCAGAAAAAGACCAATTTTGTTTCTACCCTATCAACAACTTCCACTTTCAATGCTGCTAGATAGCAGCACGGCCAAATCCTGAAACATGCAGTTACTGATACTGATGATAAAACAAAATACTTTACTATCTATCCATTTGCTTTTCTCAATATGGAATGCTATTGTTTCGTCATCAACTTAGAGTAACTTTCCAATAGGGAACTGGCACAACTTTGTCTTGAGATTCAGGCAGGCAAAGCTGATATGTAAATAAACACCATCTATAAATGCCCTGGCAGCAAAAAAGGAACAAAGAATTCTAAAGAGAGTTTGTGTCAGAATTCAAACCTGTTGGACCCCACAGTGGATCTCAAGTATTCAATGTTGCCCATCATAGATGACATTACCCATCCTATTGTCATGTAAAGTGAAGATCACATTCAGCAATTCTGGCAGGCAGCCAATTTTCAAAAGCAATTTAAATAGACTGCCTCTGTTCACATGATTAAACATCTTGTTGCGTTTGATAAAGGCAATCCATAGTGATACACCTTGTTCACGGCATTTCATTTGCAGCTGCTGAACTGAGGAAATCATGACTGTTGTACATCCCTCAATTCAGAAACCACACTGGATTTCAGGTTAAATGCATTCAACCAGAATTTGAACTCTGATGAGGACAACACAGGATGCTCAGCAGGAAGATAGCTGTTACATTTCATGTTGCCACCCTTGTTCTTGCTCACAGTGACAATCTTTGCATAATTAATACTCTGCCACTAGCAGACGGGGATGTTTGTGTAGGTGTTGCACAGGTACCAAATTTCTATCCATGAGCTTAGGCAGTACAGCATTAGCATTTGATCTTTTTACATGATAAAACAAGACAACAGTAGACCTTCACAAGGACTCAATATCCAGCTCTGCCATGATAAGCTTTTTATTGTGTCTAGAGTGTCCTCAATGATTATGTTCTTTCTAGACTATAACTCAAGGTAGTGTTCGACCAATCTCTCCAATTGTTTATTGCAGTCAATAATGATCTCTCCTGCCTTTGTTTTTAGATGAGTAACTTTCATTGTTTCTGGCCTGTTGCCTTTTGATTCCTTCATTTCTTCTGTATGCTCCTTTTATTCCTTGCGTCAATAGATCTCTGGATAATCTGGCAAAGTTGTAACAAGTAATCATTGATGCATTGCTTATCAATCTATTAGAGTTCACCTCAAATGGCTCTTCATATGTTGATAGTCTTCTTGTTTGGATCTCCCTTGTAATTAATGAAAGTGAGTTGATTAGCTTCAATGGCAGGTTTCATTACAGTGACAATAACTTTCAACCAGCCAGCAATTTTCCACTTCATACGTTGAGAGTGTCTTGCTGTTGACATTGGAGGAGGTGGTGATGTTACCAGTAGATCAATGTATCGTCAACAATGGGTGAATGTTTAGCTGCAGAACTAGACATAAAATTCTTCCTAGCTTTCAATTTGTTCAAGTGTTTTGTGTTTTGTCAACTCCTGCCTTTTACTGGTTATTAACTGAATCTTGCTGTTGTCGTTTTTCATAAACCTTTTTTCTTTTTCATAACTTGTAATTCCTTTCTTAATAAAGGTGGATTAGTTGGCAATACACTATCTTTTCCTTCAAAAGGATGTGCCTAATTTATATCTGGACCACTTCTTTCCCAAATACCCTCCAAGTTTTCCTGTAATCTCTTTTCCAATCAATCTGTGTGAGATCCCCTCTTAAATCATTGCAATAGGTTGTATGAGTTATTCAAACTAATTGTGTTGTTGGTCACTGTTAAGTAGATGCTTTCTAACTAACAAAGCCTGCTTGATCTACCTCATTTCCTGTAATCACATTCAAAAATGCATCTTTCCTGTATTATATTGGAGATGTTGATTAAAGAAGTTCCATTCCTCTGTCTCATCATCTGAAAAACATCCAGTAAATCCTTTCTATTTTGAACTGCAATGTCATCCTTAATCAGTGGTGCTATGGCCTCGCCTTCTTTCTAAGTTATTTTCAATTATTTCTGAATACTCGGTCACCAAGAATATTAAGGACCCATTCCTATGGATGCAAATATAATCCCATGAGGCAATTTATTGCTGCTCACAAACCATGTTAATTATACCACAGTAATTGAAATAGATATAATTTAATTGTTCTTTGGTGTTAGACCAACAGATCAGAAGTGCAAAGTATTAAAAACCTTTTTTAAATTTCTAATTCCAATAAGCCTTTTTTTTCTTGAAAGAGGACTACTACGGAAAGAAAAAATGGAAATTTCATAACCATCTAGAAAAGTTTTACATGAAACCTATGGAATGGTGCACCTGTAAAATGTCAGTGAACCTTTTTTTTAAACAGGGAGAGATTTATCAAGAACAGGTAAGGGCTGACTATCACCCCTCTTAGCAGAAAGCCACTTCTTGCTGATATGTCTGTTTTACCCTCTAGGAATGTACAAGATAAGGGATTTAAAACAGACTGTACCACTAGTCTACATGACAGTGCTATGGGTTCCACAGCTTTAAGAGTAATCATTTTAGACACTACTGTGGGGCAGGTAAAACAAATTGAAAATTATATCTCAATCTGAATGCCAGAATTCAGCCGCAGTTGAAAGGAATCAGAGCAACAGAATTTCAACCATATGCAAAATGCCAACTCTTGAAATCAATTTGTTCAACTGCCAATGCCAATGCTACTGTTGCCATCTATTTAAGACTGCAACATTATCTTATCTGCACTTCATAACCTATTCATAAACTATATGTTTTTTCCTTGACTTTTACCTTATTGGATTCAACACTTGTTTCCACTCTGCATTTGTGTGTTGCAATACTTCTTCTTCTCACATTTATTAATTAACAATATCTCTTTTTTATTAATGTTAAGAAAACCTGGTCAAATTACTCCGTTTGAAACATAAGTTCATTTAGGGCTGAAGGTAAGATATCCACAAGGAAAGGGTTCTTTAAAACTTAGTTGCAACCAACTAAGAGAATGTATAAGAAACCAAATTCTTCTCTGCTTACCCAGAGCTTACTAAATTTGGGAATATTCCATCTGAAACTGTAACAGATTGGGAAACATTGTTTGTGGTCTAGTTGTAAAATTGATAACTTAGAATTAGAATTAGGTTTATTGTCACATACTCAAGTGCAGATGTACAGAGGTGAAAAGTTTACAATGTTGCCCCTCAAAGTGCCACTTTATGTACAAAATAAAGAAAATGAAGAAAAAAATGTTACATTACCTTATAATGATTCATAGTATAAGTTAGAAAATAAGAAATAAAGTTTAAAGGTCAAACATTACAGTCAGATAAATAGATTACAGGTAAACATTCCATTGCTGTGGATCAGCACTGCAGGCTTCCTCACAGGATTATTTTTTTTTTTTGCTTTTGTCATTTCCCTCAATATGGGATATTTATAGTTTTATTATATTTACATCCAACCTCTAAAAGCATTGCTTATTTTTTTCTATGCTGATCTGGTCCACATCCCTCCCTCCCAAATTGTACCAGCCAATTTCTCAGAACATTAGTCTTTTTCTTGTCTAGCTGCAACTAATCTGTCATGTGCAATTCCTCATCCCTCAAAATTAGTACGAGGAAGCCAAAATCTGAAATCCTCCCTCCTCCATCAGATCTCTAGTCACATATTTATCTGCACTATCTCCCTATTTCTTAACTCTCCACTGCATGGCATTTGAAGCAAATGTAAGGATACCATATTTGAAATTCTGTCTCCAAACCTATTTCTAACTCCTATCTGTGTTTTATGTCACTTGTTCCAATATGAACCATTATTTATGATTGTTCCTCTTTCCCTGGCAAAATGCCTTGAATCGTCTCGGTGATATACTTCACTCTGGTACCAAGAAAGCAACATAACATTCAGCATCATGAAGGGCTTATGCCCGAAATGTCGATTCTGCTGCTCCTCAGATGCTGTCTGACCTACTGTGCTTTTCTAGCATAGTACTCTCGACTCTGATTGGCAGCATCTGCAGTCCTCATTTTCTCATACTCTCATGAGCTTGCTGACCCTATTCTAGATAGAGGCTGTGGGTTTGGAAGGTTCTGTTGAATATGTTGCTGTAATGAATTTCGCAGATAGTACACACTGCTGGAGTGGATAATTAGGTGGTGAATTGGGGTGCCAATCAAGGGGGCTACTTTGTCTCTTGAAAATATTGAGCTCATTGCATTGTTGTCATCCAAGTACTTCTGTGACTCTAGCTGCTTCTCATGTCTGAGCTTAATAAATAACTGTTTTTCTGGACACAAAATTATCCAGGACAAAGTGTCCAGTACAAACTGTCTGGAGTTACCACAAAGAACAGGATGCTTATGCATTGGGATTGCTAATATTCAATCCACTGAGCTCTAAATCACTGAGACACTGAGCATTAAAGCATTTGTCTCTGAACTCTAAATATCTAATTGTTGTTGTCAACACCACAATTTCATATTTGAGAGTCATCATCCTCATAAATATGTACTCAATTTTTAAAAGAAAATTGCTTCCTAATTTAATGTAAAAAATAAATAAGGTTGATCCATAAGAGAAACATCTTCACAATTGGCTTAGTCAAAAATAGATAGTGAACAACATGATTAGGATAGGTCTTTATATTTTCATTTCAGAGGGCAAGATTAGTACCATAGCTGCTTGTTTGAAGTCTAAGTAGTTTGATCTCTATTGTGTAGTCTATGTTTAGTTTTAAATTTTTTAATTTGTTGTGTCTTTTCTTAATTCATCGATGATCCATGGCAGGAATTAATGAAGGAGGAACAAATGTTTTATATCTTAGCAAAACGTTTGTCCAAGATGTTAAACTTCGCTGGTATAGGATGAATGATTTGGGATATTTATGTTTTAATGATACAGTACAAAATGAAAGGACATGACACTGTCAACATTAGCTATGAATTATTAAATCTGAAAGGTTTGAGAAATAATTGTTGAGTGGATCCATTCTAGACAGCCTGCATAGGCTGTCACTTTATTAATGATACCTTTCCTAGTTCTTTAAGCATTTGCATGAACTGTTAAATGAAATGCATTGCTAAATATATGGCTCATTAATTTGCGTGAGATTTAGTTAAGGAAAGCCAGTATACTAAGTTAAGTCTTCATAAAAACATCAAGAGAACAAATTGATTAATTTGACTAGAATTATGGTTGCACCCAAGACCAGGATTAAATCAAATGTTAAGATTTTAAAATGTAGCCTCGGTACTTTTGCTTTCATTTGTCCACTCTTATTACAATGAAACTATGTTAATTTCTTTATACCAATTTTTGGTTCTAGCCTTTCTTCTTTATCATTTTGATGCCCTTCTGCCTGTTCTTTAAAACTAGCACCCCTTTTATCTACCAATTTTCTACCTCTTCGCTTTCCTTGTGGACTTCCATATAACATTTCCTCATTTGTATTTATTGATGAGAAATTGCTTATGAAATGCATCAAAGATGGAGCAAGATACTCTTCATATTGGGATGGCTTCTGCCAGACTTTTCATTCGATTCTGCCACAAATCTCATCATAGTCCACATTGCTCAGATCACTCTAAAATTTTTCCCATCATTTGAAAATAAAAAACTAAAGATGATAGCTGCCAATACGAAGTTTTCAATAGTTCCTTTTCAAGGTGAAATATATTAATAACCAATTAATTAAATAATAATTGTTTAATTATGGTAACGAATCAAAAATATCTAATTGTCCAGTTGTTCTCCAGCCATTCAACAAGGGTGAGTGTGTTGGGGTCTCAATGATTTACCACATCTATAAACTACAAAGATAATGCTGATGTCTCAAAAATAGGTGGCATTATAAGCAGTGAAAATTAGAGCATAACATCAATACATTAAATGCATTTGCAAAACTACACCAAATGGATTTCAATATAGCCAATTGAGAGAAATTCCATTTTGGTTCTAAAAAGTATTGCACAAATGGTGATAAGCTAAAAGGACAGATACAAATAGCAGTTTTAAAATCTCATGGAATGTTAACTTTATGTCTAAGGACTGGAATGCAAGGAAATAAATGTCATATTGCACTTATACAAAGCATTCTTTAGATTGTATATTGGAATATTAAATTCAATTCTGGACACTATATCTAAGAAGGATATTTGGAGTTGGAGCCTAGATTTTGTCAAAGGTTAATTTATAAGGAGATTTTACACAAAATATGATTTTATTCCCTAGGACGTATAAGCTTAAGGACAATTTGATCAAAGTTTTCAAGCTATTAAGGCAAACTAATTTGGAGATAAAGCACTTTTTTCAACCGCTAAGGAATCTAAAAGTGGGGAACAAAGTCTAAAGTTTAGAGAATTGATATAATTCAGAAGTGATATTAGGAAACAACACTATAAATAAAGTGTTTGGAAAATTCTTTTACAAGTAGCAGTTAACACCGAGTCAGTTTTTAACATTAAATTTGAAATTAATAGTCAATTAACCTGGTATATTAAATAATATTGGACAAAAGCAAATAAATGCAGTAATGTCACTGATCAACCATATTCTCACTGACAGAACAGACTCAAGGAGCTACATGACTGGCCTCAGTTCCTGTATTCTTATCTGATTATCATGTTATTTTGTCCAGTGATATTTTAGTGATTGGCTGATTTGCTTTTAACTTTATTAGTAGCTGGGAGAAAAGCTTTCTTTGAACATATTTTTCCTTTATGGCCAAGGGTTTAATTTGTTTTGTTTCCAACAAACAGTTGCTTGGCTGTGAGGGCTGATGAAGGGTGGGAATGGGGGAGGAAGTGATTTAACATGATGTTCATATTGTGGGCTGGTTTTGAGAGAACAGTTGATCATTTCCTGCCCACTAATTTCATGCGTTTATACTTGGTAAATATTACCTAATCAAATTTAATCACGGTGCCACTAACGTAAGTAGATCTAAAAAATTTTCAGACTCCAGATTAGCTACAGCAGTATTGGGAATTAGGATAAAAGATTAAATCTGTGACCATGCAAAAGCAGGGCTTTTGCCTCAGTTGTCACATCTGATAGGAAGTGACTTATGCAGTTAATACCAACAGATAATGGAATCTCATAAATAATGCATTTTATGCTGTTCTGCTGAAGCATTAGCTACCTGCATAAATAATCATGGCATCTTTTAGTATGATTTGGATAACTACATTTATGGCTCTACATAGTTTGTAGATAGAGTGATGAATTTAAAACCCTGCCACAGGGCACTTTAAAGCTTCTTTAGACAATGCTGAAACTTTAATGTCATTTTAGTATTTTTTGCCTTCAGTGCATCCACCAAAGTCAATAAGTGGCACTACCAGGACTTAATCAAATCATAGGTCTTATTATTACAGACATTTAAATGAAACAGCTCTTAATTCATAATGTGCTACAATCTTAAAGACACTGATCTAGTACTTGCTCAAGGAATGATTCTTCATATGTGAGTGTAGGTTGTTAGTTATTCTATTGCAGGGAGTACCACAATCAAGTCTTATACAATCTCAGAAACTAAATGATTTCTAGGAGACTCATTGGAAATCAAAGTCATGAATCCTGATCAACTAATTCTTGTAACATTGCTTCTCACAGCTTCACAACAGAAATCATTTGCCCTTTGTCATAGATTCTGCCCTCTCCCTGTGGGGAGACTGTGCCGAAGCTTCCACTTTGTCACTTATCAGAATTGAGGGTGGCTGCTCGATCTTCCCATCTCTAATTGTATTGTGTGCAGTGAGTTAGCAAATAAATTGATATTTTCCTAGCATAATTCTGAGGAAGGGTCACTGGACCTGAAATATTAACTCTGTTTTCTCTTCACAGATGCTGCCAGATCTTTTGTTTTTGTGTGTATTGTGTGTATCCTTCCAAAACATACTTTTGCATTTAAACTGTCCATATCATGAATTCTCTCAGTTCATATTAATATCTATCACTTGCTTTGTACTTTTCCCCATGTTAAACAAGCTTTAATGTGTACCTTTAGCCACATCTGGTGGGTGTATCATTCCATTTTGATTCATTCTGTGACTGTCCTAGAATAGCCTTTGTTTATACCATGTTGTGCCATAACTCCACCTACCAGATTCTCTTTCTCTCTTCTCTCCTATTATCCTTCCCCTGCCACTCTCCCTCCCACTTCACCTTTGTCTTTTCCAATTATAGTGGTAGAATTAAAAATGATATCTTCAAACCAGATCATTATGGATTATTTGTTAAGGTTTAATTAGAGATGGCAACAAGCAGTTGAAATAAAGTGGAAAAGTAAGTGAAAAACAGGCCAAATGCAAAAACAGCCTGTTTTGACTGAGAGATGAGCATGTGAACTAAACTGTCTGTGAGAATCGAGATGTTGGGTAGTCACATGGAGCCACATGGAGATTTTTTCTGTGTAATGGAATGTTTGAGAAAGTATTTAAAGTACGATAAAGTCATAGTGATACAGCATGTAATCTCATAATCAGAATAATGCAAACATCAATGACTTTGCTCCATTCAGTGGGCTTCATCTCCGGCCAGGATTTGTGATTGGAAGAAGGCAGTGAGACCTGTTGTTAATTTACAAAACATGTGTTACTTGCAGTTGGGCCTCATCTTGGATCAGGATTGCAAATAGTGCCAGGAACATTGAGTTCTCCACATCCCCCACAGCATTTTATTTGTTACATCCCACCAAATCCACTATTAAAAATTAACATCAAACTATCTCTAATTGCCATTTCTATAATAAAGAGGAAAGTTATGAAGATATTGCCAGGACCAGAAAAATGCATTTAGTAGGAATAATTAGACGAGCTGGGGTTGGTCTCCTTGGATCAGAGAAAAGCTGTATGGGTAGAATTGAGGAAGTGCAAAGGTGAAAAAACCACAGTTGGATTTATGTACAGACCACCAAACAATAGTCAGGAGGTGGGGCACAAGGTATGTCAGAAGATCAAAAGGATGTGTAGGAAAGGCAAAGTTACAGTGATCATGGGGGATTTCAATATGCAGGTGGACTGGGAATAGCAGGTTGGCAATGGATTGCAAGAAAAGGAATTTGTGGAATGTTTACGAGATGGCTTTTTGAAGCAACTTGTGATGGAGCCCACTAGGGAACAGGCAATACTGGGTTTAGTGTTGTGCAATGAGGCAGACTTGATAAGGGAGTTAAGGTGAAGGAATCCTGAGGAAGTAGTGATCATAATATGATCAAATTTACTCTGCAATTTGAGAGAGAGAAGATAGAATCAGAGGTAACAGTATGACAGCTGAATAAAGGCAACTACAGAGGCATGAGGGAGAATCTAGGTAGAATTGAGTGGGAGAGGAGTCCAGCAGGAAAGACAGCAGAACAGAAATGGCCGGAGTTTCTGGGACTGGTTCAGGAGTCACAGCAGAGATTCATCCCAAGGAAAAAGAAGTGTGGTACAGGGAGGATAAGACAACCATGGCTGAGTGGAGAAGTCAGGGATAGCATAAAAGCAAAAGAGAAAGCATATGATGTAGCAAAGAACAATGGGAAACCAGAGGATTAGGAAACTTACAAAGATCAACAGAGGGCAACAAAAAAAAGTAGTGAGGGAGAAGATAAAATATGAGGGTAAGCTAGCCAGTAATATAAAGGAAGACTGTAAGAGTTTCTTTAGATGTACAAAGGGCAAAAGAGAGGCAGAAGTGGTCATTGGGCTGATGGAAAATGATGCCGGATAAATAGTAATGGCGAATAAAGAAATGGCTGAAGAACTGAATAATTACTTTGTGTCAATCTTCACACAGGAAGACACGAGTAATTTCTCAAAAATTCAAGACAGTAAGTGGGCAGTGCTGAGTATGGTGGCCATCACCAGGGAGAAGGTGTGAGAAAAACTGAATGCCCTGAAGGTGAATAAATCACCTGGACTATACCCCAGAGTTCTAAGGGACATAGCTGCAGAGATAGTGGAGTGTCAGTGGTAAACTTTCAGGAATGACTAGAATCAGGGAGGGTCCCAGAGGACTGGAAAATTGCTAATGTAACATCCCTGCTTAAAAAGACAGAAGATGGAAAATTACAGACCAATTAGTTTAAACCTCTGTTGTGGGTAAGATCCTAGAATCCATCATGAAGGATGAGATTTCTGATTACTTGCAAGAATATGGTGGAATAAGGCAGAGTCAGCATGGTTTCATCAAGGAGAAGTCATGCATGAAAAATCTGCAAGATCTATTTAAGAAAGTAATGAGATTAAACCAAGGAGAACCAATGGATGTTATCTACCTGGATTTCAAGAAGGCCTTTGTCAAGATGCCGCACTGGAAGCTATTGAGTAAGATAGGGGCCCATGGTGTCAGAGGCAAGGTGCTAGCATGGATAGAAGCTTGGCTATCTTGCAGAATGCAGAGGGTGGGGATAAAAGAATCCTTCTCAGGGTGGCAGCCAGTGACAGGTGGTGTACTGCAAGGCTCAGTGTTGAGACCACAATTTTTCACTGTATACATTACCGATCTAGATGAAGGAAATGAGGGCATTCTGGCTAAGTTTGCAGATGATACAAAGATAGGTAGAAGGACATTCTCAGTGCTTGGGAGCCTCCTGAGAAGCGCTTCTGTGATCTTTCCTCCGGCATTTGTAGTGGTTTGAATCTGCCGCTTCCGGTTGTCAGTTCCAGCTGTTCGCTGCAGTGGTCGGTATATTGGGTCCAGGTCGATGTGCTTATTGATTGAATCTGTAGATAAGTGCCATGCCTCTATAAATGCACTCATCCACAGATTCAATCAATAAGTACATCGACCTGGACCCAATATACCAACCACTGCAGCGGACAGCTGGAACTGACAACCGGAAGCGGCAGATTCAAACCACTACAAATGCCGGAGGAAAGATCACAGAAGCGCCTCACAGGAGGCTCCCAAGCACTGAGGATGTCACCTAGGCAGGGGATGAAATGTCTGCAACACAAATTCCCAGCTCAGCGAACAGAACCACAACAACGAGCACCTAAGCTACAAATCTTCTCACAAACTTTGAAGGTAGAAAGACAGGTGGTATTGAGGAGGCAGAGAGGCTGCAGAAGGATTTGGACAGGTTATGAGAGTGTGTAAAGAAGTGGAAGATGGAGTACAGAGTGGGAAAGTGTGAGGTCATGCATCTTAGGCAGAAGAACAGAGGCATGGACTATTTTCTAAGTGGGAAGAAAATTCAGAAGTCTGAGATGCAAAGAGATATGGCCGTTCTGGTCTAGGATTCGCTCAAGATAAACTTGCAGGGTGAGTCAGTAGTTAGGAAGGCACATGCAATGATGGCATTTATTTCAAAAGGACTTGAATATAAAAGCAGGATGTACATCTGAGCCTCTATAAGGCTTTGGTCAGGTCACTTGGAGTACTATGTGCAGTTTTTGGTGCCATATCTCAGGAAAGATGTACTAGCCCTGGAGTGTGTTCAAAGCAGGTCCTCGAGAATGTACAGCTTTACATATGAGGAACGTTTGAGGTCTCAGGATCTATTTTCAAAGGAGTTTAGAAGGATGAGAGGGGATCTAATTGAAACTTACAGAATACTGAATGGTCTAAGCAGAGTAGATGTTGGGAAAATGTTTCCATTGGTAGGAGAGACAAGGACCTGAGGTAACAGCCTGCGAGTAAAGGGAAGACCTTTTAGAATAGAGAGAAGGAGAAACTTCTTCAGCCAGAGAGTGGTGAATCTATGGAATTCACTGCCACAGAAGCTGTGGAGGCCAGATCATTGAGTATATTTAAGATGGAGATAGATAGGTTCTTGATTGTAAAGGGGATCAAGGTTTACAGAGAGAAAGCGGGAGAATGGGATTGAGAAACTTATCAGCCATGATTGATTGGCATTGCAGACTCGATGTGCTGAATGTCCCAATTTCTGCTTCTATGTCTTATAGTCTTATAGTCTTATGGCTGAGGAGAGGTTTCATTGAGATATAAAACAATGTGGTAGATGGGAAGGGCTCTTTACCTCAGGAGTGAGGCTAATGGGTGGGGGACATAGATTTATATTAAAGATTTGGATGTAGCTTGCAAATTTCCTAATAACTTAAACTGGGGGGAGGGGGAATTGTAAGTTGTAGGGAGGTTATAGGAAGCTTCAACATACTTGGAAAATGAGTGGAAAAGTGCTTAAATAAATGGAGGCAATGGCCTAGTGGTATTATTACTTAACTGTAAGTACAGAAGTTCAACTCATGTTCTGGGGGCTTGGGTTCAAATCCAGCCACAGCAAATAATGGTTTATGAATTAACTGTTTTAAACAAAAAAAGCAGAAGTACAAAATCTACTGATTGTCAGTACAGTTAGCTCACCGATATGCTTCAGGGAAGGAAATCTGCAATTGTCACCTGGTCCTTCCTATCTATGACTCCAGATCGATATCAATGTGGTTGACCCTCAACCATCCTGTGAAATGGCTTAGTAAGCCATTCAATTCAAGGGCAGCTAGGGATGGACAATAAATGCCAACAATGTCTATGTCTGATAAGTGAATAAAAACAATGTGAAGTTATCTGCTTTGGTTGAAAAAAAAAGAGATGGAATACTTCTCAAATTGGAAATGTTTAAAAGAATCTGGATGCTCTGCTCACGAGTCACTGAAAACTGGCATGCTTTTCATCTTACGATGCAAGTCAACATATCACTTGTCTATAAGGCAAATGGTACATTGAATTTCATTATAAGGACATCTGCGTACAGGAGTAAAGATATCTTGCTAGAGTAGTATTGAACCTTGGTAAAAACAAGGATTGCAGATGCTCAAAACCAGAGTCTAGATTAGAGTGGTGCTGGAAAAGCACAGCAGGTCAGGCAGCATCCGAGGAGCAAGAAAATGGACATTTCGGGCAAATCCTGATGAAGGGCTTTTGCCCAAAACATCCATTTTCCTGCTCCTCGGATGCTGCCTGACCTGCTGTGCTTATCCAGCACCACTCTAATCCTGACTCTAGTTTGGAACCTTGGTGACATTGTACTAAGATTATTGTGTGCAGTTTTATTCTCCTTACCTAAAGAAAGTTAGGTTTTTTTTCCCCACTGAGTCAATGCAATAAAGGTAAACCAGGCAAATCTATGTGATGGTGAGAATGTCTTCTAAGGAGTTTTTGAGGAAACTAGCTGCGTATTCTCCAGAGTTTCAAAGAATGAAAAGTGATCTTATTGAAACTTAATGAAGTTTTACAGGGCTTAACAGGGAGGATGGAAATAGCATACTTCCCCAGCCTGCAGTCTGGAATGAGAGTACATAGAGCTGAATTGTATGTTTTCTTAGCGAAGTCTGAGTTGCATCAAGTTTTTTGGTGGGATTTTTGCCTTGAGGCCTTGTAAGTTTTATTGCATTATATTAACAAATTAATTTCATTACTTAACTACTACATGCCCATATGGCATCACTCATTTTCAATTTGTACAGTATCTTACGGTGTGTTCCTGCATGGTTCCTGACATTTACCCAAGACATGGCAGACAGGGGGAAGTTGTTGTCCTGCCATATAGATGTCCTCATTGCAAGCATAGGATATCCATATCCCTGAGGTCTGACGGTAAAATCCATGGCACCAGAGCTTACAGAACTGCTTAAATAAATGGAGGCAATGGCCTAGTGGTATTATTACTTAACTGTAAGTACAGAAGTTCATCTCATGTTCTGGGGGCTTGGGTTCAAATCCAGCCACAGCAAATAATGGTTTATGAATTAACTGTTTTAAACAAAAAAAGCAGGAGTACAAAATCTACTGATTGTCAGTACAGTTAGCTCACCGATATGCTTCAGGGAAGGAAATCTGCATTTGTCACCTGGTCCTTCCTATCTATGACTCCAGATCGATATCAATGTGGTTGACCCACAACCATCCTGTGAAATGGCTTAGTAAGCCATTCAATTCAAAGGCAGCTAGGGATGGACAATAAGGTTCCAAGGTTCCAAACTAGAGTCTAGATTAAAGTGGTGCTGGATAAGCACAGCAGGTCAGGCAGCATCCAAGGAGCAGGAAAATGGATGTTTTGGGCAAAAGCCCTTCATCAGGATTTGCCCGAAATGTCCATTTTCTTGCTCCTCGGATGCTGCCTGACCTGCTGTGCTTTTCCAGCACCACTCTAATCTAGACTCTGGTTTTGAGCATCTGCAATCCTTGTTTTTACCAAGGTTCAATACTACTCTAGCAAGATATCTTTACTCCTGTACGCAGATGTCCTTATAATGAAATTCAATGTACCATTTGCCTTATAGACAAGTGATATGTTGACTTGCATCGTAAGATGAAAAGCATGCCAGTTTTCAGTGACTCGTGAGCAGAGCATCCAGATTCTTTATTAGGGCGGCACGGTGGCACAGTGGTTAGCACTGTTGCCTCACAGCGCCAGAGACCTGAGTTCAATTCCCGGCTCAGGCGACTGACTGTGTGGAGTTTGCACGTTCTCCCCGTGTCTGCGTGGGTTTCCTCCGGGTTCTCCGGTTTCCTCCCACAGTCCAAAGATGTGCGGGTCAGGTGAATTGGCCATGCTAAATTACCCATAGTGATAGGTGTAGGGGTATGGGTGGGTTGCGCTTCGGCGGGTCGGTGTGGACTTGTTGGGCCAAAGGGCCTGTTTCCACACTGTAGGTAATCTAATCTAAAATTACCAGCCTGGTCCAAGATTGCCACCCTGGTTAAAGCAGTCTCAGCCATTGAGAGTAACGTCCAACCCTGCAGAAAAAAAGGTCAATGTCCTTCCCTACCCTGTCGCCATAAGTGCCACCAATGTATCTCTGATTCCTTATACTCACTCTATTTCTCCTATTGTACCCACCTCTCACAAAGACCCATATTCTACCATTCTCATTATTGCCTGCAATATCTTCCCTCTCTCGCTGTTACCCACTCAAACCATCAACAGAACTAACCCTGCAGGCTTTCTACATTCCCTGTTCAGTTGTTTAGGATACCTCTCACTGCACTCATTCTAAGAGGAAAACAATTTATAATGGAGCAGAAAGCATCAAAATGGAGAGTGCCACCCATCATTTGGCTCCTTGTCCCTGAAAAGGTGAGGCTGCCTTTGACATATTGGCCATGTCCCTTGGGCAAAGGCTATCTCCCTTAACTTGACAGAGACCAGTTCACAATTATGATAAGCTTCCTGGTGTTGAGTGTGTGCTAAACAGCACAGCAAGACATGTGTAACAAGAGCCTGGTAGCTCTGGCTGATGAGGCAAATCATATAAGACGCAAGACAAAGAACAAAGAACAAAGAAAATTTACAGCCCAGGGACAGGCCCTTCAGCCCTCCAAGCCTGAGCGGTTCCAAATGTACTGTCTAAACCTGTCAGTCAATTTGTATCCCTCTGCTCCCCACCTACTCGTGCATCTGTCCAGACACATCTTAAATGAATCTATCATGCCTACCTCTAACATCTCTGCTGCAATGCGTTCCAAACGCCCACCACCATCTGTGTGAAGTACTTGCCATGTGTATCCCCCTTAAACTTTCCACCTCTCACCTTGAAAGCATGACATCTCATTATTGAATCCTTCACCCTGGGAAAAGCTTGTCTCTATCCACCCTGTCTCTCCCCTTCATGATTTTATAAACCTCAATCAGGTCCCCCCTCAATCTCCTTATTTCGAGTGAAAATAAACCTAACCTACTCAACCTCTCTTCATAGCTAGCATCTTCCATACCAGGCCATATCTTTAATAAACCTTCTCTGCACCCTTCCAAAGCGTCCACATCCTTTTGGTAATGTGGCGACCAGAACTGTATACAGTATTCTAAATGTGGCTGAACCAATGTCTTGTACAATTTTAACATGACTTGCCAGCTCTTATGTGCAAAACCCCATCCAATGAAGGCAAGCATACTATATGCCTTCTTGACCACTCTATCCACCTGTGCAGCAACCTTCAGGGTACAATGGACCTGCACTCCCAGATCTCTCTGCCCATCAGCTTTTCCCAAGGCTCTTCCACTCATTGTATAATTTGCTCTAGAATTAGACTTTCCGAAATGCATCACCTCACATTTGTTTGAATTGAAAGCCATCTGCTACTTTTCCGCCCAACTCTATCTATATCCTCCTGTATTCTCTGACAGTCCCTTATGCTTTCAACTACTCCACCAATCTTTGTGTCATCTGCAAACTTGCTGATCATGCCAACAGTGCCCTCTTCTAGATCAGTTATGTATATTACAAACAATAATGGCCCCAATACTGCCCCCTGTGGAACATCACTGGTCACCTTTCTCCATTTCGAGAAACTCCCTTGAACTATTACTCTGTGTCTCCTGTTGCTCAACCAGTTCTTTATCCACCTAGCTAGAATACCCTACACACCATGTGACTTCACTTTCTCCATTAGTTTACAATGGAGAATCTTTTCAAATACTTTACTAAAGTCCATGTCTATGACATCAAGAACCCTTCCTTCATCTAACAACTTGGTCACTTCCTCAAAGAACTCTATCAAGTTGGTAAGGCACGATCTCCCCCGTACAAAACTTTGTTGCCTATCACTGATAAGTTCATTCTTTTCTAAATATAAATAGATCCTATCTCTCAGTACCATCTCCAGCAATTGCCCCACCACTGATGTCCGGGTGACTGATCTGTAGATACCTGGAATATCCCTACTACCCTTCTTATACAGGGCGACAACATGAGCAACCTTCCAGTCCTCTGGCACCTCACTTGTATTTAAGGATGCCACAAAGATATCTGTCAGGACCGCAGCTATTTCCTCTCTCACCTCCCTCAGCAACCTGGGATAGATCCCACCCGGTCCTGGGGATTTGTCCACCTTAATAACCTCTAGCATACCCAACACATCTTCCCTACTTATGCCCAACATGATCTAAACTATTCAAACTTCTACCTCTAATCTCAAGATTCATCATGTTCCTCTCCTCAGTGAACACTGATGCAAAGTAATCATTCAGAATCTCACCCATTCTGTCAGGTTCGACACACAGCCTTCCTTCATTATCTTTTAGTGGACCAATCCTTTCTCTAGTTACCCATTTGCTTCTTATAAAAGAATAAAATGCTTTGGGATTTTCCTTAATTCCGATTGCTAATGCTATTTCATGACCCCTTTTTGCCCGCTTGATTCCTCGTTTAAGTCTTGTCCTAATCTTCCGATATTTCTCCTGAGCCTGTTCTGTTCTTAGCTGTCTAGACCTTATGTACGCTTCCCTGTTCCTCTTGGCTAGTCGTACAATTTCTCCTGTCATCCACGATTCACGAATCTTGCCCTTCCTATCCTTTGCCTTCAACAGGACATGCGTATCCTACACTACCAATAACCTATCTTTGAAAGCCTCCCACATCTCAAATGTGGACTTCCCTTCAAATAGCTGTGTCCAATCCACATTTCCCACCTCAAGCCTAATTTTGATATAATTGGCCTTGACCCAGTTTAGTACTCTTCCCTTAGGACCACTCTTTTTTGATCTATGAGTATTCTAAAACTTATAGAATTGTGGTCACTGTTCCCAAAGAAATGCCCCACCGCAACTTCTACTACTTATCCTGGCTCGTTCCCCAGTACCAGCTCCAATATTGCCCCTTCCCTCGTCGGACTATTGACAGCCTACTCTAGAAAACTCTCCTGGATGCTTCGTACAAATTCTACTCCATCCAGACCTCTGACGCTAAGTGAATCCCAGTCAATGTTGGGAAAATTAAAATCTCCCATCATCATTACACCTATTGCCTCTACATCTATTCATAATCTGTTTACCTATTTGTTCTTCTACCTCACGCTCACTGTTGGGAGGTCTGTAATACAGCCCCAACAATGTAACTGCACCCTTCTTATTTCTCAGCTCCACCCATAATGCCTCACTACCCAAGACTGCCATAGTGTCCTCCTTTAGCACAGCCGTGATATTGTCCCTGACCAGCAATGCAACTCCACCCCATCTTTTACTTCCCTCCCTGTCCTGTCTGAAGCATCTATGTCCTGGAACATTTAGTTACCAATCATCATGCCCTTTCTTCAACCAAGTCTCTGTGATGGCAATAATGTCATACTCCTAGGCGCCAATCCAAGCCCTAAGTTCATCTGCCTTACACACTATACTCCTTGCATTAAAGTTGATGCATTTCAGGTCACCAGTTATTTTGTGTTCACCTGCTCTCTGCCTATTCTTCCCTTTATTAATGCTATCTTCATAATTCTTACAGCCTCCAGTCTCCACCTCGCTGCCTACTTGTTTTCTCTTCTGGTTCCCAGTCCCCTGCCACATTAGTTTAAAACCTCCCCAACAGCAGTAGCAAAAACTCCCCCTTTTATAATAGTCCCACCTTCCCCAGATCCGGTCCCAATGTTCAACAAATCTGAACTCCTCCCTCCTACACCATCTCTCAAGCCACGTGTTCATCCTGCCTATTTTTTTATTCCTACACTGACTAACACGTGGCACTGGTAGTAATCCCGGGATCACTACCTTTGAGGTCCTCCCCTTTAACTTCTCTCCTAGCTCCCTGAATTCTTCTTTCAGGACTTCATCTCGCTTTCTACTTATATCGTTGGTGCCTATATGCACCAAGACAACTGGATATTCACCCTGCCCTTTTAGAATGCTCTGCAGCCAATCAGTGACATCCCTGACCCGAGCACCTGGGAGGCAACATACCATCTGGGAGACCCATTTACAGTCACAGAACCGCCTATCTACTCCCTTCACAATAGAATCCCCTGTGACTATGGTCCTACGAGTCTTTTTCCCGCCCTTCTGAACAGCAGTGCCCACCACGGTGCCATGATCTTGACAACTGCTGCCATTCCCTGGTGAGCCATCTCCTCCAACAGTATCCAAAACGGTCTACCTGTTTTGGAGGGAGAAGACCGCAGGGGACTCCTGCACTACCTTCCTACTCTCTTTTTGTCTTTTGGTCACCCATTCACTGTCTCCCTCAGCAATCCTAACCTGCGGTGTGACCAGTTCACTAAACGTGCTATCCACGACCTCCTCAGCATCGCAGATGCTCCACAGTGAGTCCATCCGCAGCTCCAGAGCCGTTATGCGGTCAAACAACAGCTGCAGCTGGAAACACTTCTTACAAGTGTAAGAGTCAGGAATGTCAGACATGTTTCTAAGCTCCCACATCAAGCAAGAGTCACATGCCATTGGTCTGAGGTCCCCTGCCATTGTCAGCTTAGCTTTATATGAACTAACTAAAACCAAACAATGCATTTAAATAAATGAAAAAGAAAGGTAAGAAATAAAAGCCTTACCTTACAGGGTCTTTTTCTTCCGGTTAGAGGGGGGGGGGGCGGGAGGGAGATACTATACGTGTAGTATCTCAGATTTTGCCACTGCCCTTACCCTTCCCGGCAGTCCTCGCTTCACTCCTCCTTCTCTGCTCGCCGCTCTGGACTTTGTGGGTGTCCAGGTAGGCACAGAGTGAGTGAACATTATGACTGCAGCTTTACAGTGATAGTTGGTAGAGTCAACATTGAAGCAGCTTTGAAGTGCATGAACATCCTGTAAATGGATTAAAGATGTGGATGAGGCTTCTTAGCAGCTGGTGCATGTCAGATGACAATGTCTGTGGATGTTGGATGCATTTAGCTGTGTCATAAGAGCTTAGTGCCCAGATTCCAGCATCAAAGTATTAAAAAAAGTGTTTCTCTCCCTTGGAAATGATCTGGATGGAATCTTGCTAGAGATACAGAACTAGATGTTTTTAGAATTGTAACAATGTTTGTAAGCTATACTCAAGTTTACTCATACCAATACAAAGCTGTTGTTTTATTTCAATCTATAAGGAGTGCCTGTGTTATTTCTATTGTGCATTGAGAAATATTTGAATCAGCATTATAAAGGAACCTTTTTCTTTGTTCTTTCATTAATTATAAACATTTGTATGCTTTATTTTAAAAGAAAAAAATACTTTCAACTCAGTCCAAGTTGTGTCTCATGTCTTAGAGGCATTTTGGAGAATGTGAGGACTGCAGAAACTGGAGATCAGAGTCAAAACGTGTGGCGCTGGAAATGCACAGCTGGTCAGGCAGCATCTAAGAAGCGGAAGAGATGATGTTTCGAGATGGGCTCTTCATCAGGAATGTAGGCAAAGGGGCATAAGGGGACTGAGAGATAAATGGGAGGGGGTGGAGCCAACGGCAAGGTAGCTAGGAATACGATAGCTGGAAGAAGATGGAGGTTGATGGTCAAAGATCGGAGTGGAGCATGGCGTGGATAGTTGGGAAGGAAGATAGACAGGAAGGACAGTTTAAGAGGACAGTGCTGAGTTGGAGGGTCGGGTCTGAGGTAAGGTGGGGGGAGGTGAGAAAAGGAAACCATTGAATTCGCCATTGATTCCGTATGTTTGGAGAGTCCCAAGGTGGAAGATGAGTTGTTCTTCCTCCAGGCATCGGGTAGCTAGGATTTGGCAGTGGAGGAGGCCAGGACTTGCATGTCCATAATGGAGTGGGGGGGCTTGAAGTGATTGGCCACAGGGCAGTGGGGTTGTTTAGTGCATGTGTCCTAGAGAAGTTCTCTGACACTTTCCAAAAGCTGGCGTCTTGTCTCTGTAATCTAGAGGTGACCACATTGAGAGCAATGGACACAGTAGATGCAATGTTTGGATGTTCAGGAAAATCTCTGCTGGATGTGGAAGGATCCTTTGCGGCCTTGGGTGGAGGTGAGGGGGAGGTGTGGGCACAGGTTTTGCACCTCTTGCAGTGGCAAGGGAAGGTGTCAGGAGTGGAGGGTGGGTTGGTGTGTGGTGTGGACCTGACGAGAGAATGATCTCTGTGGAATGCTGAAAGGGGTGGGGAGGGAAATATATCTCTGGTGGTGGGGTCGACTGTAGGTAGCAGAAATGGCAGAGGATGATGCATTATACCCGGGGATTGGTGGAGTGGAAGGTGAAGACTGAGTGGGGTGGGGGGGGGGAGGGAGCTATCCTTGTTGCGGTTGGAGTGGTGGGGTTCAAGGGCAGAAGTGCAGGAAGTGGAGGAGATGCCCTGGAGGGTACTGTTGGCGATATGGAAGGGGAAATTGCGAACCTTGAAGAAGGAGATCATCTGGATGTTCTGGAGTGGAATTGCTCCTCCTGGGAGGAGGTGCAGCAGAGGCAGAGAAATTGGGAGTAAAGGATAGAAGTTTTACAGGAGGCGGGGTGGGAGGAGGCATAGTCCAGATAGCAATGGGAGTCGGTGGGTTTGAAGTAGTTGTCCATGTTGATTCAGTCACCAAAAATGGAGATGGAGAGGTCCAGGAAGGGAAGGGAGGTGTCTGAGAGGGTCCAGGTGAACTTGAAATCAGAGTTGAAGGTGCTCATGAAGCTAATGAACTGTTCAACTTCCTCGTGGGAGCACGTTGTGACAGCAAATACAGTCATTGATGAGGCTGACGAAAAGGTGGGGAATAGTGCCATTGTACAGAAGATGGACTGATCCACATAGCCGATGAAGAGGCAGGCATAGCTGAGGCCCATGTGGGTGTCCATGGCTACACCTTTGATCTGAAATAAGTTGGAGAATTCGGAGGAGAAATTGTTAAGTGTGAGGACCAATTCAGCCAATCGAATGAGTGTGTCGTGGAAGGCAACTGGTTGGGTCAGCGGGAGAGGAAGAAACAGAGGCTTGGATGCCTTTGTTATGGCGGATGGACCTGTACAGGGACTGGATGTCCAAAGTGAAGATGAGGCAATGGGGGCCAGGGAACTGAAAGTCATGAAGAAGGTGGAGGGTGTGGGTGCTGTCCTGAATATATGTGGCAAGATCCTGGACCAAGGGGAGGCAGGATGGTGTCAAGATATGCAGAAATAAGTTTGATGTGGCAGGAGCAGGCTGAGATGATGGGTTTACCGGGGCAGTCAAGATTATGAATTTTGGGTAAGAGAATATATGCGGTGCGGGGTTCCTGGACGATAAGGTTGGAAGCTGTGGATGGGAGATTCCCTGATGTGATGAGATTGTGGAAGGTCTGGGTGTTTGATGATAGAAGATGAGGTCATGGTCAAGGGGACAATAGGAGGAGGTGTCCGTGAGTTGGCACCCAGCTTCAGCGGTGTACAGGTCGGTGCACCAAAATACCATTGCAACCTTTTATCCACTGGTTCGATGATGTCGTTGAGGTTGGAGCAGACGGAGTGGAGGGCTGTTTATCTTCCTTCCCACCTATCCTCTCTGCCCTCCACTGTGACCTATCACCATCACCCCCACCTTCACCTAGCTGTTGCATTCCTCACAACCTTCATCCCAGTCCCACCACCCTCCCATTTATCTCTCAGGTCTCTTGCCAACACCCCCCCCCCCGCCCACATTCCTCTTGAAGAGCTCACATCTGAAACATCAACTCTCCTGCTCCTCAAATGCTGCCTGACCGGCTGTGCTTTTCCGGCACCACACCTTTTGACTCTAAGAGGCAGTTAACAAGGAATAATCCCTCTTAATTGGCAACTTGCTGCTCCTTAGTCAGAAAGTCATCTTGATGCTTGTGAAAAACATAAAGAACGGAGCAAGAGAATTGTCTCACCACACTTGTTGCCAGATTCTGCCACACATCTCACATAGCCTATGTCATTCACACCACTATAATATTCAGCCAATAAAGGGTGGAGCATTTAAGAAGGGAATAGAAGGATTTTCTTGACAGAAGAAGCTTAATCTTTGGGATTCTCTATCCCAAAAGGTTTGGCAAGTTCAATCATTGAGCATTTTCAAAAAAGCAATCAGTGGCTCTTTGGACAATGATGACATCAAGAGGTATAGAGATAGTGTGATAAAGTGGTGTTAAGGTAGATGATCAGCCATGTTCTAATTGAATGATAGAGCAGCCTCAGTAGGCAGCATGGCTTATTTCTGTATATATATTGCCACCTTCCTGGTTAAAGTGATTCGTGGAAAGAATATAAGCAAGGCAAAGAAAAATATTTTCACCCTTGTTGGTAAGGGTCTAGATCTCACTGCTTGAAAGAAACCTTCTTCTCATTCAGAAGATGTTTGAATCTGCACCTCAAGTGCCACAGTCTGAAGGACTATGAATCAAATGTTTTAAAGTTGGATTAGACCAGGTGGTACATTTTTCAGCTGGCACAGACATGATGCGCCAAGGGGTCTTTTTTCTGTGTTGTAAATGTTCAACATTTCTCCAACTTTAAATGGTATCAAGACTCTGCTCAGTCTCGACTGAGTTACGTGAGGATATTGATTGGTTACTTCAAAAATCAAACAAGACAGTGCACTGTCAAAAATTAGCATATAACTTAACCAGAGTATTCTTCTATCATTTAACACCAATTGGTGTTCTTAGACTGTAACCGACTGTCATTTTACCCTTCCTGACTTTCATGTTGCCCATAAGAGTATAGCACTAACTTCACGATGCTATACAAATATTGATTGCAGTTGAGGCCTGTGGATTTAGCTATTGATCTGAGTGTTAGTGAAATGATTCACAATCATGCTTGACATTTCTGTAACTCAAGGGCACTGGTTTATCTTACAGTCTGAATATGGCACTCAATATTTGCTTTCTTATTATATGGCAATGTTGAAGGAGATATTAATAACAGACCATTTCCCTGCCAGATTCTGAATACAATTATAGATGGGTGAAAAGTGGCAGTGACAACCATTCAGAGTTACAGATACACATTTCATTGCTATTCACCTGACAAGTCAACTCAACCCTATGATTAATCTATGTATATACAGCAGAAGAATTTGATAAAGACACATGTAATCACTACCAGAAAAAAATGGCTTCATTCATATTGAGTAGATCACACCAGCAATTCTTTTTATTGTGTTCTGCATGAATTATTGTATAGCAGAATGGTCTTGGAGTGAGGCCAGCAACAGATGTAGTGTACAATTCTACTTTACTTGAACGCTGTCATGAAGACTCCAGATTGTGAATTGGATTCATTCAGAATCTGCTGGTTGACATGATTGTAGAAAAATGGTTAGTTCCTTTATGCCATTGACCTTCTTTAATCAAAAGATAGAGTTCTGTTATTTCTCCATTTTCCTATGGAAACAGACATAAGTGCTTCATTTCCAAAGTCAGCTATTGATGCTTCCCCATTGCTCAGAGAATATAGTAGGAAGAGAGCTTGAACAACAGCCATCTATGTCCATTTTCTCTTTTTGTCGTTTCTTCCTCCAGGTGCTGATACATTGCTTCCTGAGACCAATCTTTATTGACCATTCTTCAATGTCCTTATCTTCAGGCTGTTGTGACAGATTTACAAAGGACTTGAGAGGCAACTTTTTTTTGCACAGAGGGTAATTTGGATATGGAATGAACTGCAGAGGGAGTGGTAGATATAGGTGCAGATACAAAATTTAAAAGACATTTGGATAAACACATGAATAAGAAATATTTGTAGAGATATGGACAAAATGCAGGCAAGTGGGACTAAGTTTGGTTTGGAAAAATGGTCAGCGTGGACTAGTTGGTCTGAAGGGTCTGTTTCCATGCTCTATGACTGTATTATTCTATAAGATATGCCCCAGATGTCAGTGGTCATGTCTACTTACACATCCAGTATGCTCAAGATTCTGCTTCCTTCCAGCAGAATGTGAATTCCAATACTTCCATCTTTCCCTCAACATGTTGAGAACAGTCAGAAAGAGACTTGGGGTGTGAGAGATTTGATTTGAGAGAATGGGAATAAGAGAAATGCAATGTTAGAAGTTAAATGCTGAGAATGTTTTAATTAAAAAAGGATGATATAGAAGGGGTCAAATTAAAGATTTAGGGAAGGGGTGTTGGGTAATGTTGAAGTCTTTTTTTTTAGATTAGATTACCTACAGTGTGGAAACAGGCCCTTCGGCCCAACAAGTCCACACCGACCCGCTGAAGCGCAACCCACCCATACCCCTACACCTAACACTACGGGCAATTTAGCACGGCCAATTCACCTGACCTGCACATCTTTGGACTGTGGGAGGAAACCGGAGCACCCGGAGGAAACCCACGCAGACACAGGGAGAATGTGCAAACTCCACACAGTCAGTCGCCTGAGGTGGGAATTGAACCCAGGTCTCTGGCGCTGTGAGGCATCAGTGCTAACTGCCGTTAGGGCGGCACGGTGGCACAGTGGTTAGCACCGCTGCCTCACAGCGCCTGTAGACCCGGGTTCAATTCCCGACTCAGGCGACTGACTGTGTGGAGTTTGCACGTTCTCCCCGTGTCTGCGTGGGTTTCCTCCGGGTGCTCCGGTTTCCTCCCACAGTCACAAAGATGTGCGGGTCAGGTGAATTGGCCAAGCTAAATTGCCCATAGTGTTAGGTAAGGGGTAAATGTAGGGGTATGGGTGGGTTGCGCTTTGGCGGGTCGGTGTGGACTTGTTGGGCCGAAGGGCCTGTTTCCACACTGTAAGTCTAATCTAATCTAATCTTATTGGGACATAACACCATTGATGCTGGCTGACATTCAGAAGTACTTGGGACTAACAGCCAAGTCAACAAACTTCTTGGAATGCTATCTTTTATCTTTAATTCTTTATAAGCTAGCTATTCAGAGATGTTATTACACACCTCTGGGGCAGGTAGGACTTAAACCCAGGTGTCCCGGTTCAGGGATAGGGACACACCACTGCACCATAAGAGGGCCCAATACAACCTTACCTTTTAATTTTTTTTATGATGTGATTTTTCTACTCAACCTGTTCAGAGATGTAATTACACACCTCAGTAACAGGTGGGACTTGAACCCAGGCCTCTTTGGCTCTACTGCTGTGCCAAAAGAGGGCCCAAAACAACCTTATAATATCATTTGCTCCATTAATTCCACCTCATCTCAATAATGAGTACTAAATAGTTCAAGTGGTCCTGACTCAAGCTCATCCTCGGAGATAATGATGGCTTTCAGGTGCTGTGAGATCAGGGGTAATGAATATTGTTGAAAATAGTTCTGTATGACCAAGGATTGTGTACGCTTTCTCCAAAATGTGTTGGTTTTTTTGTGTTTTTATTATGGTTGTGCATCTATGCACTGCTGGACTATCTTCTCACTGATTTGAACTATTTGGTTTCAGTTCAGGATTTTTCACAGAAGTTTTTTTGTTTCTTTTTTCAGAAACTGTAACTTCATATACTGATGGTTCATACTTTGGTATAATTTTGTTATCATGTAGATCATTTTCAAGCTTAGGATCATCTATTTAGGATTATGTTTCTATATGAACACTTCTCACTTCCCATCAATTTCATTAAGGGTAGCACATTGACTCAGTGGTTAGCACTTCTGTCTCACAACACCAGGGATCCAGATTCAATTCCAGCATTTTGTCCCTGTATCTGTGCAGGTTAGGTGGATTGGTCATGCTAAATGTCTGTAGTGTCCACGGATGCACAAGCTAGGTGGATTAGCCATGGGAAATGTAGGGTTATAGAGATAGGGTAGGGAGCTGGATCCAGATGGAATTCTCTTTGGAGGGTCAGTGCAGACTCAAGGGGGCAAATGGCCTCTTTCCATACTGTAGGGATTCTGTGAACTAAAATGACTCAGTACTGCAAACTTCTAAGATATTTCTGACTTGGGAGGTATTTCAGGTCAGGACATATTCATTTTGTCTGACACTACATATTCTTCTGTTTGTAATATATTTATATTTCTAACTGTCAAGTTCGCTAAAGCAAAATTCAAGACTGTTCTTAATTTTTGCTTCATTAAAAGCTTAGCAATATATACCCTTTAGTAATCGATGGAGTTTCTCTACTTTAGCAGAAAATTAGCTAATCTCTGTTTCATGCTGAAACTTGAACATCCCTGTAGTATTTATTTCTTGGAGTATTTCCTTGATTATTCTGACAGATCTTTCTACTGCTCTATTGATGCCAGATGATAGAGAAGAATGAGAATGTACAGTGTTTTGGTATCATATTGCTTCATGAAATTCTGGAATGGAGCAGAACAAAATTGAGAACTGTTACCTGAGACAAACTCCTCAGGTAAACTGCAGATGGAAATGGATCATGAACTGATTTATTGTCTTTTTGGCATTTATCTTTTTATGAAAATGTTTTACTTCATTCAAGTTAACATGACTATCAGTAAGCACTGAGAAACTACTTTTTCTTCTCAAAATAATGTATCTGCACTATTTGAACTGGATGAATTTCTCAAGACCATTGATATAAAGAAGTTTTAAGACACTAATTTCTGCATTTTGGCAAATTGTACTTTCAAGTGTAGGTTTTATAGTGACTACACCCCTGTATTTCATAGAGTTCTGCTAAAATCCTATCTCTTAAAGAATTAGACACTGCTGTTCTAACTTTACACAGCCTTGTTCACATGATAACACTTTATATCAACTGTGGAATGTGGAATGGTTTCAGTTACTCATTTGTATCAGAAGATATCTGTCCAAACATTCAAACTCAGTTGTAGATTCATTTTAAAACTAAGTCTTCACCTGCATCTTCAGTTGCAGAATTTGGGAAGGCCTTGTTTATAACTCTTTTTGTCAGGGTTACAATGTCACAGCCTACATGCAGACTCTTTGCTGCAAAACAAAGAGTGCTATAGCCAACACATTGTTTTGAACTGTGATAGTCAATTCTGTTTTCATGTTGTGTGAGAAGTACAGTTCATTGCTGTATTCTTGATATTGCCATTATTAGTATTGTTGACTTTCTGAATAGCCATGAGGAGTTTATGACCTGCTACCAGCTTGATATTTCTACCAGCAAAACTATTTTTTTTGTCGTAATATCAGACCTACACTCATGAATGAACATTATCCTCAGATTTCATCCCTTATTTCTAGGGGCAGATTTCTGGACTGTCAGATTTCTCTTATAACATTGATATCATAAGACTTCATTTAAGATTCTCCTTGTTGCTTGTTGCCACATCTGTTGGTCCAGAGACCACTGCTGATATGTTGAAAGATCAAGTCTATGTTCCTATTCACGTGAATGAATATTAGCAGATACCACATATAGAGAGACAGTATTTTCTAGAACTTTAAATACTCTGGCTCCAGTTACATATGATCTAAAATCACCATAATATAACTCCTATGCACATGCTTATTCTTAGAATAAAAGTATTATTAACTTTTTACTATACATCTTCCCCTGCAAAGCCTACCCACCACAACATTCAATCACCATAACACACATCAAAACAGAAGTTGCTGGAAAAGGTCAGCAGGTCTGACAGCATTTGTAAAGAGAAATCAGACTTCATGCTTTGGGTCTGATGATCCTCAGAATCTGAACCCGAAATATTAACTTTCATTTCTCTTCACAGATGCTGCCAGACCTGCTGAGCTTTTCCAGCAATTTCAGTTTTTGATTTTGATTTACAGTATCCACAGTTCTTTTGGTTTCAAACACCAGAATCCTTTTAACTACCAACATGAATATTAAATTCTTCACACACCCTTCCACAATCTCTCTCACCCAAGGTATTAGTGTGCAGCAGTATCATCAGTTCTCTTGAATCATATATTGATGTATGTGTATCTAATTTAAGAGAACTTACTTTAAGGTCTCCATGTGTTATGTGTATGCTGTGACCCTACCTGATATTTCATTAGATGTGTGCTTGAAAACTGCATGCACAGGAATCAATAGGATGCTGTAAAGTCTACTTCAGAGTTTATTATGCATTTTATTGCCCTAAACTAGTCCATCAGCTAAATGGAGAAGATCGATACGCCACATCTGAAGAGTGCTGAAGAAGGGTTAATACCCAAAACATTGACTTCTCCACCTTGTTGTGTTCTTCCAGCCTCCTATTTGTCTACCCCATGTCTAAAAGCCACGTTGCCATTTTTTTCAAGTCAGAAAGACATTTCAGGCACAAACTGAGGATTTTTTGGGCCATCATCCCTAAACTGTGTAACTTATTGCAGCAGAACTTGCATTTCAACAAATGGCGATCCCTTCCTGGCGGATGCCAAGGTCATAGCTGCCTTGCATTATATACTGGCAGTTCGTTACTGTGCAGCATCTCCCAATCCTCACCTACAGATGCCATTTCCTCCAGATCATCATTTTTCTCCATGATGGTGAGAGTCATGAGGCTGGGATAGTGGGATCCGCCATTAGGGCCACCTTCCTTCAAGTGCAGGGTTTTATTGACAACTCACTTCACTTTGAGTGCACCCTATCTCTAATCTTTAGACTTGAGGTCAGCATTAATGCCAAATCTTGGAGACCTGGGCCAGATAACATAGTTAGTCATACCATGACTCTTACGTTCCAGAGAATGCACAGGTCCCGACCTCTTCCAAGGTGTTTGGGCCATACTGGAATTACGGCTGGGAAACAAAGGCTAATCCCTCCAAACATGGCTCATTACACTTTTATGAAACATGCAGCCTGATCCAGAATGAATCTAAAATACAGTGTGGGCATTCACTTGGCCCATTTGGATACAGAGTATAGATTATGTTGAGGTTTGATACCTGGACTCCTCTTGTCAGGCATTGCAGTGTAGACCAAAAAAGGCATCACTCTGGCATGTTCTTTCCTTCACAACTGGATGTAATAAAAGGGGCAGAGAGTCATATATGTCAAACCGCATGGAAACAGATCTTTTGGCCCAACCTTTCCATGCCGACCAAGTTTACCAAACTAAACGAGTCCTGTTTGCCTGCATTTGGTCCCAATTTCTCTAAACATTTCTTACTCATGTATCTGTTGAAATGTCTTTTAAATGTTGTAACAGTACCTGCATCAATAATTTCTTCTGGTGGTTCATTCCATATGAAAAAGTTGACCCTCAGGTTCCTTTTAAATCTTTCTTCTCTCACCATAAAATTACGATGTCTAGTTTTGAAAGCTCCTACCCTAAAGAAAAGACCCTTGCTGTTCACCTTATCTATGCCCCTCATGATTTTATAAACCTCTATCAGGTCACTCCTCAACCTTCTATGCTCCAGTGAAAAAAGTCCCAGCCTATCCAGCTTCTCCTTATAACTCAAACACTTCATTCCTAGTAATATCCTTCTAAACGTTTTGGTACCCATCCAATTTAATAATATCCTATAGCAGGGCAACACACTACTCTCAAAGCAGCCTTACCAACGTCCTGTACAACTGCAACATAATGTTGCTACCCCTAAACTCAATGGTCTGAGCAATGAAGGCCAGTGTGTCAAACGCCCTTTTTTACCACATGCATTTCAAGAACTCCAACACCTCCTCCTTTGTAATGTGAACTGCTTTCAAGACATCGATGTATTTCACCAAGTTCCCTTCCTTCCATGTCTCTCCCCACAATAAATATTGATGCAAAATGTTTGTTTAAGATCTTTCCCATAACCTATGGTTCCACACATACATGACTCATTGATCTTCAAGTGGCCCTGTTTTCTCCCTAGTTACTCTTTTGGTCTTAACGTACTTGCAGAATCTCTTTGGATTATCTTTAGCTTTATCTATCAGGGTTATCTCATAAACCATTTTTGCCTTCTTGATTTCCCTTTCAAAAATGCCCCTAGTCCCATTGTATGCTTCAAGAGACTCACTTGATCCTAGTTGTCTAGAGAAGAAAGTGCAGACTGCAGATGCTGGAGATCAGAGTCAAGAGTGTGGTGTTTGAAAAGTATAGCAGGTAGACAGCACCCAAGGAGCAGGAATGAGGCTCGGAGGCTGCAGGGCTGAGAGTTAAAATAGGAGGGGCTGGGGCTGGGGGGGAGGTAGCTGAGAGTGAGATAAATAGATGGAGTTGGGGGTTAATGGTCATAGGTTGGAGAGGAGGGTGGAACGGAAGGTGGGAAGGAAAATAGACAGGTAGGACAGGACATGAGGGCAGTGCCTAGCTGGGGGGTTGGGATAAGATGGGGGGAGGGGAAATGAGTAAACTGGTGAAATCCACATTGATGCCATGGGTTTGGAGGACGATGCATTCTTCCTCCAGGCTTCGGGTGGTTAGGGAGTGGCAATGGAGGAGGCCCAGGACCTGCATGTCCTTGGTGGATTGGGAGGGGGAGTTGAAGTATTCAGCCACAGAGTGGACCCCAAAACCAGAGATATATTTCCCTCCTCACACTTATCTGCTTTTCATAAAGACCATTCCCTCCACGACTCTCTTATCAGGTCCACGCCTGCCCATCAATCCACTCTCCCCTTCTGGCACCTTCCTCTGCCACCACCTGATGCAGTCTCCTCTGCACTGGGGAGACAGGACACCTACTTGCAGAATGCTTCAGAGAACATCTCTGGGACACCCGCACCAACCAACCCCACCACCAAGTGGCCAAATACTTCAACTATCCTCCCCATTCCACCAAGGACATGCAGGTCCTGGGCCTCCTCCATCACCACTTCATAACCACCTGATGCCTGGAGGAAGAACACATCATTTTCTGCCTTGGGTCCTTCCAACCACATGGCATCAATGTGGATTTCACCAGTTTTCTCTTTCCATCGCCCCCCATTCCTATCCCAGATCCAACCCCCCAACTCAGCACCACCCTCATGACCTATCCTACTTGTCCATCTTCTTCCCATCTATCCACTCCACCCTCTTCACTGACCTATCACTATTACCTCCACCTCCATCTACTTACCTTTGTCCCAGCCCCAGCCCTACCCTTCTCCCAGTTAACTCTCAACACCAGCCCACAAGCCTCATTCCTCATGAAGGGCCCTTGCCTGAAACGTCAATTCTACTGCTCCTCGGATGCTGCCTAACCTGCTGTGCGTTTTCAACACCATACTCTCACCACACTATCTACACCTGACATATGCCCCTTCTTATTCTTGACCAGAGTCTCAATATCACTATTCAATAATTGTTCCCTACTCCTACCAGTCTTACCCTTCATTCTAACAGGAATATTCTGCCTCTGAACTCTCATTATCTCACTTTTGAAAGACTCCCACTAGCCAGATGTCCCTTTACTTGTGAACAATCTACCCAAATTATCTTTTGAAAGTCATTGTCTCAGACCGTCAAGATTGGCCTTTTCCCAATTTAGAACTTTTACTTTTACACAAGGCCTATCTTTTTTTCATAAATATTTTAAAACTAAAAGAGTTATGATCACTGGTCCCAAAGTGCTTCCCCACTGACCCTTCAGTCACTTACCCTGCCTTATTTCCTTAGAGAAAGTCAAATTTCTTCTTCTCTACTAGGTACATCTACAGATCAACAAAGAAAATTGCCTTGAATACATTTAACAAATTCCTCCCCATCCAAGCCCTTGACACTATGACAGCCCCAGTTTATATTTGGAAAGTTAAAATCCCCTACCCTAGATGCAGTAGAAATGAGGAATCAATAGTGATCGTGACAATTAGGCTAAGGATCAGGACCTTGACCAAAAAGACCATCAAACGCAGTATGACAGAGTAACACATCATCAAATACCAGAAGCTAGAGAAACCTCATTGAAAGTCACTTCCAGAATGAATGGACTAGACTTGAACTTTTGATTAGAATGGTGCTGGGAAAGCACAGCTGGTCAGGCAGCATCCGAGGAACAGGAAAATCAATGTTTCGGGAAAAAACCCTTCACCAGGAAACATCAATTTTCCTGGTCCTCGGATGTTGCCTGACCTGCTGTGCTTTTCCAGAGCCACTCTAATCTCGACTCAGATCTCCAGCATCTGCAGTACCCACTTTTGCCTAGATTTGAACTTTGTTTAATTGTTGACTATTCCATTGATTATGGTCAGAGTATTGAGTACAGTAGTTGGGAGGTCCTGGTGCTGCTGTACAGGACATTGGTTAGGCCATTGTTGGAATATTGCGTGCAGTTTTGGTCTCCTTCCTATCAGAAAGATGTTGTGAAACTTGAAAGGGTTCAGAAAAGATCTACAAGGATGTTGCCAGGGCTGGAGGATTTGAGCTATAGAGAGAGGCTGAACAGACTGTGGCTATTTTCCCTGGAGCATCGGAGGCTGAGGGTTGACCATATAGAGGTTTACAAAATTATGAGGGCATGGATAGGATAAATAGACATAGTCTTTTCCCTGGGGTCGAGGAGTCCAGAACTAGAGGGCATAGGTTTAGGGTGAGATAGGAAAGATATAAAAGGGACCTAAGGGGCAACTTTTTCACACAGAGGGTGGTACGTATATGGAATGAGCTGCCAGAGGAAGTGGTGGAGGCTGGTACAATTGCAAGATTAAAAAGGCATTTGGAGGGGTATATGAATAGGAAGGGTTTGGAGGGATATGGGCCAGGTGTTGGCAGGTGGGACTAAATTGGGTTGGGATATCTGGTCGGCATGGACTGATTGGACCAAAGGGTCCGTTTCCACCTGATTCCTGATGAAGGGCTTTTGCCCGAAATGTTGATTTTCCTGCTTCTCGGATGCTGCCTGACCGGCTGTGCTTTTCCAGCACCCCTCAAATCTAGACTCTAATTTCCAGCATCTGCATTCCTCACTTTTGCCTGTTTCTATGCTATACATCTCTATGACTCTATGACTCTATGTGACAAACAGCCTGTGCTTAGTGCATAAGAAACATAGCCCTTTATTATTGTTGTTATTATTGCAGTCCTTTTTTCAACCATTGAATAACTGCCCCATTAGCCACCTGATTTTATGCTTGGTATCTTCAGGTGATCTCACTTTTAATATATACATATCCTACTAACAGGGAATGAAAGCAACATTCCCTGTGAGATGGTGAAGAAACATTGAATGACATGAAGGTCAGATAGCACTTGAAACTTTAGTCATCAAATCACATCCAAGTGCTGTGTAGTGATAGCCAGCAGGTTGAGAGGGATCCTGAGGCATTTACTTTTTGATTCTTGCATCATCACTAACTCATCAATGTTTCAGAGTGTGTGCAGACTGTAAGGTAGCCAGAAATGTTTGATTATCTTGTAGGATAAACCTAATGGCATGACAATAAACCTAATTCTAATTCTAAAAATAGCATGAACTTGTGATATATAGTGCCTTCTCAGCTTAGAAGCACGGTTTGAGAGGGGGGTGGACATCTGAACTGCGCAATATAAATATATACATATCCAAGCATTAAATGGCTATGCATGCCCTTGAAAAGTTAATACATAGAATGAACAGAGATTTGTGGAATCATCGCTGAGTCTGGGTTCTCACTCACAAGGTGAGTGTGGATGTATGTGTGCAGGCCACACCCTAGCATAATCCCTACACACTCTATTTAGCCGCAATGTAGTCCACATAAAAATACAACATCTTGACATCATGTTTCAAAGATCATTTTAGTTATCTGTAGTCAAATGGTCAATTGACTATTCAGTCAGTTGGTTGTGGAAATGCATGGTCATTATAATTTCTTTAATCTGGGGAATGTCTGAAGAGGCTTCTCATTTCTCACATGAGTGTCACTTCAGCAGACCCAACAGTAGATATGATGCTACACAAACATTTTAAGTGCAACTGAAGATATAATTACAAAAGTGAAAGTTGTTGGCAATAAAGGGTCACTTCTCTCATCTTTGTGGCCTCAGTACATTTTTCTTTCCTCTCCCTCCCATTACATCTAAGCGCAGTTCCAACTTCCACAATTGGGATGGAAATAGTTTGTTTTATACCTGGCCCTGTTGACCTGGAAGATTTAGGCAGTCATCTGGCTGACACGAGGGGTCATAGTTTTAAGCTGGTTAGAGGAAAGTATAGAGGGGATGTCAGAGACGGGTTCTTTACACAGAAAGTTGTGAGAGCATGGAATGCGTTGCTCGCAGCAGTTATGGAAGCAAGGTCATTGGGGACATTTAAGAGACTGCTGGTCATGCATATGGTCACAGAAATTTGAGTGTGCATACATGAGGATCAATGGTCGGCCCAACATCATGGGCTGAAGGGCCTGTTCTGTGCTGTACTGTTCTATGTTCTATCTTTTTGTTATTTGGACCTAGAGGGTCCGGACCTGCTGAGAACATCATGAGATGCAGCTCACACCTTGTAGAAAATTCTAGGAGTAGACAGGATAATCTTAGAACATGGGATCACCCATACACTCTTGTGCTGAATAATATTAGCAAAATTGTTGTCTCATTCTAAAGTATTTTTCTGAATCTAAATTTTTTCACTCTCTTACCCCAACCAAATTCTAATGCAGTTGTATTAAAAACACGCCCATTCTCTCAATATATAAATTGAATGATTCTCAAACTCCATCAAATATTCCGAGTTTTCCAATATATCTCACACCTGTGACTATATTGTCCCATTCCCAAATGTAATGGTGAACTGGTAAACATTTTACTGTGACTGTGATATGATGCAGAAGCTGAGTTTTTTTTTAAATTAGAAAACTCACTGAAGACAGTCAAGTTAGTATTCTCATGAAATTAACACTGGGATTCTACAACAATCCATTCAACAAAGTGCAGCGAAATGTTTTCTGAAACAATGAGGCTCAACAAAACCTATTCACAAATCTTCACCATCCGAGCATATAGTCACAGGTGTGAGATATATTGGAAAACTCGGAATATTTGATGGAGTTTGAGAATCATTCAATGTATATATTGAGAGAATGGGCGTGTTTTTAATACAACTGCATTAGAATTTGGTTGGGATAAGAGAGTGATTCATTAAATTAGATTAGGAATTAGAGTATTGTTTTATACTTTCCTTAAATGTAAAATTACCAATCATACATAAAGACTGGAGAAACAATAAAACGGTTTCCTTTTCTGAAGATAAAACTTCATATACAGTTAATTTTCATTGGGAGCCAAACAAAATATATCCTATTCCTATCAATGCTGCTTCAAACTACCTAACAGATCATGGAACTAATACTTCATAACTTATTGAGGAAGATATTGATGAATAATAATTTATGATATGCTCTTTAAAAGTGCACACATATCATATCACAACACAAAAATTATTTTGTTCATCACAGTTTCTAATATAATTTGCTGGAAACATTTACTTTTCCAGGTTTTATCACTGAAATGTGTTTTGTATTGGGAGAAACTTGTAAGCAGAAAGATGGTCAATGAGTTGCATTGCAAATTAATAAGGAAAAGAGCAAAGGATTGCATAAGAAAAGTAGGTACAAAACATGGTGGACTGGACACCATAAATTTTGTTTAACCAAACACATCTAAATTGAAAATTGGAAATTCTGCACTTTGTCTTTTGTTTTCTATTTGAATAGCCTTATTAGAATCCATCAGCATTTTCACAGTTATCTGTCACACATGTTGAGAATTTTTAACGGCATGGGCATGCTCATATGAACACATTGTAATCACCAGTGTTAATAAAAGTGGAATTTTTCCTGGCCTGGACATAAGGCAATTGATAGTGGCCTTTCACTATATTTGTAAAAAAGGATCACTGATACCTCTGCTGATATTACAATGAACATAACAATGCTTGAATGTATTAGCAGTCAGGACCTGAGATTGGATAATGTGACAGGTGCAATGTTTCATCAGGACTTCTTGTTCCAACTGATTATTCGATCTTTCAGATGCTCAATGGCCTGTAGTTTCAGCATTTCCGATTCTTAGTTGTATTTTTTCTCTTTAATTTCTTTACAAATAATTATCATCTAATTAGTGTGCTTGATAGCATTTGTGAAAAAAAAGTTAATGCATGCTGAGTTCAATCCTTGAAGACTATCACCTGTTGTGATAATGGAAAATATTCTTTCCACTTATTATATTGTCACTCAAATCTATTTACAATTGCAAGCCAAGAAAATCATACAAATGTTCCCTTACTAGAGTAAATTAGAATACTTAGAATCAGTGTAATATTAAACTCTGAAAAACAAAAGATACCCAATGGATTTACAAGAATAGTTATTATTTGAATTACTTGAATTAGGGTATTGTAACATGTACTCACATGAGTACAGTGAAAGGTTTGCAAACTGCCACTTATCGCACAATCTTAGATACAAAAATACCTAGGTACAGTTTCTTAGGTGTAGGCACAGATTCACTGGCATGTACTCATAAGGACCTCGAGACATTAGAAAGTGTTTCAGCATCCAGTTAAAGGGATGCCCAGTTAAAGGCGTAGACTTCCAAACAAATTATCCTACTTTTAAACAAAAATTGAAAGAACTGCTGATGCTGGAAATCAAAAACAAAAACAAAGATTGCTGGAAAAGCTCAGTAGGTTTGGAAGCATCTGTGGATAGAAAGTAGAGTTAACATTTTGGGCCCAATGACAATTTGTCAGAATACACCATTTTAAATTTCTTAGAACTGGAATAGATAAATACTATAAAAGGTTAAGTAGAGACTTAGATAAATGTGCAAGCAGGCATACTATATTCAATGTGCATGAGATTTGAAGAGAAGTGGAGATATTGGTATGTCACTGATGTGGAAATGGCAAACAAACTGTTCGACACTCCATCTATGTGGGTAGAATACAAAACAATACACCATTGTAAGTCTTTTTGAAAGCTCAGATTGTGACTACTGAGTTAAGTGTCCCTTTGCAATGGTCAATGAGTCAAATTTAATTAGAGATTGTCAAATATTCGTGAAGCTGCAGGGATTATATATTATCAACTTGTTGTGGATTTTATATAATTGATTTATCTCTGGGCAGTGCAGGATGACATTAGCTTCTAAGTGTGCAACAGATTTGTTTACAAGAGTTTTATCATAACTCTGTAAGCCCAAAATGCCTCTATTCATCTTCGAGTCAATTCAATTTCAAGTAGTCATGATTTGGAGTTGCCAGTGTTGGACTGGGGTGTACAAAGTTAAAAATCACACGACACCAGGTTTTAGTCCAGCAGGTTTAATTGGAAGCACACTAACTTTCGGAGAGTCGCACCTTCATCGGGTGATAGTGGAGGACTCAATCCTAACACAGAATTTATAGCAAAAATTTACAGTGTGATGTAACTGAAATTATACATTGAAAAATTGATTGTCTGTTAGGTCTTTCATCTGTTTGAGTACCATGATAGTTTCACTTCTTTCATGTGTAAATCACAAAACCTTTTCTTAAAAAAGTTGCACACTCAGATTAATTGTTAGCAATGGTGATAGCTAGACAATATGTTGAAAGTGTTAGCCCCCTGTGTTCTCTGTCTATGCCATGATGTTTAGATTGATTCTCATCTAAAAAGTGAGATAACGGAATTTTACATGAATGCATGCAGTTTTTGAGCAAAGTACAATGTAAACCTGCAAGTACAAATTCACCCCACAAAATATATGTGTGCATGTGGGTCTTTGTCTGTCTGTGAGTGTGTCTGTCTGGATTGGGGGTTGTGAGTGTGAGAAAGTGTATGTGTGTGTGTAGTGAGTGTAGAGTGTCTTAAGTCTGTGAGGGGATGCATGTGGGAGTGTGTGTGTCTGTTAGGGTGTGTGCATGTCTGTGTATATGTGTGTCCATGTGTATGTGTGTATGGGAGTGCCTGTATGTGTGTGTGTGTGTGTGTGAGAGAGAGTGATGGTGTGTGTAGGAGTGTCTGTGTGTGTATAGTGCAATGGTGGTTACCTGTAATGTGACATGAACCCAAGGTCCCGGTTGAGGCCCTCCCTATGGGTACTGAACTTAGCTATCAGCCTCTGCTTGGCCACTTTTCGTGGCTGCCTGTCCCGAAGTCCGCCTTGGAGGATGGTCACCCGAAGGTCTGAGGTTGAATGTCCTGGACTGGGTCATAGAATCTCCAACTGGGAGGAAACACTCCTGTCTGTTGATTGTTGTGCGGTGCCCATTCATTGGATTGTTGTTCTGGAATGTCCAACTGGGAGGAAACACTCCTGTCTGTTGATTGTTGTGCAGTGCCCTTTCATCCGTTGCCGTAGCCTTTGCTCAGTTTCCACAATTTACCATGCCTCAGGGCATCCTTGCCTGCAACGTATAAGATAGACAACGTTGGCTGAGTCACATGAGTACCTGAAAATGTGCTGCTG